>NC_083110.1:27983439-28292577 GCF_949774975.1 Lagenorhynchus albirostris
TGACAGTTCTCGAGGGACAGGAGAATTTGAGACTAGACTCAAACCTCATTTTTTTTTTAAGGGCAGCAAAAACCAGTTTTCTGAGTAGCTCACTCGGAGGCCTATAGCTCAGCATGTTTAGAAAGCCTTTCTATGCCATCTGGTACTCCTTAACCCTAAGAATCTGTATTCTGATGCTTGGGTGTGTTGACACATCTAGCCAAGCATGAGCTTAGGTTGCTTTCAACTCAGAGCTCCCCTCAGCACATGCTGAAAGAGAATGAGTCTGTTGGAGACTCAAGGTTTGGAATCCAAGATGGTGAATAATATTAACCAAAGACCAAACTCTACACGATGCAGAGGCCAAGAAGAAGGAGAAAAGATTACTGATCAGTATGTATGTATGTATGTGTGTATGTATATCTACTGTATATATAATGTAAGTATATTAACATATATGCCATGTATAATGTGCTGTGTGTGAATACATACACGCATTCCCACTATGTGTATAGTGTACCTACTAAGGCCAAAGCACTGTGGGAAATTCTTGGTGGAGTAAGACACAGGTCATCCTCTCAAGGAATCTGGGAGGGGTATGATGATCTCAAGTCATTCACTATTCCAGAAGTTCTTACCTTTCTTCATGACTTCGTTGGTGAAATAGGATAATTTACTCCCGGATTTCGTGAGCAATAAAGACCAGAAAGCTGTGTCACGACAGTCGCTGTAGTCAGTTCTTCTCCTTTCTCCTGAAAGGTGGTGGTAATATTTCTAGTTGTACTGCCTACTTTTAGAAAAGGTCTCTGCTGGTATCTAAGCAGCACAGTCCCCTCTCTGCTTCAGGATCTTGGCAAGAGCAGGTTCTGATTCTGAAGCATTAACATTCTTCATGGCTCTGAGACCCCTCAGAGGTCCATTTGCTTCTGACCCTGCAGATGCAGGTCGTCACGGATGTTTATTTGTCTGTTACCCAAATTCAGGACACATGTAGAGCAGTAAATTCATCGTTTGCCAGAGTTAATCACAGCCATGTTACAGCTTATATCATTCCAACTGCCCATTGGGAAAGCCTTGAAAATATAGATGGGATTTGTTCTCCAGGAAATAAGTTCAACAACCCAGATGGGTGAGACTACACTGAGGGAGAAGTTTGAGTCAGGATCCCTCCTTGGATAATATCTTATTCCAGTCCTGTCAGGGATCAAATTGAAGACTTGCTACATTCCCAAGGACAGACTAGTGACAACTGGAGCTGAGGGAGGCAGTAAAAAATGGTGTCTGCTTTTTCATTAAGTACTTTTAAAATAAAAAAGTATGGAGAAAAATGTAAGGAACGTTAACTCATGTCCTCACCACTGATTATGAAAAAATGTTAACATTTTATCATATTTACTGCAGATCATTTTTATTATTAAGAAATAAAATATTTAGAAAAAAAAGAAATCTCTCACCTTCCTCTCCCTAATCCCATTCCCCTTACGTTGTTCCCCTAAAGCAAATACCGTCATGCTTTTTGTGTGCATTCAGTCCATTTTTATCCTTTTGCTGCATAGATATTTGTATATCCACAGACAGTATGGGGCATTGTTTTAGTACCTTTAAAATGATCTGAATGGTGTTATACTGTATCTTTTGACACCTTGTTTTTATTTGATCAGCATTGTGTTTTTTGAGATCTATTCAATTGATGTATACATAGAGTTCATTCATTTTAATTGCTGTACAGTATTCCGTAATATCCACATAATGCAGTTTAGTCATTCCTGTACAGGTGGTCATTTCTAAATCTTTGCTATTGCGGCAAAGCTGCAATGCACATTCATCTATATTCTTCCTGTAGCACAGATTGTGAGGTTTTTTGTTTGTTTTTGTTTTTTAAGGCTATATACCTAAAAGTGGTCTTTTTAGATATATCATATTTTATATTTCCAAATGGCTTTCCAAAGTGGCTGCAATAATATCTGATCTAGAGGATTTTGAAAGTTCTTGTTATTCTTCTATCATTTCCAACGTGTAGTCTATCCATACTTTTTTTGGGGGGGGCATTATGGGTATCTTCTATTATTTTCAATCTTATTCCTATTTATTTCTGTGTTCTTGATTTCTTAATCATGTTAGAAGTTGGTATATTTCATTATTCTTCTGAAAAATGTCTTATTGATTTATATTTTTCTAGTTTATTAATTTTGGTTCTTTCTCATTTCTTTCCTTTTCCATTCTGTGGGTTTACTCAGTTCTTTTATCTTGCTGATTTATAGCTTAACTTATTTACTTTGATTCTTTTTAATTTAAAATAAATTCATTTATGTCTATATATTTCTCTCTAAGTACTGCTTTAACTGCATCCTAAAGGTTTTGTAGCAACTCTTTTACATTTGTAAATCTAAATATTTTGTAATTTTCATTACAGTTTTCTCTCTGACCCATAAATCATTTTTGAACAAGTTTTTTTTTTTTCCATAAATCATTTTTAAAGTTTGCTTTTCTTGTCTGTAAATCATGATGTTTTTCCTACCCTTTTAATTTCTGATTTAGTTGCATGTAGTCACGGACATCTGTTTGATATTCTTTGAAAACTTTGGAGGGTTCGTTTGTACCCTAGCATATGGCAGACTTTTGTAACTATATGATGTGCTTGAAAATAATGTATGTTTTTCATTTGCTTCACCTCCCAAACTTTCTCCTTCCTCATCTCAGAAAATGGCAATACTGTTTTGTTTTGTTTTGTTTTCCTGTCCATTAGGCCCCAAACTGCCAAATTATCTTTACTCAGTTTTTTTCACACAATGTGTAATATATCTGTATAACCACTTGGCTTTGCCTTCAAAGTATAGCCTGAATCTGGCTATTGGAACCACTTCCACAGCCAATACCACAAGATTGCCTGACTATTGTAGTGGCCTCTGAACTGCTTCCACTCAGGTAAACACATCTGTCTATAGCCAACAGCAGCTGGAATGGTCCTTGAAATATATAAATCAAATCGTGTTACTTCTCTGCTCAAAGCCCTCCAAAGGCTTCCCATTTTTTCCAGAGTAAAATCCACAGTTTTTGCCTTGGCCCTCAAGATACCCCATGATCTAGTTCCCTGTAATCTCTGATCCTTTTTTATGGCAGTCTTTTCCTTCCTTTCTCTGAGTCACGTATTGCTGCCTCAGGGCCTTTACACGTCGGCTGCAGTCTCATCTGTCTGACATTTACATGTGTTGCTCTCCTACTTCATTCAGGTCTCTATTCAAGGTCTTATGAGAAATGCCTTTTCTGAGTACCCTATTTCATACAGCACTCCGAAATACCCCACTCTCTCATCACTTTTTTTTCCTTTTATATCACTTATTTTCTTCCCTTACTAGAACGGGAACTCCATACACGCAGGGGTTTTGACTCTTGCATGCACTGCTGTACCTCAGGACGTAGACTAGTATAGAGGCTCAGTAGACATCAGCTGAATAACTGGGAAAAAAATCTCTGTTACTTGGGATGAGAGTTCTATAGGTCCCTTTTATTTGAAGATTGCTAATTGTGCTGCTCAAGCTTCTAAATTTAAGTTCTTCCTCATGTTGTATAACCATATCTATGTGCTTCCCATAAAGCTGTTCTATCAGGTTAAGTGGGTGAGAAGCACTACCAAACTCTCAGCAAGCTGACACAAGAAAAGTCTTCTGCAAAGTCAGCTATGTCTTGTGTGGCTCTCCAGGCACCTGCCATCCATATGGTAACTCACAGATCCAGGCTGTTTTCATCTCCAAAAAAGGTATCTTGGAGCTTCACGGTAAAGAGTTCATGGACAACTCATACCCATCTTTTTATACTTACCTGGGAAGTGACACATGTTACTTCCACTCACAGCCCATTGACCAGACTTGTTTTGCTCTTTTATTGCAATATGTCCAGGTGCATGTTTGTCTTTATTTATTATACCCAGCAGTTGATGTGTGCCTTAAGTCTGAGAACGTAAGGCTTTCTTCAGCCTAGGAAAAGTTTTCCATTGTTATCTCTTGAAATAGTTTTCCGGTATTTTCTCTGTTACCTAATTCTGGAAATATTATTAAGTATAAGCTGAAGACTCTGTGCCTCTTAATCTCTTTTTTCTGTTTTTTACCTCATTTTGTCTCAGTGCTGTACTCAGAATGATTTCCTCAGTACTGTCTTCTGGTTCACCAATTTTCCCTTTAACTGTAGAAACTCTCCTATTTATTCCATCTATAGAGTTTTGAGATATCAGCTACGTTGTTTCTATCTTCTAATTTCTAACTGATTATTTTGTTACTCATTTTTTTCCTCAACTTTTATCTGCTTCATTTTGTTTAATTCTTATTTAAAAAGATACTGTTTCTTTGCATCATTATTTTAAGGTTATTCAGAGACACCTATGTGCTTCCCCCACCCGCCCCAGGAATCAAAGCACCCTCTAGTTATTGATTTTGTTGAATATCTTCTTGGTCCTGTTTTTCCTTATTGGTTTTGAATTTTAGTTTACTGGCCGATCTAGAGTGAAAGTTTTCTTAAAGGAAAAAAAAATACTTTAAATATCTACTGCACAGATGTGCAGTAGTTTCCACATGGCTTCTCGGGCCAGAATCAGGTTTTATGTTAGTGGGCTGGGATTCCTGTCCCATTGTGGTACTGGGGATATTGCTGATGCAGTAATTAGCAGCTTGTCACAAATCTGATTTGCGTGACACGCTCTGTTCCTTCCTGTATCACATGTACATGGTTTAATGCAATCCACAGGCCTGTCTTTTCTCAGTCCTCTCCCACCCCCCACAGGTTGGAAGACCCTACCAGCTCCCAGTTGCATGATGTGAGTCTGGCTGGGGACCCTGACCTTGAACCTTCTCATTGCCTCTATTTCTAGATACAGAGTTCAACAGTATCCTAGTACTGGCATTTGCTCCCTGCTGTCTGTTTCAATACTTTTCTTGTATATGGAGACTTTTATCTTGTATTGGGTACGATATACTTTTTTTTAAAAAATCATGTTTCTTTATTACTTTTTTTATATGGGAGCATAGTTGATTAACAATATTGTCTTAGTTTCAGGTGTACAGCAAAGTGATTCAGTTATACATATACATGTATCTATTCTTTTTCAAATTCTTTTCCCATTTAGGTTATTACAGAATATTTAGTGGCATTCCCTGTGCTATACAGTAGGTCCTTATTGGTTATGTATTTTAAATATAGCAGTGTGTACATGTCAATCCCAAATTCCCAATCTATCCGTCACCCCCACCCTTCCCCGCTGGTAACCATAAGTTCATTCCCTAAGTCTGTGAGTCTCTTTCTGTTTCGTAAGTAAGTTCATTTGTTTTGTTTTGTTTTTCTTAGATTCCGCATATAAGCGGAATCATATGATATTTGTCTTTCTCTGTCTGATTTACTTCACTTGGTATGATAAGGTCCATCCATGTTGCTGCGGATGGCATTATTTCATTCTTCTTTATGGTTGAGTAGGGTCCCATTGTATGTTTATGTATGTGCATATATATATACCACATCTTCTTTGTCCATTCATCTGTCGATGGACATTTGGGTTGCTTCTGTGTCTTGGCTATTATAAATAGCACTGCAATAAACATTGGGGTGCCTGTATCCTTTTGAATCATGTTTTCTTCCAAATGTATGCCCAGGAGTGGGATTGCTGGATCCTATGGTAGCTCTATTTTAAGTTTGTTAAGGAACCTCCATACTGTTCTCCATAGTGGCTGTACCAATTTACATTCCCACCAACAGTGCAAGAGGGTTCCCTTTTCTCCACACCCTCTCCAGCATTTATTGTTTGTAGAATTTTTGATGATGGCCATTCTGACTGGTGTGAGGTGATATCACATTGTAGTTTTGATTTGCATTTCTCTCATAACTAGCGATGTTGAGCATCTTTTCATGTGCCTCCTGGCCATCCATTTGTCTTCTTTGGAGAAATATCTGTTTAGGTCTTCTGCCCATTTTTGGATTGGGTTGTTTGGTTTTTTGATACTGAGCCACATGAGCTGTTAGTAAATTTGGGAGACTAATCCCTTGTCCGTCACATCATTTGCAAATATTTTCTCCCATTCTGTGGGTTGCCTTTTCACTTTGTTTATGGTTTCCTTTGCTGTGCAAAATTAAAAGACAAATGCAGGTACAGATATGCTTTTAATATTTGAAATTTCAGCTAAAATTTTATTTTTAATGGTATTTTGAGGAAGAAGAATTGAACATGTAAAATCACAGTGCCATCTTGGCCAGAAATCTTTTCAATTAAATTTAAAGAATTTATTTTGATTGTAAAAGAATTTATTCTCATTTTCATAGACTTGGAAACTATAGAAAAGCATGTAGAAAATATTTAAGTAACCAATAATAAAACTACACAGAAATAATTATAGTTAACATTTCAGTGTGTTGTCATCTATGTTTTGCTTTTCACTAAATGGGATTCACGCTGCATATTTAGTTTTATATCCTTCTCTTTTGCTCCAGACATTATAGGGTGGATTTACCATGCCATTAAATAATCTTCAAAAGCAGGGTTTTTTTTAACAGCTCCTTAATGTTCCAACATATGGAGGTACTATAAAAACATAAATCATCCAAATTTTTAATATCTCTCATAGCATAAATTAACATGTAATTACTGTGTAGAAAAGTATGAATATTTTTAAGGTACTTGATATATAACGAAACACTTCTATCCAAACATGGTATTTCCACTTTACATTTCAATGGTAATATAACCATTCTCTAGCCAATTCTAAGAATTATTTTTCCAACTCTACTAGTTGGATGGATGAAAAATGCTATTTATGTGTTTGTCCTTTGAAAAATTCTTACATCTGTTTGGATATTTCTATTTTCATTTCTAATTATAAAATTTTATTTATTCTAAATAAAGGCTCTTTTTAACATCTTTATTAGAGTATAATTGCTTTACAATGTTGTGTTAGTTTCTGCTGTATAGCAAAATGAATCAGCTATACGTATACATATATCCCCATATCCTCTCCCTCCCACCCTCCCTATCCCACCCCTCTAGGTGGTCACAAACCACCTAGCTGATCTCCCTGTGCTATGCGGCTGCTTCCCACTAGCTATCTGTTTTACATTTGGTAGTGTATATATGTCAGTGCTACCTTCTCACTTTGTCCCAGCTTACCCTTCCCCCTCCCCGTGTCCTCAAGTCCATTCTCTACGTCTGTGTCTTTATTCCTGTCCTGCTCCCAGGTTCATCAGAACCATTTTTTTTTGGTTTAGTTTCCATATATATGTGTTAGCACTCTAAGTTCCTCTCATTTTTTGGTTTAGCTGGAGAACTAATTTTAATATTTTCTTTTTTCATTATTTCTACTTAATATGCTTTTCCTCCTTCAGCCTTTTGTTGTATATGTTATTTTACTTTATGACTCCTCAGGCTGATTGCTTAATTCATTTCAGTTATCTCCTGTTTATTTACAGCCTTACATGTTTTATTACTGCTGTGTCTATATTCTGTTAGTGTTGATATGAATATACTTACTCTCATTATTTCAGAAGTGGGTTGTCATTGACTTTTATTTACTCTCTGATCCAATTTTTTTAAGGAAATTTCCAGTTTTGTTTCAATTTTGCTTAAACTTTTATATTAATAATTCTAGTTTTATTGCACTGAGGTGGAGAATATAATTTTTTTCTTTAAAACTTTATCAAACATATTGAATAAGTGGTCAAAATTTAAAATGCCCCATGGTGTTTGAAAAGAACCTATATTTTCTTTACAAAGGGTATAAGGACATGTATGTATATATAAGTTTCTGCATTTTGTCATATTTATATTATTCGAAGGTCTTATTCCTTTTAATATTTATTCAATCTGTCATAGATTGACAATTGTATGATGTTTCAGAACTCATTATTGTTAGTGTATATATTTTGGTGTTTGATGATTATGTAATCTACCACACAAGTTATATGTCTGTTATATCCTCATTGCACTGGATTCCTTTCATCAGCACAAAATATTATCTTCTCTTCCCAGGTTATTGCTTTCTGCCTTGAACATTGTTGTTCTTATTGCTTTTTACAAGATTTTCTCATACACCATTTTTCAATTTTTAAATCATCTTGAAATTTTATCTGTCTTTATATATCAGAATATATTTAATTTTCTAACACAAATTATTAGGAAAAATTATAGCAATTAAATCTATTGCTATGACATATTTATGCTTAATTTCATCATGTTATCTAATGTTTTTTGCTTTTTTCTTTCATTGTAGATTTGTTTGCTTTTATCTTGTGTAGAGGTTTGTAGGATTGAAATTCTTTCATTAATTCTACTAGTGGTAATTCATTTGTTTATCAAATGCATATTAAAACTATATTTCTCTGTTAAATTCGGGAACACATTTCTAAGGAGGAATTTAAATTATCTGGGCTTAACCTCACTTTCTCCTTCTCTGTATTTACTAGTTTTTACTCCTTTTATCTGGTGTTGTGATATCAACTTCTTATTACAAAATTCTGACTTGTTTTTCATATACAACATATTTTCAGATTTTGAATTTAATTGTGTGCCCATTTGACAGTTCTTCATATTTGATCCTAAAAAATTAATTGGTTTGAAAGTTCTTTGCCATTTCTTTTATACTTAACTGTTACAGTTTTGAGTTCTTGATTTCTCTTTCTCTTTATCAGTTGACAGGTATTCTTTTTGTGTGTGTGCTTTCTCAGGAAGGGATCATGAATGATTTGCCTTTCATGATGTTAAGCTTAGCAAAATGTCTTCCTGCCACCTTTTCACATGAACAACTTGGATATAAATCTCTCAGGTTACAAACTTTTCCCGTCACTACTCTGTACAAATTGTTTCATTGTCTTCTGATGTTTGATGTTGCAAAGTAGGGTAAGGCCAGCCTTATTTTTGCTACTTTACAGATAAGCTTTGATTTTTTTAAGATTTTAAATTTACCATTGTGATTTAAAATAAAATGAAACTTCCTTTATATTTCTAGTCATTTAAAATTTTCTTATTTGTTTTCCACTAAGCTCTTTCACTTATAACTATTTATATTAGACCGTTGATGACAAAGTATCTGTTGTTCTGATTTCTGTTTCAGTGACAACTCTCTTCAGTTACATCTAAGTTGTCTTCTGTGTCATTCATCTTTTCTTCTATTTCTTTTTCTCTTCTGAATGTTGAGAAATTTTCCTGTTCATTATTTACTTAAACTTTTACAAGGTCACTTCTGTTTTACTGCCTCCAGTATGGATTTTCATTTTCCCCACTGAGTTTGGGCTTCCTTAGCTATTCCCTTAATTCAGCCAGTTCCCTCATTATCTCCGCATTCATCTCAGAAAAATTTCTCTTTTGACACTCTGATCCTCTTTTATAGTCAGTGTATTCTTATATATTTTTGAGGATAGCAAATAGATGTGTTCTAAATCTTTCTTCTGTTTCATGTAGAAATTAATTTTCAAATATATATCCTCTTTACCCAAATCAATAGGGAAGATTTCTTTTCCTGGGTGTTACTATTGTCTTTTTATTCATACAATCCTTAGCTGCAGATGTATTTATGTGTTTCCATCTGCTCACATTTGAATAGGACTAGTTCTATCCTAGTACCAACGGTCAGGCTTTATGGATTGTTCTTTGCCTCTGTCCCACTCTGATTTGGTAGAGGTCTAATCTTGAAATTTGAAGTGATGTAACTTAATTTGGAATGTTTTGATATACTTTTGCTGACAATTGAATAATCTTGAACAAGCTTGAGAATCAGATGGACTTTTCAGGTGTTTTCTGAACTGTACTATACATAAAGACTGTGTTCTTCAAGAGATACTTCTCCCAGTGCTCTGTCCGTCTTTACCATTTGTAGAGCTTTCCTTCAGAGGACTAGTCTGTCTCTAAAATTCACCTTTATTTTCTTTATGGTTTGATTGAGGAGGTAGAATGTGAATGGATATAACATAAAGAGGGAAACTGAAGAGTTTAGAAGTAGGGATTAAAATTATAACCTTGTATGGCTCAGAGGTCACTTGTCAGATGGATCATCAAAGTGGTGAGGGAGAGGGTAGTGTCTTATGATGTGGCTTAAACCAACTGGTTTTCCTTATGTCCTACACTCTCTTTAAAAAAATTTTTTTATTGAGGTATAATATATATATATATATATGTATATATATACACACACACATATATTTACATATATATGTAAAACATTGTATTAGTTTCAGATGTGCAATGTAACAACTCACTGTTTGTATATATTGTGAAATGATCACGAAAATAAGTCTTATCAACATCCATCACATACATAGCTACAAAATTTTTTTTCTTGTGATGAGGACTTTTAAGTTCTACTCTCTTTAGTAACTTCCAAATATGCAATAAAATATTATTAACTACAGTCACCATGCTGTACATTACATCCCCATGACTTATTTACTTTATAACTGGAAGTGTGTACCTTTTGACCTCCTTCACCCATTTTGCCCACCTCCCCACCCCCTGCCTCAGGCAACAACCAGTCTGTTCTCTGAATCTATGAGCTTGGGATTTTGGAGGGGGTGTTGTTGTTGCTGTTGTTGTTGTTTAGATTCCACATATAAGTGAGATCGACAGTATTTGTCTTTCTCTGTTTGACATATTTCACTTAGCATAGTGTACTCAAGGTCCATCTATGTTGTTGCAAATGGCAAGGTTTCATTCTTTTTATGGCTGAATAATATTCCATTATATATATACATTTATAATGTTTTCTTCATCCATTCACCCACTGAGGGACACTTACGTTGTTTCCATATCTTGGTTATTATAAATAATGCTGCAGTGAACAAATGAACACAGAGATGCATCCTTTTGAGTTAATGTCTTCGTTTTCTTTGGATAAATACCCAAAAGTAGAATTGCTGGATCACGTAGTAATTCTCTTTTTAATTTTTTTGTAAATGTCCTACATTCTTATTCCACTTCTTAAAATATACATAAGTGTGGGGACCATTCAGCTTGGATGTAGAATATAATAAGTGGTAAGAAGCTCTGAGGTTCTGGGTCAGGACCTCAAGGCCATCAGATTGTAGAGAGGATGTGGGAGGGTCATATGTGCTCCACACCACTTAACTTTCTTTTAAACAAGAGAGCTAATCGCTTTCCTGTTTCTGCTGCCCCCAAAATGTTTGAAAGTCACTGAAATATTATAAAGTTAGAACTTATCTATTCCAGCTCCTTTAAGAGCCATATAGTATGAAATGTAAGATGAGCACTAACAGGCAAGAGATGTCAGCCAGGCAAAGATGAGAACAGTGAGCGTAAAAGGCAGGAGAGCTGGTGCATAGGTGTTAAGTAGAGGATCTAAAAGAAAGCCAGTATAACTGGAGCATAGTAGCCTAGTGAGAAAATGGTATGAGACCAGGATGGAGAGGGATGCAGGGTTCAGAGAAGAAAAGATTTTTTTAAGCTAGGGTAAAAAGTTTAGATTTAATTAAAATTTTATGAGAAGGTTCAGGGAGAAGGGGTTTAAAAATAACATTATTCTATGAGTTAGCAGCAAAGGTTTCATGTTTTCTTTCATTCATGATGCATATATTCTTTCATTTATCAAGTAAACACATGTCTATCAAATAACCATTAGGTTGTAGAGACTGTAGTGAGGTTATCTTAGGGTTATGGGGTATTTCCATTATTTCATGTAACTTCTCTACTAGACAGTAAACTCTCTGTGAACAGGGTCTGCACCTATATATTTGAATCTCCTTTTCCTTACACAATGCCTGGCTTATGGTAATCTTTGAATAAATATGTGTTAAATGAAGGATAAGCACTATTCCATATATACATACTTAAAGGTCTCTGGAATAGAAAAGGAATGTTTCTAAAGAACAGTTAAAAGATCATCAGCATCCACAATGACCAGGCTTCCCCATCAATCAGAGGCCCATAATATTCATGTAGGACTGATCAATGGGTTGAATTTGGATTAAACACATTGAATCCTTTAATCAGTTAAATCTGCTGCCCTTTCTATGCATAGATTTGTTGGGACCCTACAATGTCAGATTTCGCCATGCTGATGTGGAATAGTTAGATTTGTCTCTTTAGTTGTCAACTAATGCTTAGTGAAGTCTCATGGCTAAAGTATATATGAATTCAAACAGAGCCCCAAGCCCTCCACCCCTGCTGTGGGTTCTACAACACATACAGTCTTAAAACATATATTCCCAAGATTTTCAATGGTGAAACATCTGTTTTACTTTGAGGTAGCTGTGATAAGCATCTGCTTGGAGGAATGAGCTTATCAAAACCAGGACACATTTGTTTGCCATGTTATGGATTATATAGTCTTGCATTGTTTATGAATAAATCATACAGGGTGGATAAACTGGTAATCATGACAGCATGTTTTGTTCTGGGTTTAAAACATAAATTTATCCATTTGTATTCTTTTTCTTTTAGAAATTTAAAAATGTATGGTTTAGGTAGAAGATGGCATGGATTTTGAATGTAGCTTAGCAGTTGGGCACACAGATTCCAGAAACTTCTTCAGTAAATTAGAATTCAGTTGGTTGATTGAGGGTCCTCGTGTTCAAAACTGTACCATTCAGTGCATTAAGCATAAGTGAGTCAAAGATAAAAAACAGTATTTCACGAGAAGGAAGTTATATATATATACATATGTTTACATTCCATATTTGTTTAATACTTTACATTTCATCCTCAAAACTCATTTTAAAGATAAAAATTGCAGTGAAGGTTCACAAAGGTTCGAGGACTTCTTAAAGTCACACAGGCAATTAGAACTGAAAAAATCACATCTTTCCATTATAGTCTAGTGTTCTTGGCTTATGCAACAGCTGTTCCATTGATAAGTTATTTTGAAACCACATTCAGGGGCCATCAATGACATTTAGTATGATGCTAAATCCATGATAATATCCATTTTGATTTCTTCCTTGATTTGGTGTACATAACAGTTCTTAGGACGAATCAGGTACAAGATGGAGGAGAAGGATGTACAAAAGGTTGATCGTGGGGTTACTGCATGAAGGAATCTGATCTCCATTGGCCTAGTGAATGACACGATTGTCCCACAGAAGAGTCATTCATTGTATTACTTCCATTGTTTAAGTGGCCGTGACTGTACTGGATATTATCCTGTTGTTCAACGCACGCCCCTACAAAAGGCAGGTTTTGGTCACTCTGAGGCTACATTATTCTTTGTCCCAACCTGGCCATTGTAAAACAAGTATATCAACTGAAAACCTAGGAATAGTGAATAATTACTTTAAAAACCCATGTGTTCCTTTAAGCATAAAGAAAAAAATGACCCAGTGAGACTTGAGGGTGGTTTTGGTCAGCATTCACTCAGCTAGAGGTGAGCTGTCCTCATCTCTCATGACTTTGGCATCTCTTTAATATGTATTTTCCATTTCCTTTTTCTGGGCCAGATGTGTGGATTTCCGTGTTGTGCCCAATGACGGAGTAGGCTTCCGTAGAACCTGCCAGGACTATTTGTAATCTCCTGGCTTTGCAGAGGGCTCAAATGCTGAGAAGAACAAATTCTGATGTTTGATATTTCACAGCTACAGGGTTAGAGATGTTGAGAGAAGGACAATTTGGGTGGAGTTTACATGTGTTTCTCCTTGATGGAGAATTCAGGGTGGGGATCTGGTACAACCGAGACCAAATTGTATTTCTGCCCTCTTTTTTTCCTTGTGGCTTGGGAGAGCAGCCACAGTGAGTGTGGAGTTGCTTGGAGCACGACTTCCTCATTCTGGAATGCCAGGGTTGGGAAGGCTATTAAAGGTCATGTTGCCACATCTCCCATCAAAACCATTTTTGGATGAAGCCTGCAAGAGAGAGCAAGAGATTCTGTGTGTACAAAAAATTGGCTCCTAGAATCTAAAAGTGCTTGTTGCCCTTTGAAATGACGTCTCTGGCCATCTAGAATTGGTGAATTTTATAGAAATGGGGAGAGGGATGGTGTTTAAGGACATTAGTCCAGTTTCTCAAACTATGTGAAAAATCACTTGGTTGGAAGTGGAAAACGTAAGATATATTGTTGATATTGGATTGGTATGAAATTCTGATGGTCTTAAAAAGATGTTTTAAGGACCTTAACAGGTGAATCCTGCACTCTCCTACTTATATCTTCTTGCAGGGTCACGAGATAGATGTATGCACAGAGGCTGAAACAAGAAGAGATAAAACTTTAATACTAGCCGGGGGCTTCAGGAATATACCCCAATAAAACACTGATGGGCTAGGATGGATTCCACAGAGGACTCCTCTATTTTAGTCATCCTAGGCTGAGTTAAGGGTCTATTCTAGAACAAAAGGAGGACAGAAGGTCAATTTTGTCTATGTACACTGTAAATTCAAAATCAAGATGTAAATCTTACCACTTTGCTGTGAGAAAAGGCCTCTCACGTCAGATAGCAGTCAATGAAGAAATAAGAATGGAAATGCGTGGTTCATTGTCTGGCATGGGTGCTTGGGGAGATGAGAGGGTAAGCATATCTTCTGGATCCATTCTCCCTAGTTATGTGGAAGAGGAGAAAGTCCCTGAAGAATGGAAAGGAATGTCCCAAGTTCTATACCCTGTTACTCTGGCTGTGCAGAAGAGTTTGGTGGAAAGTAATCTGGAAGGACCACATTAACTCGTATAGGCCCGGTGACTCCAACTGCAGAGAAAGTTTTCTAATCTGGCCGATCCTACTGATGTCCCTCCTCTTTCTCCTCCAGGTATAGGCTGAAGGGGTCAAGGAAGGGGTATTAGTGTCCTGCAGAGATCATCCCCTTGTACAGCATCCCTACCCAGAAGTATCCATCCAGTCTTCACTTTGTTCCTGTTACCATTTTAAATAAGGGACAGTAGCCAGTTTCAGTCCCAGCGTTGTGGTTTGCACATGGATCTGGCTTCTATAGTGGGATGTGTTGAGGCCATTTCCCTATTATTTTTATTTAACCCACCAAATATATTCTATAACTGATCCTGTCCCAGCTGACTGACTCACTCTAAAGTGTTATCATGGAGGCCAAAGAGCGTGCTCAGTGTATGCCAGCTTCTCAAAGGAAAGGGAAGTCAGGTCCTGCTAAGAAAGCAATCATGCAGGACACGTATGATGTAGCACCAGAGCTAGATACTCAGATGTCCATTGAAAAGATGTATTAGTTTAGGCCAATGGCTGAGTAAAATGTCTGTTCTCTTTAAAGAGGAGTGTCTTGCTTCAAAGTGAGGTGGTCCTCCCTCTTGAGTAAGGTAAATACTTTTTTTTTTCAATTTTTATTGGAGTATAGTCCATTTACAGTGTTGTGTTAGTTTCAGGTGTACAGCAAAGTGACTCAGTTATACATATACATATATCCACTCTTGTTTAGATTCTTTTCCCATGTAGGTCATTACAGAGCGTTGTGTAGAGTTCGCTCTGCTATACAGCACGTCCTTATTAGTTATCTATTTTATATGGAGTAGTGTGTGTATGTCATTCCCAATCTCCCAATTTAAAGGTAGCTACTTTTCAAAAGTATTTGGTTTCTTTGAGCCCAGTGAAGACCAAGGAGTAGGTATTTGAAGAAAGTTGCACTAATACCAAAAAAGCAGCATTTCCAGTGAGACTCTGACATCTTGAGACTCTAAATAAAATACAGTGATCTGATGTACCAACTTCTCTTTTCCACCTTCCTGTTGTTGAGAGACTTTTTTCTAGCTCTTGAAGGCTTTCATTCTTGCCTTATCACCTCTTTTTCCCTTATTTTTGATTTTTTGGGGGGTCTGAAATATTAATCCTGCCAAACAGAACTTGGATGAAATTGTTGTTGTTGTGGTCCTTGCCTTTAATTTACTGAGGGACATAAAGGTTAAGTTGAAGCTATGAAGCTGAGTTGTTGTTGTTGTTTTAATTGTGGTCTTAGCCATAACTCTGACCTTGAATGTTTCCTGCGGTTCCTTGGATATCTGGGGATGGTCAGAGTCACATTTCACTGTCTCCAAGAATTGTCATGGCCCTGTCCTTAGCATTCCTTCAGGCTTCTCTTCACTGCAGACCAAGACAGTAGTTGGTGCCAGTCTCCCACTGGGAGGGAGCATTCAGGGTTTTAGTTTTGACTCTTCGAAGTTAAATGATTTTCCATTTGTGTCAGCTTCGGTTCAAATCAGGTACTGTTGATCCTCATTATACAGTTGATTCCGTGTTTGTAAATTTGCCTAAAATTTGTCTGTAACCCCAAAATCAATCCTCACAGCACACTTTCACAGTCATTCACAGACACACACAAAGTGGCAAAAAATATGAGTTGCCCAGTGTGCATTTTTTCAGCTGAGGTCAAACTAAAGCCACACTCTGCCTTCTTGTTTCACCTCTCATACCATAAACAAATATCTTTTTCATGGTCTATTTAGTGCTGTGCTTTTCACATTTTTGTGCTTTTGTTGATGATTGCCTCCAAGTGCACTGCTCAGGTGCTGTCTAGTGTTCCTAGATCAAGAAGGCTCTGGACGTATGTGCCTTTTGGAGGAATTACATGTGTTTGGTAAGCTTTGTTCAGGCATGCATTAATGCATTATAGGGTACTTGGCTGTGAGTTCAATGTTAATGAATTAACTATATATTAAATAAGTTGTCTTGAAACAGATCACACATAAAACAAAGTTATGTATTGATTGGTTGATGAAAATGTTGTGACCAGAGGCTTTCAGGAACATAAGCCCATATTTACCCTAGGAGCAATGGTTCAGTGTTTGCTAATTCAGTATTTGCTGCAGCTTTATGGAATGTAACTACCATAAATAATAAGAATCAACTGTAATTGTTTAATAAGTGTTTGCTGTAATGACAGAGATAATTATTACAGACACAGTATGCCGGGGAAGGATGTGGGCATGTAATATACTGTGTAAGCAACATGTTACAGGGAGGGACCCGAGAGAACTCTCCCTCGGCCTGGAACTTGTCTAACAAGCCAGACAGAAATGCATCATTTGCTAGGCCATTTCACTTGGATCATAGCTTGTTTTCTTTCACACCCTTAGCGCTTTCCCGAAAAAAATGGCTGTTTAATTGGTCTTACTGTGTGTCTGTGTACATTTGCAGTCTGAGGACCCATGGTGGGGAACCACCCTAATCTTTCAGACAACACTGGATTGTTGAATTTTACGTTACATCTTGACATTGCCATAAATCTCTGATTCTGCACCAGCCTGTGTTGGGTATTTAATACTGTTTTTGTTTTCAATATTAATCAGTCATGGAAGAATATGCTGTTATTTTTTTTTACATGTAAACATTTAGATGAGCAAAAACAGCGTATTGATAGTTTATGCACAGATGAGTAATTGATAATTCTATCAAAATCTGTTCGTCCATTGATTTGGCAATTGCATTGCTGTGGATGTGGAATAAAAATGACATGACATTTTCATTTCCTGACAGTCATACCTGCGCATGACTAGATGGGATATGGGGAAACTTGAGCTCCATTGATTGGATGGAAGTATAAAAGGGCCTAATCAGCTGAGTACTTATCTTGAAGGAATGCCCTCAACTCTACTTCACATCAGACCCAGTGCGGAAGACCCCCTCAGACCACCGCACTGTTGAGTCACTCCTGTTGGAAACCTGGCTGCTCAGGGGCCATAGATATCTTGATTGTGTAACTTCTTTGGCTGCAGTTTGTTTTTATTTCTATTTTTTGTTTGTTTTGTAAAAGGAGGTCCTTAGTAGGCACTTTATAGAGCTTTCGAGATGTATTCATAACATTTGTCACTTAATGCACAGATACCAGGAAGGCCTGAGAAGCCTGCTAACCCAGTCTGAAACTTTGCAGCCTCCACTCTTCTGATTGTGAATTCCAGGTGTCAAGACAAAACAGCAATAAGAAGTCAGTTAAATGTGAAGGTTTTCTCAGGCCCTTACTAAGACCCTAGCCAGATGCACATTTCTTATTCCTTTTGGTAAACAGATTAAGATTCGGTATGATTCAACGAACTAAAACACATTCCCTGCTTGGAGCTCGTTTCTGCCTGCTAATTGCTTGAAGCTTAGCAGATCTTCCTCACACAACACCAAATAAGGGCTGACTGGAAATCAAAACCGCCTTGCCAAGCACTTCGGATTTTCCAAAGGAACTGTAATATTCCTGGAGCTGTTGATTAATGGAAATGGGGAACTGTGTGGACTGGGGGTTAAGCCCCACAGGTTGATAGCCTGTTCTAGCGTTTATTATTTTTGACTCCAGGTTTTGAAATTTTTCCCTGCATACTCCCTGAAAGGAACTTCCTCCACCATGTGGAATGGATAATGGGAGTGGGGTTCGATAACTCATGGAGAAATCCAAAAGGGAAACAGAATGTTAATATGCCCAGGATTTTGCCTTCTGTTCTGTATCGCTGTGCCCCAAAATACAGAACCTAATTAGTGCATCCAGAGAAGCGTTAAATGGATTTCATACTGTTTAATAAATGCTTTACGTGCTTTGGTGCCACTTTGGTGCCACTGTAAAATGTGCGGTTGAGTGAGGGTGGGAATCGGGAGAGGAAATCGTTGCTATTAATGCTTGTGTACTTGAGGGTGAGCATCAGAGATGTGTGCTTATAACTCAGGCAGTTTTTGTTTTCACCCAAGTTCTCCTCCCTTTGGCTAGCCTATCATTTTCATGGGCTTTTTCCCAGAGGCCCATTTTCCAAAGACTTAACTCACACAATTGTTCCCACTCTGAGTAATCAGAAATTGCTAGTGACTGGTATGCACTGAGCACCCCCTGTGTAATAAGCACAGGGACACTGGAGTTAGAAGGGATGACCTTTGTCTCTCGGGAGCTTATGCCCTTTGGGGCAGAGAGAACACATGATATCTGATTTGCAGAGCAGAGCTTTGGTCTGACATTCAAAGTCCTCCATAATTTGTTCCTTCTTTAGTTAGTGGTCCGTCACATGGATCTTCTCTCTTAAAGGCTAATCTTCATTGGCTTCTGCATTCGTGGTTGCCCAACTTTGCTACACACTAGAATCACCTGGAGAGCTTTTAAAAAATGTTCAAGCTTCCTCCTCCATCAAGTGCTTGGAGACCATTAGCCGACATCTGAATCATCCAGAATGCATGGTAAAACACACCTTCCGGGGCTTCCCTGGTGGCGCAGTGGTTGAGAGTCCGCCTGCCGATGCAGGGGACACGGGTTCGTGCCCCGGTCCGGGAAGATCCCACATGCCGCGGAGCAGCTGGGCCCGTGAGCCATGGCCGCTGAGCCTGCGCGTCCGGAGCCTGTGCTCCGCAACAGGAGAGGCCACAACAGTGAGAGGCCCGCGTACCGCAAAAAAAAAAAAAAAACAAGAAAACCCCACACCTTCCTGGGCTTCTCACCCAGAGTTTCAGAGTCAGTAGGGCCAGGACTTGATCATTTGTATTTCTAAAAGTTATTGCTAATGCTCTAGTCCGAAAGCAAACTTGAGGATATTTGCCCTTTATCAGTGAAATCAGAATCTCTGTGGCCTCAGTATTTTTGTAAATTCTTCTGATAATTCCTGTGTGTGCCAAAATTGAGATCCATGTTGTACACATTCCTTGCTAATTAATGCACATTGTAGAGGTAAACTATTATCCACCATGAATTTCTTTGGATGTTTCCCATGATTTGGTTCTTTTTCTCTAAGTAGACCATAAAAGTCTTCATGGTGGGAACTGTGTATTTTCTACTTTTCTTGAATCTTCCAGGGTACCCGACACAGGGTGGTCCCAGAGAAGTGTAATTTGAAAGGTGTTAACCAAACAAATTTGGGAGGATGTATGAGAACAGTGGGAGGTATCACCAGCACCATCGTGGTCTCCCCGTTCTTCAAAACTCCAGTGGAAAGTTCTTCCCTTCTATTTGTGGACTCATAAATGCATTAGAGCTACCTCCTCCCCCCTACTCTACCCTCCCATTGAGGAGGGTGCATTTTTAATGTTTACTTTTTTTTTTTTTTTTTTTTGGTACACGGGCCTCTAACTGTTGAGACCTCTCCCATTGCGGAGCACAGGCTCCGGACGCACAGGCTCAGCGGCCATGGCTCACGGGCCCAGCCGCTCTGCAGCATGTGGGATCTTCCCGGACCGGGGCACGAACCCGTGTCCCCTGCATCAGCAGGTGGATTCTCAACCACTGCGCCACCAGGGAAGCCCCAATGTTTACTTTTAAAGAAAGCAACTGTAGAGAGTACTATATTCTCAGTGATAAATCCTGCATCACACATCCTGGCTGTGATATTCTTACTTACGTGATTTTGGGGATATTACTTAACATTTTCAAGCTTCCATTTATTCATTTATAAAATAGGGATAACAACATCTTCACAGACTTATGAGGATTAAATGAGTGTGCTTAAAACAGTTCTAAGCATAATACAAAACACAGAAGGCACAGCAGGCCATTTTTTTAATAGTGAAATTGGAGCAAACACACCTTTTTCTGGACAGATCGTTGAGATGCTCATGGATTGTACGGAACAGCAAGGGGAGATTAACACATGTTTTAACTTCATTCCATCATCACAATGCATGGTTTGGAAGTGTTTAGTTCTTCCTGTCATGAACCAAGAGCCTGGGGAACGGAAAATCTCGAGAAACTCCATAATTAAGACAAAGACAAGCCCTTGCTGAACTCCACTGACAGTGAACTCTACTGAAACATCAGATTTGTGTTCACAAAGCTTATTTCTGAGTCAAGAAGCTGACCATGAGCACCTAGAATTCCACACCAACCTTTGGTGCCTTTAGTACTTTGTTTGCAGAATGATTCATATGAAGTAAAGGGACCTGGGTTTTTAGCAAATGTTCTTCCCGGCAGATAGGTAGTATGCCTTAATTCTAGAATCACAAGCATGTTTTGAGAAAGCAGTGAGGTTGCATAGTGATGAAATCAAGTCCTGATAAGAGAGGGAGATGGTGAACCAGGGGAGCCAAGAATCTTTATCAAACTATTAAGGAGGGCCCCTGCCCTCTGAGACGTCTTGTCAGGAGCTTTTGTGCTACTCAAAGTGTGGTCCGCATAGAATCACTTGGGCTCTTGTTAAGAATGCAGACACTCAGGCAGCATTCTAGGCCCCCTGAACCAGCGTCGGAAGTTTTGCAAAAATCGCAGGTGATTCATGTACACATTAAAGTTTGAGGAGAAAGAAGAGTCTCTTAAAACTAGACTGGGAATTAGGAGACGTGACTTGGAATTGTTTTAATTCCTTCTGCACCTCAGTTTCTCCATATTAAAAAGAAAAAAAATGAGTAGAATAAGCCCTGTTCTTTCAGTTGATGGGAATAGTTAGTAAAAGGATACCAGTAGAAAAGGTGTACTGATCCAGTGGCCAGAAGATCCATCATCTTCCTCCTTACCCACCTCCTCTTTGGCAACTTTCTTGGGTGCCCATCTCACTTGAAGCTGCTTTGGGGTTTGGCAGGTAAGATGTCCCAGCCGTATCCAGTTCCAGTTAGGAGGCGTTGAGAGTCTCCCATGGATGCCCAGATCTCCTGGCATCCTGCACCATCTGTGCCTGAGCCAAGAGGAGTGGAGAATCCCCTCCTCAGACCTGCCTTCAAGGCAGCCTGTGCTTCAGGGGAACAGATGAGGACAGGCTCTGTCTCTAGGCCACCAGGAAGCACTTCAGCCAAACAACAGCCCTCGCCAGTTACTCAGCACGTCCCGCCTTGGACGACTGGGAAAGCACAGTGGGGACAGTGGAGGTTGTTGAGCTCAGCCCCTTTCCCGATAGGGCATAATTAAAGAAAACACCTGTGTGGTTGCTAAATCACTTCCCACTGTTCCCCTGTGCAAACGCTGTGCTCCGTAACCCTACAGGTGCCTCATTCCTTCCACCCAAGTGAGGCAGCACACGGAGCCGCAGTGCAGAGAGCTGACAGGTTATTAGTCCAGGACTCCTTAAAGGATCTCTTAAGATTGATTTCTTACCAGTCCTCTGGTCAGGCCCCTTAGTCAGTGTGGCTTCCATTTGCCTGACTGCAGCCTTAGGAAGGCTCACGCGTGAGGAGTAGACCGTCTCTTCCCAAATGCTCTTCTTTGGTCAGCAGTCTCTGTATCCCAAGCAGGCTCACGGAAGAGCTCTGGAGCTGCAGGAACCAGAAAACCTTGGACCACAACTGAAATACTGTAACCCTGGGCCGGATGCCACCCCAGGGGAAAACAACCAACCACAGTGAAATGAGATACAAGTGGGACGTATGGATTTTGTTGGAAACGTAGGAAAGGGAAATGATAGTAAATCAAAGGGCAAGCCTATCATTCTGAAAAGGCCTCTTCCTGCCACTGAAGTTTATGGGATGCTTTCGTTACCACCAGGATCTTGTGGGGCCCCAGCTGCCCAGAGCAGAGGAGATAGACTCCCCTCTACCAGCAGCTGGATTGGTAACAGGATTCAGTGTGATGACAGGCCAGCTTTGTAATTTACTTCTTCCAGGGCAAAGCAACACTGCTTTCACTGTGAGCTTTAGAATATTTGAACAGATGAGTGAGTGAGCCTCAGAGACCCAGTAAAGAGAACTGCTGGATGTCAGAGGGGAGGGGAGGACTTCGAAGGAGCAGAACTGTATTCTGAAAGGACAGCTGTTTATTCACCCCACCGACTCCGAGCTACATCACTGCTTTAGTCTCTTCAGAGCCTTCACCACTAACTGAAATTACCTTGTTTATGTTTGCTTACTTATTTATTATCATCTTACTAACTACGACGTGACCTCTGCGAGAGCTGGACTCTTGTCTATCTTGTTCACAACTGTATCTTTAGAACCAGCCCACTGTCTGGCACATAGTAGGTATATAATAAATGTTTTGAATGAGGAAATGAATTTTTATTATTTGGGGACTGTTACCTTGAGTAATTCTGCTTGGGCAACTTTCAGAGCTGGCATAGATCATCTTTATATTTTGGTGAATGGTAGGTGTGAGGGTTGTTTTCCTTCATGGAGAAGAGAGCATAGAAAATAATTCAAGGCCATTTTCTGCCTCCCAAAGGAGCTCTGTGGATCCTGTTTTTCTCCTTCAGTCTGTCAGGACTTTTGGAAAAGGTACGTTAGATGTTCTGGCATAAAGTTTATAACAAACATTTATTAAGCACAGTGTACTTGCACTCTACAAAGAGTAGGGAGATAGAAGATGAGTATCAGAATTTCATGCTCTTAAGGGTTTCATAGTGTGCTGGAAAGTGAGAGATGTGCAAACAGACTGAGTCCACTTGTGCATAAGAGCTAGAATGGAGATGTGCATAGGTTACACCTGAGGGAAATACTTTGAACTTGGGAGAAAGATGGATAAAACGCTAATAGCTTCCTGGGAGAAATTAAGTCTATTCTGAGTATTGAAGGAGGAATAGGAATTCGCTCCAGGTTAGATGATAGGGAAGGGTATTCCAGTTACTCAGGTAGACATATGAGCATTATGATGCTTCAGAGACAAAAGAACCTGGTGTGTTGGGAACTGCAAGTGTAAGGTATGAATGGACAAGTGGTGAGAGACTGGATTGGCTTGGTACCCATCCGTCATGCCTACAATAGACAGAGGACTTAAGAAAAGCTCTCTGAGGTAGAGAGGGGTTCCCAGATGACAGATGGCTAGGGGAGTTGGGTGAACTCCAGTGACTGAATGGACAGTTGAACTGAGGATCATTCATTTGTGCTTATATACCTGCATCGTCTTTCCAACTGTGAGTTCTTGCTCTTCAAGTTCGTCTGTTGGCCATCATGTCATTTACACTTTGAGCAAAAATAAGGGAAGAACCAGAAGAATGAAGTAAACTCAAATACCTCCATAATTTCTCAGTGAGCAGCCCTGTCTGAAATAGTAATTGAGTTAGAAATTGGAAATAAAGTAAGGCTTCCAAATGATCCGTGGGTTTCCATTATACAGGTTTCCTTCATATCTTTATTACCATAGTAGGTACTGAGATGTGAGTCTTTGTGTGTCCATATCCATGTGCATATTTATATGATCATCTCTTGGAGGACATGTAGCACAAAAAAGACAGTATGACACATAACATGCTCCTTACCCAAGGGACAGCGTAGCTCTTCCCTCCTCCCTGTTTCAACATGGCTTTGTGGACATACAGAAGAAGCAGATAGCAGTGCGGAGGTCCACCTACAGAACTGCTTCCCAAGGTCAAAGATGAGAAGCTGTACAGGGTTGATTTAAGTCTGTATTTTGTCAGGCACATCCCCTTGGTGGCCCGTCAGTCAGTGCTAGAATACTTTCACTTCTACACTAATTATTGATAAATTCATATCGTGCAAATACTTATTATCTGGTATTACCATTTCTCAGAAAGATATGTAGGAAAAGAAATCAAGCTTCTGGCATCTCGGTGACCTTGAGCTAAGGGTCCCAGAACATAAATAACATTTATAGATGAACGTATTTTCCTGAATGGCCTCTGACTTACTTTTTGGATTTTTGAATGCAGGTGGCAATTTGAATCCAGTGTAATTTTTGTCTCCTGGGTAATGGGCAGTGTCTGTCTCCATTGTTGTTCTGGGATCTCAAGCACTCAAGTAGTTAACTCCTATGATACCACTCTTGTGATACCAAGGCTTTGGGGTCACCAGGAACATTTGCAGCTATGGGCATATGAGTCCCCCCAAATAAAATATTCACTAAGTGCTGCCATAGAGGCTTTCTGGTTTCCTTGTGACTTGAGCTGAAATTTTAAGACCTGAGCATGTCGTTTTCTTCCTATAATTACTCTGGTGCACATAGGAGCAGCATCCTGGTCCATGGTCCTTGCAGCATCACTACTGCCTTAACAGCTAAGTGCCACAGCCATTTGTTCACCCAAGACACTTGGTGCAGGAGGCACAGTCAACCACGATAACTTGATTAACCTGATGCAGCTGTTTACAAAGGAGACAAAATAAGGATATGTCCAGAATTACCCCAGAATCCCATCTTTGAGGGTCTGTTTCATAGGACCACTTCTGAGCACTGGCATACCGGTTACTTTGAAAGAGAGAATTTAATGTAGGAATTGGTTAAACAGTGTAACAGTTTGCCAGGGCTGCTTTAACAAATACCACATACTGAATCACTTTAACAAGCAAAATTTATTTTCTCACAGTTCTGGAGACAAGAAGTCCAGGGTCAAAGGTGTTGGCAGGGTTGCTTTCTTCTGAGACCTCTCTCTTTGGCTTGCTGATGGCTGCCTTCTGGCTATGTCTTCACACGGTCACCCCTAGGTTTATGTGTTGGTGTCCTAATCTTCTTTTCTTATAAGGAGACCAGTCATATTGGATGAGGGCCTACCCTTATGAACTCTTTCTACCTTAATCACCACTTCTAAGGCCCTATTTCCATATAGTCATATTTTAGGTACTAGGAGTTAGGTCTTCAACATATGAATTTTAAGGGGATCCAATGCAACCCATAGCAAATGATTATTGGAGGACTTGAAAAGGCAAGGTGGGAACATTGAAAAACACAGAGACAGTAACTGTAAGAAGTAGCTATCCTGCCCTTAGGGCTAGAGGAATTAAAGCAAGAGATTTAAGAGAACCTGGATGCTTAGATAAGAGGTCTTGCAGAGCTGGTGTACAGACCTCTGAGGATCAGGTGCTAGTGACTGGTGCTGGCATCTGTTGGGGGCACAATGCAACTGGTATTTGGGAGCATGTGAAAAACTGGAAGGAATATGTCCTTCCTCCATCCCAAAGCCTTCCAGTCTCCCTTTAGTGCCCTCTATAGGTAGATCCTAACAGGTGTCCGCTGGTAAAGGACAAATGTAACCCCCAATTCACAGCCCCAGCAGTTATACAGCATATTATTGAAGGATAGATTTGAGCTGAAAGACAATAACTTAATAACCAGTATAAGTTCCTTTAGCTTCTTTTTAAAAAATCATGTCCTGCTCTGTAATCTTGCTTTTATTACTTAGTAACATGCGAAAACATTTCCAATGTCCATACTCTTCTAGAGCATGAATTCTAATGGCTGCATTATGTATTCCGTCATAGGGATGTACCATAATTTACTTAACCAACTTCCTATTCTTAGCCATTAGGTGTTTTGAAATCTTATTGTTTTTATCAACAGTAATGCAGCCCACTAAATCTAAGCACATATCCTTAAATGATCCCTTAAGATAGATTTTTAAAGTGTAATTACTAAACTAAAAACCAAAAATATTTCTAAAGTAAAATCTCACTTTTTCTGAGCTACAGAAAACATGAAATATGTATGGTTCCCTCTGTTCTGGAATATAATGGGGTGAGATTATACTGTCCTGAAACATTGGATACAGGGGAGGGTTTAAATAGTGTCTGATGAATGCAAGCAAAAAGAAGTGGGATATAATTATTTCAGAGTGAAACAAAACCTTTCCTTTAAGAAAACATTTAAAGGCGAGGGGACTGTTAATAGTAGCATCTGCATCAATTGGTAGAGACCATGTTGTTACTGATTTTTTTCTTTTTTTTAAAGAAGATGTTGGGGGTAGGAGTTTATTAATTAATTTATTTTTGCTGCGTTGCGTCCTCGTTTCTGTGCGAGGGCTTTCTCTAGTTGTGGCAAGTGGGGGCCACTCTTCATCGCAGTGGACGGGCCTCTCACTATCACAGCCTCTCTTGTTGCAGAGCACAGGCTCCATACACGCAGGCTCAGTAGTTGTGGCTCACAGGCCTAGTTGCTCCGTGGCATGTGGGATCCTCCTAGACCAGGGCTCGAACCCAAGTCCCCTGCATTAGCAGGCAGATTCTCAACCACTGCGCCACCAGGGAAGCCCCTGATTTTAATACAGTTGCATTCTTAGCAGAACTAATTTTTTAAAGCATTTCCCTAAACAATCCAATTTTGCTTGGTGCTTATGGTTTGGACAAAGGAGCAGGCAGGGTTTGTATTAGTATTTATGGAGTGTAGCCTTGTACAGATCACACTGGCTGGAGGCTATTGCTATAAATCTATAATGATGGTTGTTTTTGATTCCATTTTTAGTTTCTGAATTTTAGCCTTCATAATTAAAATTACATCTCATAAAATGTTGGCCCATGACAATCTTGACTTTCTCCTGGGAGGCCCTGATTTTCTGAGATATGACACACTCGGCCCTCTGTGAAGGATAAAAGTCTTGATGGTTGTGAGCCAGATGTTTGAAGCCCACCTTCCTGATGGAGATTTGGTATGAAAATTTGGGTGCTCCCTTCAGAAACTCTGAGTCCAAGCCTTTGTCAGCTCCCTGAGGACAATTCCAAGAAAGTTACTGCCCCTTGTGCTGGTTTCCTGGTGCCTGGGTATGCTCAGTTTCATAAGGCTAAATTAATTGATAAATTCAGCTGATTCAGAGCGTTTACATAATCTTTCCAATGTCAACAGTCATTTCAATTATCCTAACTTTATACTGAATCTCCAGAATCCAATTACTAGCTAATAATAATTGTCAGTTTTACTTTAAACCTCTAATGATAGGTCACCAGAGATGTGTAGAAGTAGGATTAAATCGCTGTAGCCTGTAGCTATGCCCAGCCTTAAATTACTCGCCTCTTATCTCTGGCTAACAGAGCTACTATATGTTTTGTCAGCATTTTTTGCTAAATAGAATAAACGTCACCAAAATTAATTTCATCTCCCTTAAATTAGCTTCTTAGTGTGATTTCTCACTTCAGTCAAAATTTATTTCTTAAAGAGCTTAACTTCATCTCTTTTATTTGAGACAGTGAGACTGTTCCAGAGCAAATGTCTTTTAATCACTGGCTGGCAAGTTTTGAGTCTTTCTTTTTATTAATAATTGCTGACCCTTTAGGGAGAGTGTTGGAGGATATTTCTGTTTTATTTAAGCCATTGTATTCTTTTAAGCGGAGTAGACTGGGATCTTTCTGAGGAGTCTCAGAATAAGTTCTGAACCTTGCATAGACCAGGAAAGATACAGTTACCACACACAAAAGAAATTTTTCCCACATAAGAGATGATTTAGCAGGGAGTTTGTAATTAGGTAGTTTAGTTGCTTTTACTACTTTTTTTTTTTTTTGCATTACGCGGGCCCCTCACTGTTGTGGCCTCTCCCATTGCAGAGCACAGGTTCCAGTCGCGCAGCCTCAGCGGCCATGGCTCACGGGCCCAGCCACTCCGCGGCATGTGGGATCTTCCAGGACCGGGGCACGAACCCGTGTCCCCTGCATGGGCAGGCAGACTCCCAACCACTGTGCCATCAGGGAAGCCCTTTTACTACTTTTTAAATCATTTTCCAGTATATATCTCTGGCAATAGCTATCCTTTAACTGAAGCATATGTTTGGAAAGACTGGAGGGAGTGTAAAGTTAAACTTCTCGTAAAACAAGAAAAACACAGAAGGGCCACCTAAGTCAGAAACATATCCTAAAGACAGGATGATAGCACCTGTAACAAATTCTCTTTGCTCATCAAGGGAAATCCCAAGGCATCAAGAGTTGGGGGAGGGGAATGGTTAAAAAAAAGGACTGAAAGAGAGGGATCCATTTCCAGAAAGGCAGTGTGAGGAGCTCTGTGACCTGCTCCCCAGTGAAACAAGCGTAACTAGTGACAATTATGAAAGAAAAAACCCCAACCATTTAACATCTCTGGATACTATCTTAGGGGTATACGGCAAATAAAGAAACATTTATTTGAGAAAGCCCAGTAAAACTCAAAAGAAATGATGAGATTCTGTGCCACTTGAATCATGACCCATTCCTTCCCTCCCCTCCCTAGCTTAGTATGATGAAAACTCTACACTGAGCATGTGTGCCAAGAAGGTGGGGATACCTAACCCTCAGCTCCCGGTCAAGAGGTATGGTATATTACTAAGAGAGACAGCCTGCTAGCACTTATTATTGCCTCCAACTCTGAGTTGTAGATGTTAAATTCCTGGTAAGTGCAACCATAATTTGGGGGGCTCCTTTCTCTACTTAACCCCCAATTATGGGGTAGAAGCTTTCTTCCAAGTGAAGCAAGCTAAGAATACTGGGGCCTTAATCACTCTTGCCCCAGTCTAATGATAAGGTACAGATTCCACACTGGGAGAGGCAAGCTGAGAACACCAGACACTACTGCCCCCTATCCAGTGGCTTAGGGGGAGAGGCAGTCCGTAAGAACAGAGAGCTTTGAAATGTTCTCCAGCGGAACTGACCTTGTTTGGAACAGAATGTGGAGAAGTTCAAGGCTAAGGGCACTTTGATAAAGAGTGGAGATTTTGTAGTAAGCAAATATGAAGAGTCCAGTAACTCTATGAGAGCAAAAATCTAAACCAGGGCTAGTGAATTTACCATAGAGAACGACAGGAAAAAGACAGCTAAGAAGAACTCTCCTGGGTTCACTATATAACTTAAAGACTACACTCAAAACTACCCCTGCCCATGTACAATTCAGTGGCATTAATTATATTCACAATATTGTACAAGCATTACTACCATATACTTCCTAAACTTTTTCATTACCCTGAGAAGAAAATCTATAATCATTAAGCAATAACTCTTCACTCCCTCCCCACCATGGACGGAGATTAACCACTAATTAGGCCAAAACCCAGTAGTATGACATATTCAAAGTGCTGGAAAAAAATACCTGTCAAACAAGAATCTAATATCCAGCAAAACTATCTTTCAAATATGAAGATGAAATAAGACATTCATTTTGTTTACAAATTAATACATTTTGTTTACCAAACAAAAGCTCGGTTTTCACTGCTAACAGACATGCCTTACAAAAAATACTAAGTGAAATTCTTCAGGCTGAAAGCAAAAGGACCACACACATTAATTCAGAACCACATTAAAAAACAAAGATCCATTTACAATGCTTGGTGTCAGTCTATTTATCTCTTGTAAAAATAAAATGCAGTGTGTGTGTGAAAAAAAGCCAAAAAAACAAAAAAAAAACAAAGAAAACCAGCAAAGTAATTATATAATAAAACAAGATAATATAGATGCGTAATACTTCTCCTTTCTTCTCTAAATGGTTTTAAAAATAGGATATAGGATCAATGTAGAAAAAACCCAATTGAGTTTCTACATACTTGCACTGAACTATCTGAAAGTAAAATTAAGAACACAATTACATTTTTTTAACATCTTTATTGGAGTATAATTGCTTTACAATGGTGTGTTAGTTTCTGCTTTATAACAAAGTGAATCAGCTATACATATATCCCCATATCTCCTCTCTCTTCTGTCTCCCTCCCTCACCCCTCTAGGTGGTCACAAACCACTGAGCTGATCTCCCTGTGCTATGCGGCTGCTTCCCACTAGCTATCTATTTTACATTTGGTAGTGTATATATGTCCATGCCACTCTCTCACTTTGTCCCAGATTACCCTTCCTCCTCCCCATGTCTTCAAGTCCATTCTCTACTAGGTCTGTGTCTTTATTCCCGTCCTACCCATAGGTTCTTCATCACCATTTTTTTCCTTTACATTCCATATATATGTGTTAGCATACGGTATTTGTTTTTCCTTTCTGACTTATTTCACTCTGTATGACAGACTCTAGGTCCATCTCCCTCACTACAAATAACTCAGTTTCGTTTCTTTTTATGGCTGAGTAATATTCCATTGTATATATGTGCCACATCTTCTTTATCCACTCATCTGTTGATGGACACTTGGGTTGTTTCCGTGTCTTGGCTATTGTAAATAGAGCTGCAATGATCATTGTGCTACATGACTCTTTTTGAATTATGGTTTTCTCAGGGTATATGCCCAGAAGAGGGATTGCTGGGTCATATGGTAGTTTTGTATTTAGTTTTTTAAGGAACTTCCATACTGTTCTCCATAGTAGCTGTATCAATTTACATTCCCACCAACAGTGCAAGAGGGTTCCCTTTTCCACACCCATTCCAGCATTTATTGTTAGTAGATATTTGATGATGGCCATTCTGACCTGTGAGAGGTGATACCTAATTGTAGTTTTGATTTCCATTTCTCTAATGATTAGTGATGTTGAGCATCCTTTCATGTGTTTGTTGGCAAACTGTATATCTTCTTTGGAGAAATGTCTGGGTTTTTGGTTTTTTTGATATTGAGCTGCATGAGCTGCTTGTAAATTTTGGAGATTAATCCTTTGTCAGTTGCTTCATTTGCAAATATTTTCTCCCATTCTGAGGGTGGTCTTTTCGTCTTGTTTATGGTTTCCTTTGCTGTGCAGAAACTTTAAAGTTTCATTAGATCCCATTTGTTTACTTTTATTTTTAATTCCATTTCTCTAGAAGGTGGGTCAAAAATGATCTTGCTGTGATGTATGTCATAGAGTGTTCTGCCTATATTTTCCTCATAAAGTTTTATAGTGTCTGGCCTTACATTTAGACCTTTAATCCATTTTGAGTTTATTTTTGTGTATGGTGTTGTGGAGTGTTCTCATTTCATTCTTCTACACGTAGCTGTCCAGTTTTCCCAGCACCACTTATTGAAGAGGCTTTCTTTTCTCCATTGTATATTCTTGCCTCCTTTATCAAAGATAAGGTAACTGTATGTGTGTGGGTTTATCCCTGGGCTTTCTATCCTGTTCCATTGATCTATATTTCTATTTTTCTGCCAGTACCATACTGTCTTGATTACTGTAGCTTTGTAGTATAGTGTGAAGTCAGGGAGCCTGATTCCTCCAGCTCCGTTTTTCATTCTCAAGATTGCTTTGGCTATTCGGGGTCTTTTGTGTTTCCATACAAATTGTGAAATATCTTGTTCTAGTTCTGTGAAAAATGCCATTGGAAGTTGGCTAGGGATTGCAGCATTGAATCTGTAGATTGCTTTGGGTAGTAGAGTCATTTTCACAATGTTGATTCTTCCAATCCAAGAACATGGTATTTGTATCATCTATTTGTATCCATCTATTTGTATCATCTTTAATTTCTTTCATCAGTGTCTTATAGTTCTCTGCATGCAGGTCTTTTGTCTCCTTAGGTAGGTTTATTCCTGGGTATTTTATTCTTTTTGTTGCAGTGGTAAATGGGAGTGTTTCCTTAATTTCTCTTTCAGATTTCTCTTCATTAGTGTATAGGAATGCAAGAGACTTCTGTGCATTAATTTTGTATCCTGCTACTTTACCAAATTCATTGATTAGCTCTAGTAGTTTTCTGGTAGCATCTTTAGGATTCTCTATGTATAGTATCATGTCATCTGCAAACAGTGACAGCTTTACTTCTTTTCCGATTTGGATTCCTTTTATTTCTTTTTCTTCTCTTATTGCTGTGACTAAAACTTCAAAAACTATGTTGAATAATAGTGGTGAGAGTAGACAACCTTGTCTTGTTCGTGATCTTAGAGGAAATGGTTTCAGTTTTTCACCATTGAGAATGATGTAGCCTGTGGGTTTGTCATATGTGGCCTTTATTATGTTGAGGTAAGTTCTCTCTATGCCTACTTTCTGGAGGGTTTTTGTCATACATGGGTATTGAATTTTGTCAAAAGCTTTTGCTGCATCTATTGAGATGACCATATGGATTTTCTCCTTCAATTTGTTAATATGGTGTATCAAATTGATTGATTTGCATATATTGAAGAATCCTTTCATTCCTTGAATAAGCCCCACTTGATCATGGTGTAGGATCCCTTTAATGTGCTGTTGGATTCTGTTAGCTAGTATTGTGTGGAGGATTTTTGCATCTTGTTCATCAGTGATATTGGCCTGTAGTTTTCTTTCTTTGTGACATCTTTGTCTGGGTTTGGTATCGGGGTGATGGTGGCCTCGGAGAATGAGTTTGGGAGTGTTCCTCCCTCTGCTATATTTTGGAAGAGTTTGAGAAGGATAGGTGTTAGCTCTTCTCTAAATCTTTGATAGAATTCGCCTGTGAAGCCATCTGGTCCTGGGCTTTTGTTTGTTGGAAGATTTTTACTCACAGTCTCAATTTCAGTGCTTGAGATTGGTCATTTATATTTTCGATCTCTTCCTGGTTCAGTCTGAGAAGGCTGTGCTTTTCTAAGAATTTGTCCATTTCTTCCAGGTTGTCCATTTTATTGGCATATAGCTGCTTGTAGTAATCTCTCATGATCCTTTGTATTTCTGCAGTGTCAGTTGTTACTTCTCCTTCTTAATTTCTAATACTATTTTTCTGAGTCTTCTCTCTTTTTTTCTTGATGAGTCTGGCTAATGGTTTATCAATTTTGTTTATCTTCTCAAAGAACCAGCTTTTAGTTTTATTGATCTTTGCTATTGTTTCCTTCATTTCTTTTACATTTATTTCTGATCTGATCTTTATGATTTCTTTCCTTCTGCTGACTTTGGGTTGTGTTTGTTCTTCTTTCTCTAATTGCTTTAGGTGTAAGGTTAGACTGTTTATTTGAGATGTTTCTTGTTTCTTGAGGTAGGATTGTACTGCTATAGACTTCCCTCTTAGAACTGCTTTTGCTGCATCCCATAGGTTTTGGGTCGTCGTGTTTTCATTGTCATTTGTTTCTAGGTATTTTTAATTTCCTGTTTGATTTCTTCAGTGATCTCTTGGTTATTAAGTAGTGTCTTGTTTAGCCTCCATGTGTTTGTATTTTTTACAGATTTTTTTCCTGTAACTGATATCTAGTGTCATAGCATTGTGGTCAGATAAGATACTTGATATGATTTCAATTTTATTAAGTTTACCAATGCTTGACTTGTGATCCAAGGTATGATCTATCCTGGAGAATGTTCCATGAGCACTTCAGAAGAAAGTGTATTCTGTTGTTTTTGGATGGAATGTCCTATAAATATCAGTTAAATCCATTTTGTTTAATGTATCATTTAAAGCTTGTGTTTCCTTATTTATTTTCAATTTGGATGATCTGTCCATTGGTGATAGTGAGGTGTTAAAGTCCCCTACTATGATTGTGTTATTGTCGATTTCCCATTTTATGGCTGTTAGCATTTTCCTTAAATATTGAGGTACTCCTATGTTGGGTGCCTAAATATTTACAATTGTTATATCTTCTTCTTGGATTGATCCCTTGATCATTACGTAGTGTCCTTCTTTGTCTCGTGTTAACAGTCTTTATTTTAAAGTCCATTTTGTCTGATATAACAATTGCTCCTCCAGGTTTCTTTTGATTTCCATTTGCATGGAATATCTTTTTCCATCCCCTCAGTTTCCGTCTGTATGTGACCCTAGGTATGAAGTGAGTCTCTTGTAGACAGCATATATACGGGTCTTGTTTTTGCATGCATTCAGCCAGTCTCTGTCTTTTGCTTGGAGCATTTAATCCATTTACATTTAAGGTAATTATTGATAAGTATGTTCGTATTACCATTGTCTTAATTGTTTGGGGTTCGTTATTGTAGGTCTTTTCCTTCTCTTGTGTTTCCTGCCTAGAGAAGTTCCTTTAGCATTTGTTATAAAGCTGGTTTGGTAGTGCTGAATTCTCTTAGCTTTTGCTTGTCTCTAAAGGTTTTAATTTCTCCCTCGAATCTGAATGAGATCCTTGCTGGGTATAGTTATATTGGTTGTAGGTTTTCCCTTTCATCACTTTAAATATGTCTTGCCAGTCCCTTCTGGCTTGCAGAGTTTCTGCTGAAAGATCAGCTCTTAACCTTATGGGAATTCCCTTGTGTGTATTTGTTGTTTTTCCCTTGCTGCTTTTAATACTTTTTCTTTGTATTTAATTTTTGATAGTTTAATTAATTTGTGTCTTTGCATGTTTCTCCTTAGATTTATCCTGTATGGGACTCTCTGAGCTTCCTGAACTGATTGACTATTTCCTTTCCCATATTAGGGAAGTTTTCAACTATAATCTTGTCAAATATTTCCTCCAACCCTTTCTTTGTCTCTTCTTCTTCTGGGACCACTATAATTCGAATGTTGGTGCATTTAATGTTGTCCCAGAGGTCTCTAAGACTGTCCTCAATTCTTTTCGTTCTTTTTTCTTTATTCTGCTCTACGGTAGTTATTTCTACTATTTTATCTTCCAGGTCACTTATGCATTCTTCTGCCTCAGTTTTTCTGCTATTGACTCCTTGTAGAGAATTTTTAATTTCATTTTTTGTGCTGTTCATTATTTGTTTGCTCTTTAGTTCTTCTAGGTCCTTGTTAAACATTTCTTGTATTTTCTCCATTCTGTATCCAAGATTTTGTATCATCTTTACTCTCAATACTCTGAATTCTTTTTCAGGTAGACTGCCTATTTCCTCTTCATTTGTTTGATCTGGTGGGTTTTTACCTTGCTCCTTCATCTGCTGTGTGTTTCTCTGTACTCCCATATTGCTTAACTTACAGTGTCTGGGCTGTCCTTTGCGCAGGTTTGTAGTTCCCGTTGTTTTTGGTGTCTGCCCCCAGTGTCTAAGGTTAGTTCAGTGGGTTGTGCAGGCTTCCTGGTGGAGGGGACTGGTGCCTGTGTTCTGATGGGTGAGGCTGGATGTTGTCTTTCTGGTGGGCAGGACCACGTCCAGTGGTGTGTTTTGAGGTGTTTGTGACCTTATTATTATTTTAGGCAGCCTGTGTGCTAATGGATCATGTTGTGTTCCTGTCCTGCTAGTTGTTTGGTATAGGGTGTCCCACATTGTAGCTTGCTGATCGTTGAATGGAGCTGGGTCTTAGTGTTGAGTTGGAGATGTCTGGGAGAGTTTTCACTGTTTGATATTTTGTGGAGCCAGGAGGTCTCTGGTGGACCAATGTCCTTAACTCAGCTCTCCCACCTCAGGGGCATAGTCCTGACACCCGGCCAGAGCACCAAGACCCTGTTAGCCTCGCAGCTCAGAAGAAAAGAGAGAAGGAAAGAAAGGAAGGAAGGAAGGATGGAAGGGAAAATTATTAAAATAAAAAGTAACAAATAATTATTAAAAATTAAAAAAATAAAAGGTAATTAAAAAAAGAAAGAAAGAGGAGATCAACCAAACCACAAAACAAATCCATGAATGATAACAAGCGCTATAAACTATATTAAAAAAAGAAAAAAAGAAAAAAATGGACAGACAAAACCCTAGGACAAATGGTAAAAGCAAAGCTGTACAGGCAAAATCACACAAAGAAGCATACACACTCAGAAAAAGAAAAAAAGGAAAAACATATATATATCTATATATAAAAGAAAAAAAAGGGAGGAACTGAGCAACCAAATCACTAAACAAATCTACCAATGATAAGAGACTCTAAATACTAAACTAAGATAAACATAAAACCAGAAACAAATTAGATGCAGAAAGCAAACCGCAAGTCTACAGTTGCTCCCAAAGTCCACTGCCTCAATTTTGGGATAATTCATTGTCTATTCACGTATTCCACAGATGCAGGGTACATCAAGTTGATTGTGGAGATTTAATCCGCTGCTCCTGAGGCTGCTGGGAGAAATTTCCCTTTCTCTTCTTTGTTCGCACAGTTCCTGGGGATCAGCTTTGGATTTGGACCCGCCTCTGCGTATAGGTTGCCTGAGGGCATCTGTTCCCACCCTGACAGGGCAGGGTTAAAGTAGCGGCTGATTCTGGGGCTCTGGCTCACTCAGGCTGGGGGGAGGGAGTGGTACGGAGTAAGGGGTGAGCCTGCGGCAGCCGAGGCCGGCATGATATTACAACAGCCTGAGGCGCGCTGTGTGTTCTCCTGGGGAAGTTGTCCCTGGATCATGGGACCCTGGCAGTGGCGGGCTGCATAGGCTCCTGGGAGGGGATGTGTGAATAGTGACCTGTGCTTGCACACAGGCTTCTTAGTGGCTGCAGTAGCAGCCTTAGCATTTCATGCCCATCTGTGATGTCCACGCTGATAGCCACAGCTCGCGCCCGTCTCTGGGGCTCGTTTAGGTGGTGCTCTGAATCCCCTCTCCTCGCACACCCTGAAACAATGGTCTCTTGCTTCTTAGGCCGTTCCAGACTTTTTCCTGGACTCCTTCCCGGCTAGCTGTGGTGCACTAGCCCCTTTCAGTCTGTGTTCACGCAGCCAACCCCAGTCCTCTCCCTGGGATCTGACCTCTGAAGCTCGAGCCTCAGCTCCCAGCCCCCACTCACCCCAGCAGGTGAGCAAACAAGCCTTTTGGGCTGGTGAGTGCTGGTTGGCACTGATCCTCTGTGTGAGAATCTCTCCGCTTTGCCCTCTGCACCCCCGTTGCTGCACTCTCCTCCATGACTCTGAAGCTTCCCCCTTGCCACACCCCATCTCTACCAGTGAAGGAACTTCCTAGTGTGTGGGAACTTTTCCTCCTTCACAGCTCCCTCCCAGAGGTGCAGGTCCCATCCCTATTCTTTTGTCTCTGTTTTTTCTTTTTCCTTTTGCCCTACCCAGGTACGTGGGGAGTTTCTTGCCTTTTGGGAAGTCTGAGGTCTTCTGCCAGCATTCATTAGATGTTCTGTAGGAGTTGTTCCACATGTAGATATATTTCTGATCTATTTGTGTGGGTAGGAAGGTGATCTCCATGTCTTAACTCCTCCACCATCTTGAATGTCTCCTCCACAATTACATTTAAAATAGCATGGATGTGAGTATGGCACTATTTCCCCAAATTGATCTTACAGATTCAATGCAATTGACTTTCTTTCTAATTTCAAAATTTACACAACGCTGTAGTAATCAAGACAGTGTGATACTGGCACAAGGACAGACATAAAGATCAATGGAATAGAACTGAGAGTCTGGAAAGGAGCCATCACATTTACAGTCAACTGATTTTTGATGAGGGTACCAAGACAATTCAGTGGGGAAAAGTAGTCACTGCAATGAGTGGCACTGGGGTAATTAAATAAGTCACGTCAAATAAGTGGCACTGGGGTAATTAAATAAATCACGTCAAATAGCATGAAGTTGGGACCCTTAGCACGATTTACTCAAAATGAATCGAAGCCCTAAGTGTAAGATCTAAAAGTATAAAACTCTTAGAAGCAAACATGGGTATAAATCTTTGTAGCCTTGGGTTAGGTAGCAGTTTCTTAGATACGACACCAAAATCACAAGGGCCAAAATAAAATTAAATAAACAAATAAACAAACAAATAAATTGAACTTCATCAAAATTAAAATCCTGTATTCTTCAAAGAACACCATCAACAGTGTGGAAAGGCAAGCCATAGAATGGTGGAAGACTTGCAAATTATATATCTGATAAAGGGTTTGTATTCAGAATACATAAAGGACACTTAAAACTCAATAATAAAAAGGCAATTATCCCATTTTAAAAATGGGCAAAAGATCTGAATAGATACGTGATCAAAGAAGATACACAGATAATCAATAAACACACAACCAGATGCTCGACATTATTAGTCATCAGGGAACTGCAAATCAATATGTCAGAGATACCACTTCATACCCACTAGATTGGCTTTAATTTTTTAGAAAAGACAGACAATAGCCAGTGTAGGCAAGGTTGTAGAGGAATGGGAACCCACGTGTGCTGTCGCTTGGAATATAGAGTGCTGAAGACACTGGAAAACAATTTATGTTAGTTTCTCAAAGGTTAAACATAGACTTACCATGTAATCTAAGCAATTCTACTCCTAGGTATATACTCAGGAAAACCGAAAACATATGCCCACTCAGAAAAACTTGTACATGAATGTTCATAGATTCATAACTCATGACAGCCCCTCTCCAAAATGGAAAAAACTCAAATGATGAATTGGATAAAAAAAAAATATCCACACAGTAGAATATTTGGCAGTTAAAGAAAGGAAGTACTGATGTATGCTGTAACCTGGATGAACCTTGAAAACTTTATGCTAAGTGAAAGAACCCAGTTACAAAAGACCACATATAGTGTAATCTATATTATCTATATGGAATCTGTAGAGATGGAAAGATTAGTGGTTGCCCAGGGCTGAGAGCGTTGGGGGGAAAATGAGGAATGACTACTAATCGGCATGAGATTTCCTTTTGGTTTCATGAAAATGTTCTCAAATTGTGGTGACGATTGCTTAACTGTGAATATATAAAAGAGCTTGAATATACACTTTAAAATAGTAAATTTTATGCCATGTTTATTATGTTTCAATAAAGCTTTTATTTAAAAAAACTATACTATAGTCAGAAAACATGGATTTAATCCCCGTTTTGCATTTTTCTGCCAATAAGATTTTATACAGTTTGCATATTTGTGGGCCTTAGTGTGATTATCTCTAAGACAATAGCTTGGACTAAGAAGTTCTTAAAGGAAGCAGTTGACAAAGTGGGGCAGGAGAGAGGGGCTTAGTTAGGGATTACAGTGACCAAGAAGGCACCTCCCACACAGAGCCAGCTTCATGGGTGCAACCTATGTAGTCACACTGGGCCCCCTACTCAGAATGTCCAATGCTTGGTTTAATTCTCTGCTGTTTCAGTCTTGAATTTCTTAAGTTTTGAGCAAAGAGTCATGCATTTTCATGAAGCACTGGGCCCCATGAATTATGTCACCAGTTCCGATCCTACAGGTAGCAGGAAGGGGCTGGGGATCCTTTAACATCCTGCAGTGCACAGGGCAGCCCTGTACGGTGAATTAATTGCCCTGCCCAAAATACCATGATGAGAAACACTGATTGCTAAGGAATGGTTGAACTCTGAAGTCCCGTGGTTTTTAACTACCTACTAGAAAACTAATCTGAAACTTTCAAACATAGTATGTGTCCCTCAGGAAAGTCACTTTGATGTATGTACTGTACCTAAAAGAAAAGTGTAGAGGTTACAAGGCATTCGGGGGTTTTGTACCTCATTTTGTTTCCTGAGCCTGATGATATACTGTATATGAAACATCTATGCTTAGCCCTTCTTCTCTTCCATTAACTGGCCTGTCAAAATTTAGACAATTACAGCATCAACTTGTTTTGTTGCTGGTATTCGGAGATTCCTTAAGAAATTGCCAACGTGGTAGGCACTGTGGCAAAAGCAATTATGATTCCTAGAGAATTTCTGATGAATAATAAAGTTCTAAGCTGATGGCTTTACTTAGGTTGTTTCATCTAGTTTTCCCATCAGTCTTTAAGGTTGATTTTGATTATCCCAACTTTACAGGGGAAGAAACTGAATCTCAGAAAGGTTAACAGAGAAAGATCAGAAGAAAATAGGATGCCTTCTTTGTTAACTTGTCAGTGACTGTTAGATGAAATCTGAAATCCATAGGTAGCTCTTTCCTTCATTGCCCGTTTTCCCAAACATACTAGGTCTTACTAGAAGAATTAGTGTTGGAATCCACTGATATACGATATTGTTATACAATTATAAAACCATATGGTGGTGTTATTTTCGTGTTACACCGAGATTTATTAAATGCCCAGGTTAAGTATTTATTACTCTACCTGAGACAAAAATACTGAATTGGAAAGTGAAAGACACAATCATTTCTAGAGTCATAGAATGTTAGATCTGGAAGAAATCTTAAAGAACTCCTGTGCCAACCCACACATTTTATTGGTGTCGTATGTGAAATCTGGGTAGGTTTAATATCTTACCTGTGTTGACATAACTGAGGCATGACATTAGTGACAAAGCCAGGGATATAATTTGTGAAATAAAGTCAATTCTAGGTTCATAAGTCTTTCTAAACATTACCTTGTCTCTCTGGTCAGTTTTGTTTACTTGAAATAGAATAACCGATTTGATGGTTTCATAGATTTCTTCTTCAATAGAAACAATTTATGTTTAGACAGGCTGTGGATATCCGGCATGTGTGAGTAATAGGTTTTGAGCCTTCTTTATCTCAACATAGAGTTGTCCTCTTCGAAAAGAACTTCAACTTACATAGTAGAACCCAGTAAAAATAATTTCTCCACAAGTTCAAAGAACAGATTACAGACAATTCACGTATGTTGAAGGAAAAAGAAATTCTGTCACTGGGGCAGTGAGTCAGTGGTAGGAATAATGGGGATGAAATTGAAAATGAAGTATTTAGAAAGGTTAGAAAAAATGTTCTAATTCATACTTTCAGAGCACTTTAGAGTTAACCTTATTTGTCGCTTACCGGTCTCTTATTTTTGGAGGCATCAAGATGTGAAGCTGGGCAGTTTAATAAATTAATATGGATTGTGAACCCTTCTTGATATCTCCCTTTTCTTCTACAACTTAATTAAATGATATTAAAACCAGGTGGTCCAAACTTTTTTTTTAACATCTTTATTGGAGTATAATTGCTTTACAATGGTGTGTTAGTTTCTGCTTTATAACAAAGTGAATCAGTTATACATATACATATGTTCCCATATCTCTTCCCTCTTGCATCTCTCTCCCTCCCACCATCCCTATCCCACCCCTCTAGGTGGTCACAAAGCACCGAGCTGATCTCCCTGTGCTATGTGGCTGCTTCCCACTAGCTATCTATTTTACGTTTGGTAGTGTATACATGTCCATGCCACTCTTTCCCTTTGTCCCAGCTTACCCTTCCCCCTCCCCATGTCCTCAAGTCCATGCTCTAGTAGGTCTGTGTCTTTATTCCCGTCTTACCCCTAGGTTCTTCATGACATTTTTTTTTCTTAGGTTCCATATATATGTGTTAGCATATGGTATTTGTCTTTTCTTTCTGATTTACTTCACTCTGTATGACAGACTCTAGGTCCATCCACCTCATTACAAATAACTCAATTTCGTTTCTTTTTATGACTAATACTCCATTGTATATATGTGCCACATCTTCTTTATCCATTCTTCCGATGATGCACACTTAGGTTGCTTCCATCTCCTGGCTATTGTAAATAGAGCTGCAATGAGCATTTTGGTACATGACTCTTTTTGAATTATGGTTTTCTCAGGGTATAGGCCCAGTAGTGGGATTGCTGGGTCGTATGGTAGTGCTATTCCTAGTTTTTTAACGAACCTCCATACTGTTCTCCATAGTGGCTGTACCAATTCACATTCCCACCAGCAGTGCAAGAGTGTTCCCATTTCTCCACACCCTCTCCAGCATTTATTGTTTTTAGATTTTTTGATGATGGTCATTCTGACTGGTGTGAGATGATATCTCATTGTAGTTTTGATTTGCATTCCTCTAATGATTAATGATGTTGAGCATTCTTTCATGTGTTTGTTGGCAATCTGTATATCTTCTTTGGAGAAATGTCTATTTAGGTCTTCTGCCCATTTTTGGATTGTGTTGTTTGTTTTTTGTTATTGACCTGCATGAGCTGCTTGTAAATTTTAGAGATTAATCCTTTGTCAGTTGCTTCATTTGCAAATATTTTCTCCCATTCTGAGGGTTGTCTTTTGGTCTTGTTTATGATATCCTTTGCTGTGCAAAAGCTTTTAAGTTTCATTAGGTCCCATTTGTTTATTTTTGTTTTTAATTCCATTTCTCTAGGAGGTGGGTCAAAAAGGATCTTGCTGTGATTTATGTCATAGAGTGTTCTGCCTATGATTTCCTCTAACAGTTTGATAGTTTCTGACCTTACATTTAGGTCTTTAATCCATTTTGAGTTTATTTTTGTGTATGGTGTTAGGGAGTGTTCTAAACTCATACTTCTACATATACCTGTCAAGTTTTCCCAGCACCACTTACTAAAGAGGCTGTCCTTTCTCCACTGTACATTCCTGCCTCCTTTATCAAAGATAAGGTGACCATATGTGCGTGGGTTTATCGCTGGGCTTTCTGTCCTGTTCCATTGATCTATCTTTCTGTTTTTGTGCCAGTGCCATACTGTCTTGATTACTGTAGCTTTGTAGTATAGTCTGAAGTCAGGGAGCCTGATTCCTCCAGCTCCGTTTTTCGTTCTCAAGATTGCTTTGGCTATTTGGGGTCTTTTGTGTTTCCATACAAATTGTGAAATTTTTTGTTCTAGTTCTGTGAAAACTGCCAGTGGTAGTTTCATAGGAATTGCATTGAATCTGTAGAATGCTTTGGGTAGTAGAGTCATTTTCACAATGTTGATTCTTCCAATCCAAGAACATGGTATATCTCTCCATCTATTTGTATCATCTTTAATGTCTTTCATCAGTGTCTTATAATTTTCAGCCTACACGTCTTTTGTCTCCTTAGGTAGGTTTATTCCTAGATATTTTATTCTTTTTGTTGCAATGGTAAATGGGAGTGTTTTCTTGATTTCTCTTTCAGATTTTTCATCATTAGTGTATAGGAATGCAAGAGATTTCTGTGAATTAATTTTGTATCCTGCTACTTTACCAAATTCATTGATTAGCTCTAGTAGTTTTCTGGTAGCATCTTTAGGATTCTCTATGTATAGTATCATGTCATCTGCGAACAGTAACAGCTTTACTTCTTCTTTTCCGATTTGGATTCCTTTTATGTCCTTTTCTTCTCTGATGGCTATGGCTAAAACTTGCAAAACTATGTGAATAAGAGTGGTGAGAGTGGGCAACCTTGCCTTGTTCCTGATCTTAGTGGAAATGGTTTCCGTTTTTAACCATTGAGGACAACGTTGGCTGTGGGTTTGTCATGTATGGCCTTTATTATGTTGGGAAAAGTTCCCTCTATGCCTACTTTCTGCCTGGTTTTTATCATAAATGGGTGTTGAATTTTGTTGAAAGCTTTCTTTGCATCTATTGAGAGGATCATATGATTTTCCTCCTTCAATTTGTTAATATGGTGTATCACAATGATAGATTTGCATATATTGAAGAATCCTTGCATTCCTGGAATAAACCCCACTTGATCATGCTGTATGATCCTTTTAATGTGCTGTTGGATTCTGTTTGCTAGTATTTTGTTGAGGATTATTGCATCTATGTTCATCAGTGATATTGGCCTGTAGTTTTCTTTCTTCGGGACATCTTTGTCTGGTTTTGGTATCAGGGTGATGGTGGTTTCATAGAATGGCTTTGGGAGTGTTCCTCCCTCTGCTATATTTTGGAAGAGTTTGAGAAGGATAGATGTTAGCTCTTCTCTAAATGTTTGATAGAATTCGCCTGTGGAGCCATCTGGTCCTGGGCTTTTGTTTGTTGGAAGATTTTTAATCACAGTTTCAATTACAGTGCTTGTGATTGGTCTGTTCATATTTTCTCTTTCTTCCTTATGTAGTCTTGGCAGGTTGTGCATTTCTAAGACTTTGTCCATTTCTTTCAGGTTTTCCATTTTATTGGCATAGAGTTGCTTGTAGTAATCTCTCAAGATCTTTTTTTTTCTGCAGTGTCAGTTGTTACTTCTCCTTTTTCATTTCTAATTCTATTGATTTCAGTCTTCTCCCTTTTTTTCTTGATGAGTCTGGCTAATGGTTTATCAATTTTGTTTATCTTCTCAAAGAACCAGCTTTTAGTTTTATTGACTTTGCTATTGTTTCCTTCATTTCTTTTTCATTTATTTCTGATCCGATCTTTATGATTTCTTTCCTTCTGCTAACTTTGGGGTGTTTTTGTTCTTCTTTCTCTAATTGCTTTAGGTGGAAGATTAGTTTGTTTATTCAAGATGTTTCCTGTTTCTTAAGGTAGGATTGTATTGCTATAAACTTCCCTCTTAGAACTGCTTTTGCTGCACCCCATAGGTTTTGGGTCATCGTGTCTCCATTGTCATTTGTTTCTAGGTATTTTTTGATTTCCTCTTTGATTTCTTCAGTGATCACTTCGTTAGTAAGTAGTGTATTATTAGCCTCCATGTGTTTGTATATTTTACAGATCTCTTCCCTTCCTGTAATTGATATCTAGTCTCATAGCATTGTGGTTGCAAATGATACTTGATACAATTTCAATTTTCTTAAATTTACCAAGGCTTGATTTGTGACCCAAGATATGATTTATCCTGGAGAATGTTCCATGAGCACTTGATAAAAATGTGTATTCTGTTGTTTTTGGATGGAATGTCCTATAAGTATTAATTAAGTCCATCTTGTTTAATATATCATTTAAAGCTTGTGTTTCCTTATTTATTTTCATTTTGGATGATCTGTCCATTGGTGAAAGTGGAGTGTTAAAAGTCCCCTACTATGATTGTGTTACTGTCGATTTCCCCTTTTATGGCTGTTAGTATTTGCCTTATGTATTGAGGTTCACCTATGTTGGGTACCTAAATATTTACAATTGTTATATCTTCTTCTTGGATCGATCCCTTGATCATTATGTAGTGTCCTTCTTTGTCTCTTGTAATAGTCTTTATTTTAAAGTCTGTTTTGTCTGATATGAGAATTGCTCCTCCAGGTTTCTTTTGATTTTCATTTGCATGGAATATCTTTTTCCATCCCCGCACTTTAAGTCTGTATGTATCCCTAGGTCTGAAGTGGGTCTCTTGTAGACAGCATATATATGGGTCTTGTTTGTGTATCCATTCAGCCAGTTTGTGTCTTTTGGTGGGAGCATTTAATCCATTTACATTTCAGGTAATTATCAATAGGTATGTTCCTATTCCCATTTTCTTAATTGTTTTGGGTTTGTTATGGTAGGTCTTTTCCTTCTCTTGTGTCTCCTGCCTAGAGAAGTTCCTTTAGCATTTTTTGTAAAGCTGGTTTGGTGGTGCTGAACTCTCTCAGCTTTTGCTTGTCTCTAAAAGTTTTAATATCTCCATCAAATCTGAATGAGATCCTTGCTGGGCAGAGTAATCTTGGTTGTAGGTTTTTCTCCTTCATCACTTTAAATATGTCCTGCCAGTCCCTTCTGGCTTGCAGAGTTTCTGCTGAAAGATCAGCTGTTTACCTTATGGGGATTCCCCTGCGTGTTATTTGTTGTTTTTCCCTTGCTGCTTTTAATATGTTTTCTTTGTATTTAATTTTTGACAGTTTGATTAACATGTGTCTTGGCCTGTTTCTCCTTGAATTTATCCTGTATGGGACTCTCTGTGCTTCCTGGACTTGATTAACTATTTCCTTTCCCATATTAGGGACGTTTTCAACTATAATCTCTTCAAATATTTTCTCAGTCCCTTTCTTTTTCTCTTCTTCTGGGACCCCTATATTTCAAATGTTGGTGCGTTTAATATTGTCCCAGAGGTCTCTGAGACTGTCCTCAGTTCTTTTCATTCTTTTTTCTTTATTCTGCTCTGCAGTAGTTTTTTCCACTATTTTATCTTCCAGTCACTTATCCGTTCTTCTACCTCAGTTATTCTGCTATTGATTCCTTCTAGAGTATTTTTAATTTCGTTTATTGTGTTGTTCATCGTTGCTTGTTTCCTCTTTAGTTCTTCTAGGTCCTTGTTAAATGTTTATTTCATTTTCTCCCTTCTATTTCCAAGATTTTGGATCATCTTTACCATCATTATTCTGAATTCTTTTTCAGGTAGACTGCCTATTTCCTCTTCATTCGTTAGGTCTGGTGGGTTTTTATCTTGCTCCTTCATCTGCTGTGTGTTTTTCTGTCTTCTCATTTTGCATTTATCTTACTGTGTTTGCTGTCTCATTTTTGCAGGCTCCAGGTTCGTAGTTCCCTTTGTTTTTGGTGTCTGTCCCCAGTGGCTAAAGTTGGTTCAGTGGGTTGTGTAGGCTTCCTGGTGGAGGGGACTAGTGCCTGTGTTCTGGTGGATGATGCTGGATCTTGTCTTTCTGGTGGGTAGGTCCACGTCTGGTGGTGTGTTTTGGGGTGTCTGTGGCCTTATTATGATTTTAGGCAGCCTCTCTGCTAATGGGTGGGGTTGTGTTCCTGTCTTGCTAGTTGTTTGGCATAGGGTGTCCAGCACTGTAGCTTGCTGTTCGTTGAGTGAAGCTGTGTCTTGGTGTTGAGATGGAGATCTCTGGGAGATTTTCACCATTTGGTATTACGTGGAGCTGGGAGGTCTCTTGTGGACCAGTGTCCTGAAGTTGGCTCTCCCACCTCAGAGGCACAGCACTGACTCCTGGCTGCAGCACCAAGAGCCTTTCATCCACACAGCTCAGAATAAAAGGGAGAAAAGGTAGAAGGAAGGAAGAAAGGAAGGGTGGGAGGGAGGGAGGAAGGGAAGGAAGGAAGGGAGGGAGGGAGGGAGGGAGAAGATAAAGTAAGAAAAAATAAAATAAAGTTATTAAAATAAAAAATGAAAAATAATTATGAAGAATAAATTTTTTTTTAAAAAGAGGAGCAAAAAACGGATGGACAGAGCCCTAGGACAAATGGTGAAAAGCAAAGCTATACAGACAAAATCTCACACAGAAGCATACACATACACACTCACAAAAAGAGGAAAAAGGGAAAAAATAATAAATCTTGCTCTCAAAGTCCACCTCCTCAATTTGGGATGATATGTTGTCTATTTAGGTATTTCACCGATGCAGGCTACATCAGGTTGATTGTGGAGATTTAATCCGCTGCTCTTGAGGCTGCTGGGAGAAATTTCCCTTTCTCTTCTTTGTTCCTACAGCTCCCGGGGTTCAGCTTTGGATTTGGTCCTGCCTCTCTGCGTGTAGGTCGCCTGAGGGCGTCTGTTCCTCGCCCAGACAGGACGGGGTTAAAGTAGCAGCTGATTAGGGGGCTCTGGCTCACTCAGGCTGGGGGAGGGAGGGGCACAGAGTGCGGGGCGGGCCTGCGGCGGCAGAGGTGGGCGTGACGTCGCACCAGCCTGAGGCGCACCGTGCGTTCTCCCGGGGAGGTTGTCCCTGGATCCCGGGACCCTGGCAGTGGCGGGCTGCACAGGCTCCCTGGAAGGGGGGTGTTGATAGTGACCTGTGCTCGCACACAGGCTTCTTGGTGGTGGCAGCAGCAGCCTTAGCGTCTCATGCCCGTCTCTCGGGTCCGCGCTGTTAGCTGCAGCTCGCGCCCGTCTCTGGAGCTCCTTTAAGCAGCGCTCTTAATCCCCTCTCCTCACGCACCAGGAAACAAAGAGGAAAGAAAAAGTCTCTTGCCTCTTCGGCAGGTCCAGACTTTTCCCCGGACTCCCTCCTGGCTAGCCGTGGTGCACTAACCCTTTGAGGCTGTGTTCACACCGCCAGTCCTCTCCCTGTGAGCCAGTCCTCTCCCTGTGATCCGACCAAGCCCGAGCTTCAGCTCCCAGCCCCCGCCCATCCCGGCAGGTGAGCAGACAAGCCTCTCGGGCTGGTGAGTGCCGGTCGGCACCGATCCTCTGTGTGGGAATCTCTCCGCTTTGCGCTCCGCACCCCTGTTGCTGTGCTCTCCTATGCGGCTCCGAAGCTTTCCCCCTCCGCCACCCGCAGTCTCCGCCCGCGAAGGGGCTTCCTAGTGTGTGGAAATCTTTCCTCCTTCACAGCTCCCTCCCACTGGTGCAGGTCCCGTCCCTATCCTTTTGTCTCTGTTTATTCTTTTTTCTTTTGCCCTACCCAGGTACGTGGGGGAGTTTCTTACCTTTTGGGAGGTCTGAGGTCTTCTGCCAGCGTTCAGTGGGTGTTCTGTAGGAGTTGTTCCACGTGTAGATGTATTTCTGATGTATCTGTGGGGAGGAAGGCGATCTCCACGTCCTACTCTTCCGCCATCTTCTCCTGTCTCCCTGGTCCAAACTTTTTGATGTTTTATTTCGTTATACACTTTTTTCCCTTTAATTCTACAGGACACATCTCTGATTCTCTGTTTGATTCTAAGACAGCAGCCCTGATAAGATCAACCTTAGGGATTCCTTCTCAAGCTTTGGCACGGGGCCTGAAATAACCTTTCCTTGGCCTGACTCCTCTGATGAGCGATCTTAGTACATTTATGACAGAAATGAAGACTGGGATATAAGTACTGAGATATAATGAGCATATTACATTGTACTAGTTTAAGACATAATGAGTTGATATATGTATATATTGTGAAATGATTACCACCACAAGTTTAGTTAACATCCATCACTTGTATAGTTACCATAGTTTTTCTTGTGATGAGAACTTTTAAGATCTACTGTCCTAGCCACTTTCAAATGTACAGTGCAGTATTGTTAACCATAGTCACCATGCTATGCATTATATCACCAGAACTTATTCATCATATAACTGGAATTTTGTCCCCTTTGACCAGCTTTACTCATTTGGCCCATCCCCCACACCCCCTCCCCCACCACCACCTTTGGCAACTAGCAATCTATTCTTTGTTTCTATGAGTTCAGTTTTGTTAGATTCCACATATAAGTGAAATCATACAGTATTTGTCTTTCTCTTTCTGGCTTATTTCACTTAGCATCATGCCCACAAGGTCCATCCATGTTGTTGCAAATGGAAGAATTTCCTTCTTTGTTATGGCTGTATAATATTCCATTGTATATACAGTATACCATTTATATCAATATATACCACATTTTCTTTATCCATTCGTCCATTGATAGACAGGTTGTTTCCACAACTTGGTTGTTGTAAATAATGCTGCAGTGAACATGGGCGGAGGTACAGGTATCTCTTCAACATAGTCATTTTGTTTCCTTTGGATATATACCTAGAAGTGGAATTGCTGAATCATATGGTAGTTCTGTTTTTAATTTTCTGAGGCACCTCCATACTGTTCTCCATAGTGGCTGTATCAATTTACATTCCCACCAACAGTGCAAGAGGTTCCCTTTTCTCCACGCTCTCCCCAACACTTGTTATCTCTTGTCTTTTTATGATAGCCATTCTAACAGGTGTGAGGTGATATCTCACTGTGGTTTTGATTTGCATTTCCCTGGTGATTGGTGATACTGAGCACCTTTTCATCTATCTGTTGACCAACTTGTATGTCTTCTTTGGAAAAATACCTATTTAGTTCCTCTGCCCAATTTTAATCAGGTTGTGTGCTTTTGTTGTTGTTGTTATTTCTGATTTATGTGAGTTCTTCATATATTTTGGATATTAACACCTTTTCAGATATATGGTTTGTAAATATTCCATTCAGTAGGTTACCTTTTCGTTTTATCATTTCCTTTGCTGTGCAGAAGTCTTTTAGTTTGATGTAGTCCCACTCATTTATTTTTACCTTTGTTGCTTGTGCTTTGGTATCATATAAAAAAAATATTTACCGAGACCTATGTCAAGGAGTTTCCCCTTATGTTTTCTTCTAGGAATTTTATGATTTCAAATCTTACTTTTAAGTCTTTAACCCATTTCAGGTTAATTTTTGTGAATGGTGTAAGATAGGAGTCCAGTTTCATTATTCTGCTTGTAGTTGTCCAGTTTTCTCAACAACGTTTATTGACAAGAGTATCATTTCCCCCTTGAGTATTATTGGCTCCCTAATCTAATGTTAGTTGATCATATATGGAGGGATTTATCTGTGGGGTCTTGACTCTGTTCCATAGGTCTATGCCTATTTTTTATGCTAGTCCCAATACAGAATATGAATAGCATGGTTACATAATAACAGGATATTTATAATCATTCCTACCTGTCCCCTGTGAACTTGCTGTCATTTATTTCACTGATCTGTATGCTATAATCATCTTATACAGTGTTACTATTATTACTTTAAAGAAGCAGTCACCTTTTCAATCAATTAAGAATAGAACTATTTGATTGCACCTTTATTTATTCCTTCTCCATTCCTTTTCCTTTCTTCATGTAGATCTGAATTTATGACTACATCATTTTATTTTTCCTTGAAGAACTCTTTTAACATTTCTTACAGAGCATGGTTACTGACAACGAATTATCTCACATTTGTTTGTCCAAGAAAGTGTTTCTCCCTCACATTTGAAGGATAATTTCACTAAATGTAGAAATCTATTTTTCTGAAGTGTACTGCAGTTCTTTTCCTTGTTCGTCCACAGGGGCTTTTTATGTCTGTATTTATTGGAAGTTGGGGGGCTGCTATTGTTCCCAGGCTGGTATATAAAGGAGGCAAAACCAAGACAAACAGAAAAAGCAAAACAGGGAGCTTATCACTGAGCTATCTTTTGAGTACTGAGATTCTCACCCACTTCTCCTACTGTGATTCCCCTTTCCGAATCTTCTGGTGGATGCTGTATCATTTTTTATTCTAGAGGTTTTAGTTACAGTTATGGCAGGCATAGGATGAAGTGTCTTTACTCCATCTTGTTTGGAACCAGAAGCGACATTTTCAGTATTATGTACATGAAACTATGGTCCTTGTTAAAATTCTCTGGAATGTGTTGATTTTTCTTTTTTTAAGTAGGCACTCAATCCACTTAGGTTCACACTACAAATTCTGTCTTGCTTTCTGTACATGGTGACTCTGATGTTAGTTAAGATTCATAGTGTTTGCTGTACTTTTTGAGGTTACCCAATGTATGCATCAGCCAGAGTTTGTCGAGAACTCAGCTCGTGGTTTATATCGTAATTAGTTCTCAAAGCCTTACTAGTTTAGTTTAGTTTAGTTTAGTTTGTTCTGCACATTCCCAGCTCAAGGTTGATTCTGCAACTTGTGTCATATCATACACAGAATCAGGGGATTTCCTTATCCAGCTCTCTTCAAGATTCCCCTCACACTTTATGACTCCCAGGAGCCCCCTTTCCTGGTTTCTTTGCCTAGAAAATCAGGTTTCTGTCTGAGTCTAAGTCCCTGCACTGTCACACAATTCTATGTGACTAGGACCATTTTGGGGAAGAAGCATTGGGAGAAAAGAAATAAGAAATGGGCATTCCCTCTGTACTCTTTAGACAACAGAGGCTTCTTTTTCCAGTAACTCTGGCTAGGGAGACAGGTCTTCTCTCAGGGTTTTAGGTGATTATACTGCTGTTTCCGTGCAGTTCAGATCCACCTTGGGCACTGGCCTTGGGACAGGGCTGATAGGGAAAAAAGACAAGGGAAAATGGAGAGTCCTTTTATATGCTCTGGTTTGTAGGGGCTCCCAGATACAGTTTCAACTACTTCTATTTGGACAACTAATAAAGATGTTGAAGCTAGATATCTGAATAAAGGCCAATTTACTCTAACTGAGATGGAAATTTCTTCCCCAGGCAATAATAATGTGCAGGACAATGATTATCTAAGTATGGTTCACGGTTCAGCTGCATTAAGTCCCCTGGTGAAGGATGTTAAATGTGCACATCTCTAGACCTTAGTATTGGCCTCTTTAATCTTGATTTCTAGATTTGCATCCTGTTTTCCTATGCATACTAACACTTTCAGACATTACTTATAGGTGATACTGGATCAGCAAGACATCAAAGTTAAAGAGACTGACTGGTAGATGATTATAATATTGTAAGCATAAAATATTAAAGGCTTGAAGTTGGGCCAAGGCCATAGAAAATATGGGGGGAAATAAGAGGGATATTTTGGAGGTAATGTCGAGGGTACTCGGGAGTTGACTTTTCCTGGAAATGAAGAAGAGGTACATCAAAAGACGATGCAGAGGAAGGATTTGGGATGTATGTGAGGGTGATGATACCATTATTAGTTGAGAGAATTCCAACGTAAAGTCTAGGAAATAGAATGAGACTGTATTAGATATAAATCTAGCATGTCTGTGTGAAGCTCTTGAGAGCCTATTATGTTTTTGGCGGCGGGTATAAGATACATCTTCCAAGAATTTACAGTCTGTTAGTGGGAATGAGAAATAGGAAAAAATATCACCTAAAACTAGCATTTGTTGAGCTCTTTCTATATGCCATAGCCTTATAAAGTAGGTACTGTGATAACCTTACCTTTTCAGATGAGGGAACTAACACTTGGATGGTTTGAGCAACTTGCCCAAGATCACACAACTACTAAGGGATAGAGCAGGGATTCAAAACACTCTGTGCTTTTAATCTGTTTAAGATTACCACATTCAAGGTAACCTAACCTCGCTAGCCATCAGCTTCCTCCTTTCTAAGCTAAGCATAGTAATGTAGTAGAATTTGTGAGATAACAATGACATCATATGTTGAAAGCCTAGAAATAGTACTCAAATTACGTAAGTTTTTTTTTTCTTTTTCCAAGAGATTCAGATAAAAAATGGTATAAGAAAGCACTGTAGCTACAGGTCCTAGTTTCTAACCTTTCCCTTTTTTGTTTTTGTTTTTGTTTTGCGGTACGCGGGCCTCTCACTGTTGTGGCCTCTTCCGTTGCGGAGCACAGGCTCCGGACGCACAGGCTCAGCAGCCATGGCTCACGGGCCTAGCCACTCCACGGCATGTGGGATCTTCCCGGACCGGGGCACGAACCCATGTCCCCTTCATCGGCAGGCGGACTCTCAACCACTGCACCGCCAGGGAAGCCCTGTGATTAGCTTTTAAAGAAACTGCTGAACTATTTTCCAAAGTAATTGTACCATTCTACATTTCCACCAGCACTGTGGAAGCATTCTAGTTGCTTCAAATCCTTAACCAACACTTGGTATAATCCGTCTTTTAATCATAGCCTATGGGTGTATAGTGGTGTTCCACTGTGGTTTTAATTTACATTCCCTTAACGGCAAATGATATTGAGCAATTTTTTCATGTGCTTATTTGCCACCCATATATCTACTTTGGTGTAATGTTTATTTCACATCGTTAGTTTATTTTTTTCTATCGGGTTGTTTTCTCAAATAATGAGTTGTAACAGTGCTCTATATATTCTGGATATAAGTACCTAATCAGACATGCATTTTGCAGATATTTTCTCCTAGTCTATAGTTTATTATTTTTAAAATTTTCATAGGTGTCTTTTGAAAAGTAAATATTTTAAATTTTAATAAAGTCTAGTTTATTGATTTTTCTCTTATATAGTTCTTGCTTTTGGAGTCATAGTTGAGATATCTCTGCCAAACCCAAGGTTACTTTTCCTGTTTTTTAGGGGGTTTTTTTGGTCTAGAATTTTTATAGTACTACTTATTACATTTAGATTTATGGTCTCTTTCCAGTTAAATTTTAAATTTTGTATAAAATGTGAGGTAATGAGCAAGGTGTTTTGTGGGTTTTTTTTATGAAAGTTGTTTTTTAAATTTTTATTAGATTATAGTTGATTTAAATTATTGTGTTAGTTTCAGGTGTACAGCAAATTGAGTCAGTTACACATATACATATATCTACTCTTTTTTTTTTTATTCTTTTCCCATATAGGCCATTACAGAATATTGAGCAGAGTTCCCTATGCTAAACAGCAGGTTCTTATTAGTTATATATGTTATCTATAGTAGTGTGTGTATATCAATCCCAGTCTCCCAATTTACTCCTCCCCCGCCTTATACCCTGGTAACCTTAAGTTGGTTTTCTACATCCGCGACTCTACTTCTGTTTTGTAAATAAGTTCATTTGTACCCTGTTTTTAGATTCCACCTGTAAGCGGTACCATATATTAGTTTTTCTGTGTCTGACTTACTTCACTCAGTATGACGGTCTCTAGGTCCATCCATGTTGCTGCAAATGGCATTATTTTGTTCTTTTTAATGGCTAATATTCCACTGTATATATGTACCACTTCTTCTTTATCCATTCCTCTGTTGATGGACATTTAGGTAATGGGTAGAATACCTAAACAGACACTTCTCCAAAGAAGACATACAGATGGCCAACAGGCACATGAAAAGCTGCTCAACATCACTAATTATCACAGAAATGCAAATCAAAGCTACAATGAGGTATCACCTCACACTAGTCAGAATGGCCATCATCAAAAAAAAAAAAAATCTACAAACAATAAATGCTGGAGAGGGTGTGGAGAAAAGGGAGCCCTCCTACACTGTTGGTGGGAATGTAAATTGGTACATCCACTATGGAGACAGTATGGAGGTTCCTTAAAAAACTGAAAATAGAACTACCATAAGACCCAGCAATCCCAGTCCTGGGCATATACCATAATTCGAAAAGATACATGCACCCCAGTGTTCATGGCAGCACTATTTACAATAGCCAGGACATGTAAGCAACATAAATGTTTTGTGTTTTTTTGGCATGACTAGCTAATTGTGTCAGCACTAACACCGTTTGTTTAAAAGATTATTAATTGCTCATTGAATAGTCTTGACATATTTGTAAAAATGAATTAATTATATACGTGTGGGTATATTTCTGAACTCTCTCTTTTGTTTCACTGATCTGTTGATTTTAATGCCAATACTATACAATCTTGATTTCTGTAGCTTTATATTAAGTCTTAAATATGGATCAGGTAGGGTAAGTTCTCTAAAGTTCTCCAACTTTTTCAAAGGCATTTTATCTATTTTAGGTCTTTTGCATTTATGTATAAACCTTAGAATTAGTTTGGCAAATTCTAAAAGAAAATCTTGCTGGGATGTTCATTGAAGTCTTGTAGATCAGTTTGGGTAGCATTGAAATATTAATGATATTGACTCTTTCAATCCAATTGCACATTTCATATTTCCAGTTTATTTAGGTGTTATTTAATTTCATTCAGCAATGTTTTCTGGTTTTCAATTTACAGATTGATCCCTTAGTATTTCGTTGTTGTTGTTGTTTTTTTAACATGTTTATTGGAGTATAATTGCATTACAATGGTGTGTTAGTTTCTGCTTTATAGCACAGTGAATCAGCTATACGTATACATATATGGCCATATCTCCTCCCTCCTGTGTCTCCCTCCCACCCTCCCTATCCCACCCCTCTAGGTGGTCACAAAACACCAAGCTCATCTCCCTGTGCTATGCAGCTGCTTCCTACTATCTATCTGTTTTACATTTGGTAGTGTATATATGTCCATGCCACTCTCTCACTTCGTCCCTGCTTACCCTTCCCCCTCCCCATGTCCTCAAGTCCATTCTGTATGTCTGCATCTTTATTCCTGTCCTGCCCCTAGGTTTATCAGAACTATTTTTTTCTTAGATTCCATGTATATGGGGTAGCATACAGTATTTATTTTTCTCTTTCTGACTTACTTCACTCTGTATGACAGACTCTGGGTCCATCCACCTCACTACAAAGAACTCAATTTTATTTCCTTTAATGGCTGAGTAATATTCCATTGTATATATGTGCCACATCTTCTTTATCCATTCATCTGTCGTTGGACACTTAGGTTGCTTCCATGTCCTGGCTATTGTAAATAGAGCTGCAATGAACATTGTGGTCCATGACTCTTTTTGAATAATGGTTTTCTCAGGGTATGTGCCCAGTAGTGGGATTGCTGAGTTAATGGTAGTTCTATTTTTAGTTTTTTAAGGAACCTCCATACTGATCTCCATAGTGGTTGTATCAATTTCCATTCCCACCAACAGTGCAAGAGGTTCCCTTTTCTCCACACCCACTCCAGCATATATTGTTAGTAGATTTTTTGATGATGGCCATTCTGACCAGTGTGAGGTGATACCTAATTGTAGTTTTGACTTGCATTTCTCTAATGATTAGTGACGTTGAGCATCCTTTCATGTGTTTGTTGGCAATCTGTATATCTTCTTTGGAGAAATGTCTATTTAGGTCTTCTGCCCATTTTTGGATTGACTTGTTTGTTTTTTTGATATTGAGCTGCATGAGCTGCTTGTAAATTTTGGAGATTAATCCTTTATCACTTGCTTCATTTGCAAATATTTTCTCCCATTCTGAGGGTGGTCTTTTCATCTTATTTATGGTTTCCTTTTCTGTGCAAAAGCTTTTAAGTTTCATTAGGTCCCATTGGTTTACTTTTGTTTTTAATCCCACTTTTCGAGAAGGTGGGTCAAAAAGGATCTTGTATATATGGCATGGACATATATACAGTACCAAACGTAAAATAGATAGCTAGTGGGAAGCAGCCGCATAGCACAGGGAGATCAGCTCGGTGCTTTGTGACCACCTAGAGGGGTGGGATAGGGAGGGTGGGAGGGAGGGAGACGTAAGAGGGAGGAGATATGGGAACATATGTATATGTGTAACTGTTTCACTTTGTTATAAAGCAGAAACTAACACACCATTGCAAAGCAATTATTCTCCAATAAAGATTTTTTTTAAAAAAAAAAAGGATCTTGCTGTGATGTATGTCATACAGTGTTCTGCCTATGTTTCCCCTAAGAGTTTTATAGTGTCTGGCCTTACATTTAGGTCTTTAATCCATTTTGAGTTTATTTTTGTGTATGGTGTTAGGGAGTGTTCTAATTTCATTCTTTTACATGTAGCTATCCAATATTCCCAGCACCACTTATTGAAGAGGCTGTCTTTTCTCCATTGTATATTCTTGCCTCCTTTATGAAAAATAAGGTGACCATATGTGCAAGGGTTTATCTCTGGGCTTTCCATCCTGTTCCATTGATCTGTATTTCTGTTTTTGTGCCAGTACCATACTGTCTTGATTACTGCAGCTTTGTAGTATAGTCTGAAGACTGGGAGCCTGATTCCTCCAGCTCTGTTTTTATCTCTCACGATTGCTTTAGTTGTTCGGGAACTTTTGTGTTTCCATAAAAATTGTGAAGTTTTTGGTTCTAGTTCTGTGAAAAATGCCATTGGTAGTTTGCTAGGGATTCCATTGAATCTGTAGATTGCTTTGGGTAGTATAGTCATTTTCACAATGTTGATTCTTCCAATCCAAGAACATGGTATATCTCTCCATCTGTTTGTATCATCTTTAATTTCTTTCATCAGTGTCTTATAGTTCTCTGCATGCAGGTCTTTTGTCTCCTTAGGTAGGTTTATTCCTGGGTATTTTATTCTTTTTGTTGCAGTGGTAAATGGGAGTGTTTCCTTAATTTCTCTTTCAGATTTCTCTTCATTAGTGTATAGGAATGCAAGAGACTTCTGTGCATTAATTTTGTATCCTGCTACTTTACCAAATTCATTGATTAGCTCTAGTAGTTTTCTGGTAGCATCTTTAGGATTCTCTATGTATAGTATCATGTCATCTGCAAACAGTGACAGCTTTACTTCTTTTCCGATTTGGATTCCTTTTATTTCTTTTTCTTCTCTTATTGCTGTGACTAAAACTTCAAAAACTATGTTGAATAATAGTGGTGAGAGTAGACAACCTTGTCTTGTTCGTGATCTTAGAGGAAATGGTTTCAGTTTTTCACCATTGAGAATGATGTAGCCTGTGGGTTTGTCATATGTGGCCTTTATTATGTTGAGGTAAGTTCTCTCTATGCCTACTTTCTGGAGGGTTTTTGTCATAAATGGGTATTGAATTTTGTCAAAAGCTTTTGCTGCATCTATTGAGATGATCATATTTGTTTTCTCCTTCAGTTTGTTAATATGGTGTATCACATTGATTGATTTGCATATATTGAAGAATTCTTACATTCCTGCGGTAAACCCCACTTGACCATGGGGTTGACCAACTTGACCATGTATGACTTTTTTAATGTGCTGTTGGATTCTGTTTGCCAGTATTTTGTTGAGGATTTTTTGCATCTATATTCGTCAGTGATATTGGCCTGTAGTTTCTTTCTTTGTGACATCTTTGTCTGGTTTTGGTATCAGGGTGATGGTGGCCTCGGAGAATGAGTTTGGGAGTGTTCCTCCCTCTGCTATATTTTGGAAGAGTTTAAGAAGGATAGGCGTTAGCTCTTCTCTAAATGTTTGCTGGAATTTGCCTGTGAAACCATCTGGTCCTGGACTTCTGTTTGTTGGACGATTTTTAATCACAGTTTCAATTTCAGTGCTTGTGATTGGTCTGTTCCTATATTCTATTTCTTCCTTATTCAGTCTTCCCAGGTTGTGCATTTCTAAGACTTTGTCCATTTCTTCCAGGTTTTCTATTTTATTGACATAGAGTTGCTTGTAGTAATCTCTCGTGATCCTTTGTATTTCTGCAGTGTCAGTTGTTACTTCTTTTTCACTTCTAATTCTATTGATCTGAGTCTTCTCCCTTTATTTCTTGATGAGTCTGGCTAATGGTTTATCAATTTTGTTTATCTTCTCAAAGAACCACCTTTTAGTTTTATTGGTCTTTGCTATTGTTTCCCTCATTCCTTTTTCACTTATTTCTGATCTGTCTCTATGATTTCTTTCCTTCTGCTAACTTTGGTTTTTTTTTTTGTTCCTTCTCCAGTTGCTTTAGGTTTAAGGTTACATTGTTTATTTGAGATGTTTCTTGTGTCTTGAGGTAGGATTGTACTGCTATAGACTTCCCTCTTAGAACTGCTTTTGCTGCATCCCATAGGTTTTGGGTCGTCGTATTTTCATTGTCATTTGTTTCTAGATATTTTTTTATTCCCTCTTTGATTTCTTCAGTGATGTCTTGGTTATTAGTAGTGTATTGTTTAGCCTCCATGTGTTTGTATTTTTTACAGATTTTTTTTCCTATAATTGATATCTACTCTCATAGCATTATGGTCGGAAAAGATACTTGATACGATTTCAGTTTTCTTAAATTTACCAAGGCTTGATTTGCGACCTAAGCTATGATCTATCCTGGAGAATGTTCCATGAGCACTTGAGAAGAAAGTGTATTCTGTTGTTTTTGGATGGAATGTCCTATAAATATCAATTACGTCCATTTGTTTAAGGTATCATTTAAAGCTTGTGTTCCCTTATTTATTTTCAGTTTGGATGATCTGTCCATTGGTGAAAGTGGGGTGTTAAAGTCCCTAAGTATGGTTGTTTTATTGTCGATTTCCCCTTTTATGGCTGTTAGCATTTGCCTTATGTATTGAGGTGCTCCTATGTTGGGTGCATAAGTATGTAGAATTGTTATATCTCCTTTGATTCATACCTTGATCATTATGTATGTTCTTCTTTGTCTCTTGTAATAATCTTTATTTTACAGTATATCTGGTATGAGAATTGCTACTCTAGATTTCTTTTGATTTTCATTTGCATGGAATATCTTTTTCCATCCCCTCACTGTCAGTCTGTATGTATCCCTAGGTCTGAAGTGGGTCTCTTGTAGAGAGCATATATACTGGTCTTGTTTTTGTATTCATTCATCCAGTCTATGTCTTCTGGCTGGCACATTAATCCATTTACCTTTAAGGTAATTATCAATATGTATGTTCCTATTACAATTTTCTTAATTGTTTTGGGTTTGTTATTGTAGGTCTTTTCCTTTTCTTTTGCTTCCTGCCTAGAGAAGTTCCTTTAGCATTTGTTGTAAAGCTGGTTTGGTGGTGCTGAATATTCTTAGCTTTTGCTTGTCTGTAATGGTTTTAATTTCTCTGTCGAATCTGAATGAGATCCTTGGTGGGTTGAGTAATCTCAGTTGTAGGTTTTTCCCTTTCATCACTTTAAATATGTCCTGCCACTCCCATCTGGCTTGTAGAGTTTCTGCTGAAAGATCAGCTGTTTACCTTATGGGGATTCCCTTGTATGTCATTTGTTGTTTTTCCTTTGCTGCTTTTACTATTTTTTCTTTGTATTTAATTTTTCATAGCTTGATTAATACGTCTTTGCATGTTTCTCCTTGGATTTATCCTGTATGGGACTCTCTGTGCCTCTTGGACTTGACTGACTATTTCCTTTCCCATATTGGGGAAGTTTTCAACTATAATCTCTTTAAAACATTTTCTCAGTCCCTTTCTTTTTCTCTTCTTCTTCTGAGACCCCTATAATTCAAATGTTGATGCATTTAATGTTGTCCCAGAGGGCTCTAAGACTGTCCTCAATTCTTTTCGTTCTTTTTTCTTTATTCTGCTCTGCAGTAGTTATTTCTACTATTTTATCTTCCAGGTCACTTATCCGTTCTTCTGCCTCAGTTATTCTGCTATTGATTCCTTCTAGAGAATTTTTAATTTCATTTATTGTTTTGTTCATCATTGTTTGTTTGCTCTTTAGTTCTTCTACGTCCTTGTTAAAAGTTTCTTGTATTTTCTCCATTCTGTTTCTAAGATTTTGGATCATCTTTACTATCATTAGTTTGAATTCTTTTTCAAGTAGACTGCCTATTTCCTCTTCATTTGTTTGATCTGGTGGGTTTTTACCTTGCTCTTTCATCTACTGTGTGTTTCTCCATCTTTTCATTTTGCTTAACTTACTGTGTTTGGGGTCTCCTTTTCACAGGCTGCAGGTTCGTAGTTTTCATTGTTTTTGGTGTGTGCCCCCTGTGGCTAAGGTTGGTTCAGTGGGTTGTGTAGTCTTCCTCGTGGAGGGGACTGGTGCCTGTGTTCTGGTGGGTGAGGCTGGATGTTGTCTTTCTGGTGGGCAGGACCACATCTGATGGTGTGTTTTGTGGTGTCTTTGACCTTATTATGAATTTAGGCAGCCTCTCTGCTAATGGGTGGGGTTTTCTTCCTGTCTTGCTAGTTGTTTGGCATAAGGTGTCCCACACTGTAGCTTGCTGGTCCTTGAGTGGAGCTGGGTCTTAGCGTTGAGACGGAGATCTCTGGGAGAGCTTTCGCTGTTTGATATTACGTGCAGCCGGGAGGTGTCTGGTGGACCAATGTCCTGCACTCGGCTCTCCCACCTCAGAGGCACAGGCCTGACACCTGGCTGGAGCACCAAGACCCTATCAGCCACATGGCTCAGAAGGAAAGGGAGAAAAAAAGATAGAAGGGAAGAGAGAAAGCAGATAAATTTATTAAAATAAAGAATAAAATTAATTATTTTTTAAAAAATTAAAAAGTAAAAAAAGAGAAATAGACAGAACGCTAGGACAAATGGTAAAAGCAGAGCCATACCGACAAAATCACATAGAGAAGCATACACATACACACTCACAAAAAGAAAAGGAAAAAAATATATGTATCTATATTTTAAAAAAAAAGGAAGAGAGCAACCAAGTCAATAAACAAATGTAACAATGATAATAAACTCTAAGCACTAAACTAAGGTAAGCATAACAGCAAAAACTAATTGGATGCAGAAAGCAAACCCCAAGCCTACAATTGCTCCCAAAGTCCACCGCCTCAATTTTGGGATGATTCGTTGTCTATTCAAGTATTCCAGAGATATAGGGTACATCAGGTTGATTGTGGAGATTTAATCCGCTGCTCCTGAGGCTGCTGGGAGAGATTTCCCTTTCTCTTCTTTGTTGACACAGCTCCCGGGGTTCAGGTTTGGATTTGGCTCCGCCTCTGCATGTAGGTTGCCTGAGGGCATCTGTTCTTTGCTCAGACAGGATGGGGTTAAAGTAGCAGCTGATTAGGGTGCTCTAGCTCACTCAGGCTGGGGGGGACGGAGGGAGGGATATGGAATAGGGGGTGAGCCTGCGGTGTCAGAGGCCAGTGTGATATTGCACCAGCCTGAGGCGCGCCGTGCGTTCTCCCGGGGAAGTTGTCCCTGGATCACAGGACCCTGGCGGTGGTGTGCTGCACAGGCTCCTAGGAGGGCAGGTGTGGATTGTGATCTGTGCTCGCACACAAGTTTCTTGGTGGCAGCAGCAGCAGCCTTAGCATCTCAAGGCCTTCTCTGGTGTCTGCGCTGATAGCCATGGCTCGCGCCCGTCTCTGGGGCTCGTTTAGGTGGCGCTCTGAATCCCCTCTCCTCGCACACCCCTAAACAATGGTCTCTTGCCTCTTAGGCAGTTCCAGACTTTTTCCCGGACTGCCTCCTGGGTAGCTGTAGCGCACTAGCCCCCTTCAGGTTGTGTTCACACAGCCAACCCCAGTCCTTTCGCTGGGATGTGACCTCCAAAGCCAGAGCCTCAGCTCCCAGCCCCCACCTGCCCCGGTGGGTGAACAGACAAGCCTCTCAGGCTGGTGAGTGCTGGTCGGCACCGATACTCTGTGCGGGAATCTCTCTGCTTTGCCCTCTGCACCCCTGTTGCTGTGCTCTCCTTCTTGGCTCCGAAACTCCCCCCCCCGCCCCGCTCACCCCCTGTCTCCGCCAGTGAAGGGGCTTCCTAGTGTGTTGAGACTTTTCCTCCTTCACAGCTCCCTCCCAGAGGTGCAGGTCCCATCCCTATTCTTTTGTCTCTGTTTTTTCTTTTTTCTTTTGCCCTACCCAGGTATGTGTGGAGTTTCTTGCCTTTTGGGGTCTGAGGTCTTCTGCCAGCGTTCAGTAGGTGTTCTGTAGGAGTTGTTCCACATGAAGATGTATTTCTGATATATTTGTGGGGAGGAAGGTGATCTCCACGTCTTACTCCTCCGCCATCTTGAAGGTCTCTCTCAGTATTTCGTATTTTTATGCTATTGTTTAATTTCAATTTCTGACTGTTTGTTGCTTTTATGTGTAAATTCAATAGATTTTTGTATATTCATGTTGTACCAAACTACTTTAATAAACCCATTTTTAGTTCTAATAGCTTATTTCTGTACATTCTGTGTGATTTTCTATAATATATATACAGTCATGTCTTTTGCCAAGAATAGCAGTTTTACATATTCCTTTTGTTTCTGTTTCTTCCTTTAAAACACTGGTTAGAACCTCCACTAAAATGGTGAATAGAAGTTGTAAAAGTGGCCTTCCCATGTTCCTGATCTTAGGGAGAGTTTTTAGCTCAAATTAAGTTTATTTAACATATGTAGTACTACTCAGGCTCTCTATTTTTTCTTGAATGAACTTTCATGTTTTGTATCTTTCAATGAATTTGTCTATTTTATCTCAGTTGTTGAAATTATTGGCATAAAATTATTCATAAATTTCTATTATTATCTTTTTAATTTCTGTAGAATCTGTATTGATGTTACTTCTTTCATTGCTGATATTGCTAATTTATGTCCTCTCTCATTTTTTCTGATTAGGTCTGACTAGAGTCATATGGTTTATTGATCTTTTCAAAGAACATCTTTGGTTTTATTTTTTCTTTTTTGTTGTTCTCAATTTTATTGATATTTGCTCTTATCTGTATTATTATTTCTCTGCTGCTTACTTTGCTTTTAGTTACCTCTTTTTTATTTTTTGCGGTACGCGGGCCTCTCACTGTTGTGGCCTCTCCCGTTGCGGAGCACAGGTTCCAGATGTGCAGGCTCAGTGGCCATGGCTCACGTGCCCAGCCGCTCTGTGGCATGTGGGATCCTCCCGGACCGAGGCACGAACCCGTGTCCCCTGCATCGGCAGGTGGACTCTCAACCACTGTGCCACCTGGGAAGCCCGTTACCTCTTTTTTAAGTTTCTTACGTTAGAGACTGAACGCATTGATTTGAGACATATTTTTTTCTAATACTGAACTTTAGTGTTTCAGTTTTGCTCTAAATAATGTTTCAGCTCCATTCCCCAAATTTTGATACATTGTGTTTTAATTGTTAGTTAGTTTAAAATTCTTTCTAATTTACAGTTTGATTTCTTTTTTGACTTACAGCTTTACTTAATATTTTGTTTCTAAGTATGTTGGTATTTTTCAGTTACCTTTCTGTTATTTACTTCTGATTTAATTTAGTTTTTGCCACAGAATGTACTCTTTTCTTTTCATCTTATTAAAAAGATCTTTCATTGGCCAAACATTTTTAATTTTGATGAGGTTCAAAATATCAGTTTTTCGTCTTATGGACTGTGCTTCAGTCTCAACTGTAAGAATTCTGCCTACTTCTGTATTCCTAATATCTTTTTGAGAAGTTATGGAGTTTTATTATGCTCTAAATTTAAGTTGATGTTTCAGTTTGTGTTAAATTTGTGTAAAATATGAGATTCAGGTGGAGGTGTTTGTTTGTTTTGGCTAATGAATGTCCAGTTGCCCCAACACCATTTACTGTAAGTGTTCTTTCTCCTCCATTGAATTGTTTTCTTCCTTTTTCAAAAATCAAATGTTCATATTTGTTTGGATCTTTTTCTGGGTTGTCTGTACTGTACTACTGATACAGCTGTCTTCCCACCAATAACATACTATCTTGATCACTACACTTCTGTAATAAACCTTAATATTCAGAAGAGTGATTTCTCCCATTTTATTCTTTTCAAAATTGTTTGGCTATTTTAGCTCCTTACCTTTCTGTGTAAGTATTAGAATAAGTTTGCCTATGTCTATAAAGATATTTGTGGAGGTTTTCATAGGTATTAAACGTATAGATCAATTTAGGAAGAACTGATATCTTTACTATGATGAATCTTCCAATCCATGAACATGGTATCCCTCTCCAAGTGTTCTGCATTTTTAAAAGTTATTTTTCCCAGCATTTTATAATTTTCATCTTAAAGATCCTTTATGTACTTCATTAAATTTATACATAAGTATTTCATTTTTTTCAGCAACTGTAAATGGTATGGCATTATTCAGTTCAGATTTCTCTTGTTCATTGTCAGTATGTAGAGAATGCAATTGATTTTTGTGTGTTAATCTTATATCCTGCCACCGTATTAAACTCACTTACTTTAGGAGGTATTTTGTAGATTCCTTGGGGTTTTCTGAATAGACAGTCATGTTGTCTGCAAGTAGAGAGTTTTATTTCTTCTTTCCAATGTGTATGCCTTTGGTCTCTTTTAAGTTATTGCCTTTCAAGGTTTGCTTTTAAATTTTGTTGGTTGGGACAAAAGAAGCCTTAATCTAGGGATAATTTTGCCCTACAGTTAAGCCTATATCCTCTGGGTACTCTACCCAAAGTCCCATGATTTAATAGATTTTCCATTCTATGTGGTGAGAACATGAGCTATTCCCAGCTCTGTGTAGTGTCTGGGGATTGTTCCCTGTGCTCTTTTCAGACTCATATAATTGCCTTATGCACATGCCCTAATCAGCTAAAGACTTGAGGCTGATTGTCTGCAGTTTTCTGGAGCTCTTTGGGTGCAGCTGTCTCCTCTACACTAGTCTACCCTTTGAACTTTAGCTACCTTACCTTCCTTTTGCTCCCAGCTCCACCTCTTCTCTTCATAGAGACTCTGGCGTCCATTTGGGTCCCTGTTTCCTGTGGTGTGACCTGTAAATTCTCTTTAGGCAGTAAACTAAAAAGCCATGGAGATCACTTCATTTGTTTCCCCTCCTTTAGGGCACACCATCCAGTGCTGCCATACATTTAATGACTGAAAACTCTTCTTTTGTATGTTTTGTACAATGTTTTAGTTGTTTCAGGTATTGAGGGGTAAATCTGGTCCCTGTTATCCCTTCTTGGTTGGAATTGAAAGTATCAAGAAAGCCCTCTTTTGATCCAGCATCTCTTTGAAGCTCATTGCTTATTGATTATTATACTTCAAAGTCTATTATGTGCTTGCAAGCAAAGGAGACATAGACCAAGCCATCTTTGTAAGGAACTCGTTAGTGTTTCCTGAATCTTCTGGCCCTGATGCTTCCTTTAAGGGACAATTCCTTTGGGATCTAAATATGGATGTTTGTTCCACCAAGAAGAATCTGCATATCTGGCTAAGAAGTTTCTGTTTAAAAAGGCCTGGGTGTTCTCTGCTAAGTATAGAAGCTAGAGAGAGCACTGAGTTGGCACGCATAACATGGAGAAAGAGGCTTTGATGTTGTACAGTGACTTTTAAATTGTCTAAGAAGATATTTCCTCTACTCTTTAACTTTGTGTTGGTGGTGGGTTGGGGTGTAAGTTTCTTGCCTTCCAGTCCCCAGAACAGATTCATTATGGTTAGTTTTGTGTATTATATGGGAGAATAATGATTTGAAAGGAAACAAGTAAGCATTTAATAACTAGGATTGTATCAGCAGCTTTAAATTGTCCCCTTTTCTTCACCCAGTTCCTTAACATTCCTTTAATGGGGGGATGTACTTCCATGACCCTAGTCTTTTTCTTCCCTATAAAAAAGTTCAACTTTCTTTTTATATGTTTATATATTTTAAGCAAGGAGATGGAACACAATGTTGCCCACAGTCTTATAGCCCACATATACCTAGGCCTATATTTATAGCAACAGAGAATCCTGATCTGGTTTGACATTCCAAAGTTATGGAGGAGTTGCCACTCCTCATACCATTGTTTTCTGGCAGGACTCTTAAAGACTAATATGGAAAATGTTGCCTTCCTCAAGGCAACTCAAGCCCACCCTGCCCATCATGTCTTATCTTCCAGCCTGCCCACAGCTGCAACACAAGTAAACCCTCGCTGGTTCCATTCCAGTGTAGTGGTGGTGAAGGTGTCAGATTATATTCTCTTCCTTCTACTTCAATCCCATTTTTGAAGAGGATACAAACCAACCAACCAATTTACATCTTGAACTGGCCCCAAATAGTATATTTATAGTTGGAACCAAGTCTTAGTGCTGTCTTAATGAAAACCATGCAGGGAAATAGAGGCATCTCTGGAGCTGACATTGCATTTGAGTTAAAATCTGGCATCTCCACACCATTGACAAGTCTGACAGCTGGAGCAGCAATCACCTCATCACATCTCTCAGTTGTGTCTCTCCTGGTTTTTGGCATCCTTCCTGTCTAAATTTTTATCAGATGAGCACTTTTCCTTGGCAAGCACTTTAAATGCCTTCAACTTGTTTTATCTCTGAACTGTTGCCCTTGCCCTCAGATGTCATTCCTCACATGTATGACTGGAGGAGATTCGGAACAAATTAGTTAAGAATGTAGCTTCAGAGAGCAATTCCTTTTGGCCTTCTCCCCTTTCCATTCTCTCCCAAAATATCAGAGCTTCCTTTTGAGGAGCACTCCATGGACATTTATTAATTTCAGCAAAGCCTGCCTCATGGGCTTGTACGTTGGAGCAATTGCTTGTGAATTTTGATGGTGACACCTCAGGGCTAGCTCTGCCTGTGTTCAGCCATCAGCACTGTTTTCTTTGGCTTTGCTTCATTCGCAATCATCAAGCATGGGGGGCTGTGACCAGCAAAGAGCGAGCCTCAAAGTCCTTTCATAAATTCCAGCCAAATACTGTGTTTGGAGGCTCCACAAGATTAATGACAGTCCTCAGCTCTCTGAGGCTGCACGGAGACCTGAGAGAAGGTGGCGTTCATGCTGACTTCAGTGTTACCACTTGCATAAATGGGAGATGGTCTGCAAGCCCCAAGAGATAGAATGTGGGCCTGTACAGGGTGTCACCTGCATATGTGATCAGTTCCTCCTGCCTGGCATGCAAAGCCCTTTAGAGTTTGACCCTTCCTCTAAAAATTCAGCTTTTTGTCACCCTGCTCAAGTTTTGCACCTGCAACAAACATACCTGGAGCTTTTCTTACCTGATACATTGAGGGCTGAACAAGGATGCATGGCAGTAATGCAGCCCTTTGAAAGCTGAAAAAATAATTTAAATTGGTTATTTAGTAAACAGAAAGACAATTCAAAAGAAATCTGTAAAAGCTAAATAGATGACTGTCTCTCTCCTGGGTCACAGTTTGCCCTAGTTTTCTAGCATCTTCCTCTGTGCTTGATGAAACGGCCCCTCTTCAACCCTTGTTCTTTTCTCAGGGGAGAGAGAGATTGTTTGGTACCCCATGGAAAGGGGGAAAGACAGTTAAATAACTACGTCATTTTCCCCCAGCCTATTTATAAGCCTTACAGGTTAGCGCTGGACAGGCCACGAGTTCCAGTGAGGAAAAAATGACAACAGCAACAGTAATAATACTCGTGATCATTGTTAGCAACAGCAGCAGCATCATATACCACATTTTTTAAGGCATTTATATGTGCCAGACACTATTCTTTTTAAAAAAATAGTTTTATTGAGATATAATTCACATACAATAAAATTCACCCATTTTAAGTGTGACAGGGTAGTTGTTTTTAGTAAGTTTACAGAGTTGCACAGTTGTCACCATTATGTAATTTTAGGACATTTTCATTATCCCAGAGAGGAACCCCCTATTCATTAGAAATCACTCTTCATTCCCCTATACTTTTCAACCCCTGTCGACCAGTAATCTGCCTCCTGTCTCTGTATATTTTTCAGTTCTGGATATATCACATGAATGGAGTTATAGAATGTGGTCTTTTGTGACTGGTTTCTTTCACTTAGTATGATGTTTTCAAGGTTCATCTATGTTGTCGTACGTGACAGTACTTCAGCCCTTTTTCTAGGTAATAATATTCCATTGCGTGGATATACTACATCTTGGTCATCCATCCATTAGTTTTTAGGCATTTGGATTTCATCTTGTTAGTGATTTGTTAGATATCATGCACTATAATTTTTTTCAAATCTTTCATTTTGAATTAATTTCCAACTCACAAAAAAGTTGAAAAATTAGTCAAAACAATTCTTTCAGAGTCCCCAAGTGTTAACATCTTATATAACCACAGTACAATTATCAAACATTGAAACAATACTATTAAATTTTTTAATAGTATTACTCAAATTTTTCCTATTGTTGCACCAATACTCTTTTTCTGGTAGAGGATCCAACTCAGGGTCACTCATTATGTTTAGCTGTCACATCTCCTTACTCTCTTTTAATCTGAAACAGTTCCTTATTCTTTCTTTGTTTTACAAGACTGATATTTTTAAAGAGTACTGGGCATTTATTTTGTGGACTGTCCCTCAATTTGGACTTTTTAGATATTTCTTCATGCGTAAATTAAGGTAATGCATACTTGACAGGAATAACATGCTGGGGCCTTTTCATTGCATTAGATCAGGAGATACATGATATTAATTTGTCTCGTTTCTGATGATGCTAACTTGGATAACTCAGTCTAGGTGATATCTGTCTGTGAGGTTTCTCCACTGTAAAGTTGTGATTTTGACTTTGAATTTAATAATTAGCCTGCGGGAAGATACGTTGAGGCTGTCTAAGTAGTCTGTTTCTCATCCAAGTCTCATTCACCGATCTTAGCATCAATTGGTGGTATTTCCCTGCAACAGTTATTACTGTGGTGTTTGCCAAATAGTGGTTTTTCTACTTCCATCCTTCCTTGCATATTTACTAGTGGAAATTTTACTGTAAGGAAAAGTGTACCATGCTCTTCTTCCTACCTATCAATGTATTCATCTATCTATATATTTGTTTATTTCATTATGGTCTCATGGAGTCTCACTTTATCCTATGGGTTATAATCTATTACTATCATTTATTTTGTCTATTGAATTCTCTAAGATTTTCCCATTTGGAGACCCTTCCATTTGGCCTTGTATTTCTTTTGTTGTACTGTTCCTTATTTTTTCTTCCAGGATTTTCTTGTCCTAACCGTGGAGTCAGCCATTTCTCCAAAGAAACCTAATAACTTAAAATTTACTTTTAACATCTTTATTGGAGTATAATTGCTTTACAATGTTGTATTAGTTTCTGCTGTATAACAAAGTGAATCAGCTATATGTACACATATATTTCCATATACCCTCCCACTTGTGTCTCCCTCCCACCCTCCCTTTCCCAACCCTCTAGGTGGTCGCAAAGCACCGAACTGATCTCCCTGTGGGATGCAGCTGCTTCCCAACAGCTATCTATTTTACATTTGGTAGTGTATATATGTCAAAGCTACACTCTCACTTCGTCCCAGCTTACCCTTCCTCCTCCCCATGTCAAGTCCATTCTCTACATCTGCATCTTATTCCTGTCCTGCCCTTAGTTTCTTCATAACCTTTTTTTTTTTTAGATTCCATAAATATGTGTTAGCATACAGTATTTGTTTTTCTCTTTCTGACTTACTTCACTCTGTATGACAGACTCTGCGTCCATCCACCTCACTACAAATAACTCAATTTCGTTTTATTTTATGGCTGAGTAATATTCCAATGTATATATGTGCCACATCTTCTTTATCCATTCACCTGTCAATGGACACTTAGTTTGCTTCCATGTCCTAGCTATTGTAAATAGAGCTGCAATGAACATTGTGGTCCATGACTATTTTTGAATTATGGTTTTCTCAGGGTATATGCCCAGCAGTGGGAATGCTGGGTTGATGACAGTTCTATTTTTATTGTTTTAAGGAACTTCCATACTGTTCTCCATAGTGACTGTATCAATTTACATTCCCGCCAACAGTGCAAGAGGGTTCCCTTTTCTCCGCACCCTCTCCAGCATTTATTGTTAGTAGTTTTTAGATGGTGGCCATACTGACTGGTGTGAGGTGATACCTCATTGTAGCTTTGATTTGCATTTCTCTAATGATTAGTGATGTTGAGCATCCTTTCATGTGTTTGTTGGCAATTTGTATATCTTCTTTGGAGAAATGTCTATTTAGGTCTTCGGCCCATTTTTGGATTGAGTTGTTTGTCTTTTGGATATTGAGCTGCTTGTAAATTTTGGAGATTAAACCTTTGTCAATTGCTTCATTTGCAAACATTTTCTCCCATTCTGAGGGTTGTCTTTTCATCTTGTTTATGGTTTACTTTGCTGTGCAAAAGCTTTTAAGTTTCATTAGGTCCCATTTGTTTATTTTTGTTTTTATTTCCATTTTTGTAGGAGGTGGGTCAAAAAGGATCTTGCTTTGATGTATGTCATAGAGTGTTCTGCCTATGTTTTCCTCTAAGAGTTTTATAGTGTCTGGCCTTACATTTAGTTCTTTAATCCATTTTGAGTTTATTTTTGTGTATGGTGTTAGGGAGTGTTCTAATTTCATTCTTTTACATGTAACTATCCAATATTTCCAGCACCACTTATTGAAGAGGCTGTTTTTTCTCCATTGTATATTCTTGCCTCCTTTATGAAAAATAAGGTGACCATATGTGCCTGGGTTTATCTCTGGGCTTTCCATCCTGTTCCATTGATCTATATTTCTGTTTTTGTAACAGTACCATACTGTCTTGATTACTGCAGCTTTGTAGTATAGTCTGAAGTCAGTGAGCCTGATTCCTCCAGCTCTGTTTTTCTTTCTCAAAGTTGCTTTTGCTATTCGTGGTCTTTTGTGTTTCCATACAAATTGTGAAAATTTTTGTTCTAGTTCTGTGAAAAATGCCAGTGGTGGTTTGCTAGGGATTGCATTGAATCTGTACATTGCTTTGGGTCATATAGTCATTTTCACAATGTTGATTCTTCCAATCCAAGAACATGGTATATCTCTCCATCTGTTTGTATCATTCTTAATTTCTTTCATCAGTGTCTTATAGTTTTCTGCATACAGGTCTTTTGTCTCCTTAGGTAGATTTATTCCTAGGTATTTTATTTTTTTTCTTGCATTGATAAATGAGAGTGTTTCCTTCATTTCTCTTCAGATTTTTCATCATTAGTGTATAGGAATGCAACAGATTTCTGTCCATTAATTTTGTATCCTGCTACTTTACCAAATTCATTGATTAGCTCTAGTAGTCTTCTGGTAGCATCTTTAGGATTCTCTATGTATAGTATCATGTCATCTGCAAACAGTGACAGCTTTACTTCTTTTCCGATTTGGATTCCTTTTATTTCCTTTTCTTCTCTGATGGCTGTGGCTAAAACTTGCAAAACTATGTTGAATAAGAGTGGTGAGAGTGGGCAACCTTTTCTTGTTCCTGATCTTAGTGGAAATGGTTTCAGTTTTTAACCATTGAGGACGATGTTTGCTGTGGGTTTGTCATATATGGCCTTTATTATGTTGAGGTAAGTTCCCTCTATGCCTATTTTCTGGAGGGTTTTTATCATAAATTGGTGTTGAATTTTGTCGACAGCTTTTCTGCATCTGTTGAGATGATCATATGGTTTTTCTCCTTCAGTTTGCTAATATGGTATATCACATTGATTTGTGTATATTGAAGAATCCTTGCATTCCTGGGATAAACCCCATTTGATCATGGTGTATGACCCTTTTAATGTGCTGTTGGATTCTGTTTGCTAGTATTTTGTTGAGGATTTTTGCATCTATGTTCATCAGTGATATTGGCCTGTAGTTTTCTTTCTTTGTGGCTTCTTCGTCTGGTTTTGGTATCAGGGTGATGGTGGCCTCGTAGAATTAGTTTGGGAGTGTTCCTCCCTCTGCTATATTTCGGAAGAGTTTGAGAAGGATAGGTGTTAGCTCTTCTCTGAATGTTTGCTGGAATTTCCCTGGGAAGCCATCTTGTCCTGGGCTTTTGTTCTTTGGAAGATTTTTAATCACAGTTTCAATTTCAGTGCTTGTGATTGGTCTGTTTATATTTTCTGTTTCTTCCTGGTTCAGTCTCAGAAGGTTGTGCTTTTCTAAGAATTTGTCCATTTCTTCCAGGTGGTTCATTTTATTGGCATATAGTTGCTTGTAGCAATCTCTCATGATCCTTTGTATTTGTGCAGTGTCAGTTGTTACTTCTCCATTTTCATTTCTAATTCTATTGATCTGAGTCTTCTCCATTTTTTTCTTGATTAGTCTGGCTAATGGTTTATCAATTTTATTTATCTTCTCAAAGAACCACCTTTTAGTTTTATTGACTTTGCTATTGTTTCCTTCATTTCTTTTACATTTATTTCTGATCTCATCTTTATGATTTCTTTCCTTCTGCTGACTTTGCAGGTTTGCTTGTTCTTTTTCTAATTGCTTTAAGTGTAAGGTTATGTTGTTTACTTGAGATGTTTCTTGTTTCTTGAGGTAGGATTGTATTGCTATAAACTTCCCTCTTAGAACTGCTTTTGCTGCATCCATAGGTTTTGGGTCTTTATGTTTTCATTGTCATTCGTTTCTAGGTATTTTTTGATTTCTTTGATTTCTTCAGTGGTCTCTTGGTTATTTAGTATGGTATTGTTTAGCCTCTGTGTGTTTGTATTTATTACAGATCTTTTCCTGTAATTGATATCTAGCCTCATAGTGTTGTGGTTGGATAAGATACTTGATACATTTTCAGTTTTCTTAAATTTACGAAGGCTTGATTTGTGACCCAAGATATGATCTAATCTGGAGAATGTTCCATAAACACTTGAGAAGAAAGTGCATTCTGTTGTTTTTGGATGGAATGTCCTATAAATATCAGTTAACTCCATCTTGTTTAATGTGTCATTTGAAGCTTGTGTTTCCTTATTTATTTTCATTTTGGATGATCTGTCCATTGATGAAAGTGGGGTGTTAAAATCCCCTAGTATGATTGTGTTACTGTCGATTTCCCCTTTTATGGCTGTTAGCATTTTCCTTATGTATTGAGGTGCTCCTGTGTTGGGTGCGTAAATATTTACAACTGTTATATCTTCTTCTTGGATGGATCCCTTGATCATTATGTAGTGTCCTTCTTTGTCTCTTGTAATAGTCTTTATTTTAAAGTCTATTTTGTCTGATATGAGAATTGCTGCTCCAGGTTTCTTTTGATTTCCATTTGCATGGAATATATTTCTCCATCCCCTCACTTTCAGTCTGTATGTGTCCCTGGGTCTGAAGTGGGTCTCTTGTAGGCAGAATATATATGGGTCTTGTTTTTGTGTCCATTCAGCTAGTTTATGTCTTTGGTTGGCACATTTAATCCATTTACATTTAAGGTAATTATCGATATGTGTATTCCTATTGCCGTTTTCTTAATTGTTTTGGGTTTGTTTTTGTAGGTCTTTTCCTTCTCTTGTGTTTCCTGCCTAAAGAAGTTCCTTTAGCATTTTTTGTAAAGCTGGTTTGGTGGTGCTGACTTCTCTTAGATTTTGTTTGTCTATGAAGTTTTTAATTTCTCCCTCAAATCTGAATGAGATCCTTGCTGGGTAGAGTAACCTTGGTTGTAGGTTTTTCCCTTTCATCACTTTATATATGTCTTGCCATTCCCTTCTGGCTTGCAGAGTTTCTGCTGAAAGATCAGCTGTTAACCTTATGGGGATTCCCTTGTATGTTATTTTTTGTTTTTCCCTTGCTGCTTTTAATATTTTATTCTTTGTATTTAACTTTTTGTTTTTGTTTTTGTTTTTTGCGGTATGCAGGCCTCTCACTGTTGTGGCCTTTCCCGTTGCGGAGCACAGGCTCCGGACGCACAGGCTCAGCGGCCATGGCTTACGGGCCCAGCCGCTCTGTGGCATGTGGGATCCTCCCAGACCAGGGCACGAACCCGTGTCCCCTGCATCAGCAGGAGGACTCTCAACCACTGTGCCACCGGGAAAGCCCGTATTTAATTTTTGATAGTTTGATTAATATGTCTTGGTTTGTTTCTCCCTGGATTTATCCTGTATGGGATTCTCTGCACTTCCTGGGCTTGACTATTTCCTTTCCCATGTTATTGAAGTTTTCACCTATAATCTCTTCAAATATTTTCTCAGACCCTTTCTTTTTCTCTTTTTCTTCTGAGACCCCTATAATTCGAATGTTGGTTACATTTAATGTTGTCCCAGAGATCTCTGAGACTCTCCTCAATTCTTTTCATTCTTTTTTCTTTATTCTGCTCTGTGGTGGTTATTCCCACTATTTTATCTTCCTGGTCACTTATGTGTTCTTCTGCCTCATATTCTGCTTTTGTTTCCTTCCAGAGAATTTTTAATTTCATTTATTGTGTTGTTCATCATTGTTTGCTCTTTTGTTCTTCTAGGTCCCTGTTAAATGTTTCTTGTATTTTCTCCATTCTATTTCCAAGATTTTGGATCATCTTACTATCATTATTCTGAATTCTTTTTCCGGTAGACTGTCTCTTTCCTCTTCATTCCTTTGGTCTGGTGGGTTTTTACCTTTCTCCTTCACCTGCTATGTATTTCTCTGTCTTCTCATTTTGCTTAACTACTGTGTTTGGGGTCTCCTTTTCTCAGGCTGCAGGTTCACAGTTCCCATTGTTTTTGGTGTCTGGCCCCAGTGGCTAAGGTTGGTTCAGTGGGTTGTGTAGGCTTTCTGGTGGAGGGGACTGGTGCCTGTGTTCTGGTGGGTGGGGCGGATCTTGTCTTTCTGGTGTGCAGGACCACATCTGGCGGTATGTTTGGGAGTATCTTTGAACTTAGTATGATTTTAGGAGAGCCTCTCTGCTAATAGGTGGGGTTGTGTTCCTGTCTTGCTAGTTGTTTGGCATGGGGTGTCCTGAACTGGAGCTTGCTGGCTGTTGGGTGGAGCTGGCTCTTAGCATTGAGACAGAGATCTCTGGGAGAGCTCTCACTGATTGATATTATGTGGGGCCTGGAGGTCTTTGGTGGTCCAGTGTCCTGAACTTGGCTCTCCCACCTCAGAGGCTCAGGCCTGACACCAGGCCAGAGCACCAAGACCTTTTCAGCCACACGGTTCAGAAGAAAAGGGAAAAAAAAAAAGAAAGAAAAATATTAAAATAAAAAAATTTTTAAATAATAATAAGAAATAAAACCAGAAGGCAACCAAACCAATAAACAAATCCACCAATGATAATAAGCACTAAAAACTATACTAATATAAACAGAAAAATCAGAAATAACTCAGTAGCCGCCTGCAGACCCCAAGTCTACAGTTGCTCCCAAAATCCTCCGCCTCAATTTTGGGATTATTCGTTGTCTGTTCAGGTATTCCACAGATGTGGGTACATCAAGTTGATTGTGGGGATTTAATCCGCTGCTCCTGAGGCTGCTGGGAGAAATTTCCCTTTCTCTTCTTTGTTCGCACAGCTCCTGGGGTTCAGCTTTGGTTTTGGCCCCACCTCTGCATGTAGGTCGCCCTCAGGCATCTGTTCCCGCCCGGACAGGACGGGTTTAAAGCAGCAGCTGATTACAGGGCTCTTGCTCATTCAGGCCAGGTGGAGGGAAGGATGTGGTAGTTATAATTGGAATGCCGGGTAGGCCTGCGGTGGCAGAGGCTGGCGTGACATTGCAACAGCCTGAGGCACACCTCGTGTTCTCCCAGTGAAATTGTCCCTCGATCATGGGACCCTGGTAGTTGCGGGCTGCACAGGCTCCCGGGGGTGGGAGGGTGGTTGGGGTGCAGATAGGGACCTGTGCTTGCACACAGGATTCTTGGTGGCGGCAGCAGCAACATCAGTGTCTCATGCCCGTCTCTGGGGTCCAAGCTCATAGCCGCTGCTCACGCCCGTCTTTGGAGCTCATTTAGGCTGTGCTCTGCCTTCTGTGGGCAGACAGGGAAGCAATCCCCTCTCCTCGCGCACCCTGAAACAATGGTCTCTTGCCTCTTACACAGCTCCAGACGTTTTCCCAGACTCCCTTCTGGCTAGCTGTGGTACACTAGTCCTCTTCAGGCTGTGTTCACACAGCCAACCCCAGTCCTCTCCCTGGGATCTGACCTCTGAAGCCCAAGTCTCCACTCCCAGCCCCATCCCACCCCAGCGGCTGAGCAGACAATCCTTTCAGGCTGGTTGGCACTGATCCTCTGTGTGGGAATCTCTCCTCTTTGCCCTCTGCACCCCTGTTGCTGCACTCTCCTCCGTGGCTCCGAAGCTTCCCCCTGCCACACCCTGTCTCTGCCAGTGAAGGGGCTTCCTAGTGTGTGGAAACTTTTCCTCTTTGACAGCTCCCTCCCAGAGGTGCAGGACCCGTCCCTATCCTTTTGTCTCTGTTTATTCTTTTTTCTTTTGCCCTACCAGGTACGTGGGGAGTTTCTTGACTTTTGAGAAGTCTGAGGTCTTCTGCCAGCGTTCAGTAGGTGTTCTGTAGGAGTTGTTCCACATGTAGATGTATTTCTGATGTATTTGTGGGGAGGAAGGTGATCTCCGCATCTTACTCCTCTGCCATCTTGAAGGTCCCCCCGACTTAATAACTTTTACTGGACAAAGATATTTAGAAGTCATGATGTGGACATTATTCTAAGCACTAATATTATTTTATTTTCTCCCTGCGATTTAGATACAATTACCAGTCCTAGTTTTTGAAAGAACTTGGGTTTCACGTAAGTAACACATCCAGTGTCACACAGCTATAGGTGGCAGAGCTGCTATTTGAACCCAGGTGTCTTCAGTCTAATGCCCCTACTTAAATTAAGTTTCACACTGGGATTGGAAAATTTGTCCAGTGTCTCTGAGCCTTCATATCCCTATATTCAAAATGAATCTAATGCTGTTTGCCTCTCAGGGTTTTTGTGGTGACTGAATGCAAGGACACATGTGAAATTGTCTAGCATAATATTTGTTCCATACGAGCACTCAAATACTAGTTAACTCTGAGTTAGGTAATTCACTCAATAACGTGTGTACATACACCTACTTTGCTCTCATCACTGAGGTAGAAAATATGCAAGTTAAAAAAAAAGTAAGAAGATATGGTCCCTTTCCTGTAGGAACTTGTAATTGAGAAGATGAAAGTATAATTCACAAAATTTCAGGTGAACGTTACAAATGCTGCAATTGTTTTTGGATGCATAGTCTAAGATTCTGGAAAATGGAAAGTTAATATTGGATAGAGGAGGAGGTATTTCAGCTGAGGCTTCAGAGATGGTGGCATTTAAATGGTCATAGAGGAATAAGGAAGGCTGGGAGACTGGCACTTGGTATGGCTCAGGACCACCTATTTTGACATCAGAAATGACTTTAGGGATAGGGGATGAATGTTGCCTTCCACATGCAAATCATTCCTTCTACAAGAGCATAGTCTTCCATGGGAAGGTGGCCTCCATCTTGTCAGATATCCAAGAAATGTGGGTACCTCTGTACTGTACTATACAGGTCTTCTATCCTATTGGCTTGATCAGTTTTGCAACATGTATCATTGGCAGCAATTGCGGAATATATATATATATATTATAATGAGGACAGATGATCTCAGGGAGAATTAGAATTTTAATTTCTTTGGTTAACTTTGCCAGGGTTCCTAATGTTCAGTAGTATCACAGTTGATTCTGGGTCCAGAAAATTGGTTTGCTGTTTCAATGGAATATGTTTGAATTCATGTCTTGGACCTCAATCTATATAAATCTGTGTTTTTAGTGGTTTAGAAAATAACTTGCACATGATATACTTAGAGATGCTTTATTTTCACAGTTTAACTACACCTTATAAATTGTAAATTCTGCTGGAAATTTTGAGGCTGGATACTTAATGGATTCTTTTGAATGTCCTGCAACTTCCTTGAACCTCCAGAAATTGTTTACTAAATTTTGTGCATTGGCGTACATGCATATTTTCTAGGGATAGATTTATAGTCTTCCTAATATTCTCAAAAGGTTCTCAGAACCCCAAATATTTAAATACTACCATCCTAGAGTTATGCTGTCCTGTATGTTGGCCACTTGCCACATATGCTTATTTACATTTAAATTCACTAAAATTCAATAAAGTTAAACATTCAGTTCCTCAGCCCCACATTTCAAGGGCTCAGGAGCATCACGTGGCTAGTGGCTGTGATATTGTGCAGTACAAACATGGGACATGGTTTCCATCTTTGCAGAAAATTCTTTTAGGCAGCATTGCAAGATGTTGGTTCTCCAATGTTGGCACGCCTCAGAATCCCTCAGGTGGCTGTCTTCCAGAAATTCTGATTCAGTAAGAGTGAGAGTGAGTGATGTGTGATTAGGGAAGTATGAGTAAGGTGAGTAAGCAGTCAGTGTAGGAGTCAGTATGTGACTAAGGAGGGTCGGGACTTTGAGTTTCTTGCACGTTCCCACGTTAGACTGATGTTACTGGTCTAGGAACCCCTGGGATAGATGAGGGTGGCTGGGTTGGTGGGGGTTGGCTTTACGTTGTGGAGGAGAGGGAGGAACTTCTACCAGAAACTTTCCGTGACTCAGAACTTCTTGGCAATCAAGTCATGGGTCTGGACAATGCCCATGGGTCTATCTTTATTCTGTCTCCATTCAAGAGCCATACATATATATATGTATATGTATATGTATATGTATAAAACAGCAACTCTACTGTTTTTTTTAGGATTTCTTAATTCAGGAAAGTATAGTGATGACTGATAGTAAATTTAAATAAATAAATAAAGCAATCAATCAATCTACTGTTAAAACTACCTTGTGTCTGCCTCATAACCAATTTCAATAGGCCGATATGAACCAAGGACAATACGCCTTTTGGAATGTTTCCTTCTAAAGCTTATCTTCAGGAGAAATATGGATTTTTATAGTGACTTCCATCTTATCTAGAGTCCAAGATGTACTCGGGCCTTGTTATGTATGGAGTGTTGTCATATTACAGAAGACAGTGGTCTTTTCAGTGTATGAGGGGAGAGGCAGAGTGGATGAGAACAAGGCTAGGTATGTGGTGGTCTTTCAAGCCAGTGTTATCCTGGGGGAGCAGGAGAGGCCTAGCCCAGAACTCCACAGAATGAGTGTGCCCCTCCCTCATCTCTACCTTTAGCTGTAGTCTCACGTTCTACATAAATCAAGAGCCAAAACCATGCAAGAGACTTGCTGATTATTTTCCTATAGCCCAGGCCGTCATACATCATGAATACATTATGTCACTCCTTCCTTGGGAGCCCAAACAGAACCCCCAAATCCTTTCCAAGATAAGACTTAGGCAGGCAGCTATACCAGTCAAATGAAACATATTTGCTATCCTGGATGTGAATGATGAAGAGTTGAGAGGGCAGATTTTTTTCTACCAAAAAGAGAGAACACTCACCCACATTTAAAGCATCTTACAAACTTAGTTTTTGAACATTTTCCACCACTTCATGAAATTAGGCTGAAACGTGTTCTTAGCAACACAGAGGGCTGGGTGTGCAGGCTAACAAGGAGGATCCTGATTTGTCAAAATATGTTATGCGATGATAAATGCAGCCGCTACAAAATGCTAGCTTTGATTAATTTGGAGAAACGAGAACCAGTTTATTCTTCCCCTGCTGGCACTGAATGATGGTTTGTAGGATCACTGCGTGAGAGATCTGAGAGTGGCAGCTTGACTGGAAAACACTGAGGCTGCCTTTGTGAAGGCAGAATTCCATGAGCTACGTCATTCCTGGGATGGTTCCCTTTTGGCCTTGTGGCGGGCGTAGCATCCAGGTCACAGCTGGTACAGGCAGACAGGCTCAAGCCAGGATAAGTGATATTGAGAGTGTGTGTGTGTTAAGGTGAAGGGCTGGGGATGGGTTCAGCCTGGATTTTCTCAAACTCAGACCCCTAGCTGAGTGCCTGGGCTGCTATACAGGGATGGAAATGAGAGCTCTGAGCTGAGGTTTAGGACCAACGTGCTCCAACCAGGCTGAAGAGGTAACTGAGTGTCCCAAATCCCGATGTGTAAAGTTACAGACACAAACTTGCAGCATATTTTTTTCAGGAGGCTCATGCCAAAGTCATTTTCTTCCTTATCAGAGAGCAAAACAAAGAGCAGTAATGATTGGAATCCTTCCATTGGTAAAGACCATTTCCAGAGAATCTCAGGAAAGACTGATCTTACATGTAGACTGAGTAAATGTAGGGGGAAGAGCACAGACAAGGAGTCCAGAAGAACCAAATTTTAATCCTGCCACAAGATCGTGGTGTGACCCAGTAACCTGAGAAAGCCACTTAATTTCTCTAGGGATTCATTCTCTGCTTGTACAGTGAGTAAGACAGATTAAATAATCTTGTCATTTCTTCTGGCTCTAAAATTCTGTTGAATGAATGGATGACTCGCGATCATTGTTGAGGTGAGGTCTTCCAGAGTCTGTGACTCCAGATGTGATGCCTTGCCGGAACTTTAGCCACTCTCCCATCTATGACTTTCATCCTGTCACCATGTCCTACCTGATCTGCCCTTTCACAGCCCACATTTTCTGCCTGTCCAGTCTTCTTCAGGTTAAGCTTTAGAGTTCAGGGATTTTAAAACTATTGACCTCTGTCTTCCAATGTATTCCTTCTTTGAAGACCAGGTTGTAAAGTAGAAAAAGAATCAGCTCCTTTAGATAAAGCAGGAATGAGGAGGTTCTGTAACTTCCACCTGGCTTGCCAACATTGTCTTCCCAACCTTGTCTTCCCAAGACAACCTCACAGAGATGACAGGAGTCAGAAGAGTTGAGTTAAAACCACAGATTTAGACAAAGACAGCATGGAAGACCAATGGCCAGATGATCCAAGGAAACGTTTGAAAAATATTATTCGACCAGACAAGTTACTTCAGTGCAGTGTGGTAAGAGCTACCACAAAGGTAGCTTATTGTATATTTGTTTAATATACAATAAGGGCACGTAGGTGGCAACTAAAGATACTGCTTGGATGGAGAGAAATCTAGAAAGACAGTAGAAGAAAGACTTGATCAGAAAGGTGAGGAAGATGCAAAGAAGAAAAGACATTCTGAGCAAAGAGCACAGGGCTGTGAAAACATGGCAGGTCATTTGATATTGTTGAAGAATTAAGTTCAAGGTGAGGGAGCATTAGAAAATAAAGCAAGAGTCATTTTATGAAGAGTACTCTCTGCCTTGAAAATCTGAAATGTTGTCAGGGGTATAAAATAGCAAGGGATCTACATTTTACAAGTGTACCTCTGGCAGCAGCCTTCTTGGGAGACCTGGGAAACAGACAGCAGAATTAGAAAACCTTGAATAGAGTCAGCAATGGATAATAAAGGGGGACCGAGACTTACAACTGGAGAATGGGGCATGAGGACAAAGAAAAGAGATGTTAAGAAAGGTGAATCTGTAAATAGCAAAGCTAATTAAAAGCTTTCAGGAGAGATTGTTTCTTTCCTACCTTCCTTCTTCTTTCCTTTCCTTTTTTTTTTCCTGAGTGTGTTTGTTTTACAAAGGTTATGCTAACCACATGCTTTTCAGAAGAAAACTTGTTCCAGTGCTTATTTTCATTGGATGAATAATTCAGCACCAATGGAAATTATACTTAAATAGATACAAGGGCCTAATTAAGCTAACAAAAGACAGGTGTCTCAGAAAGAGTCTCAGGAATCTATACTTCAGCCAAATCAAGCCACGTAGCACCCAACTCTGTTTTTAAATTAGACCTATGGCTCCCTGGTAGGATTTTTAGCTCTTGTTTGTTCTTATTAATGATAAAATAAATAGTAAACATTCTTCATAAAAGCTTTGAAAAATACATGAAATTATAAGAAATAAAAATAAACCTGTGATCCTACCACCCAGCAGTAAATACTTCTAACATGTTTTCTTCCATTCTTTCTTGTACACATGTATGTGTGTGCATATGTTCATAGTGAAAATAGCGATTATATTGCATATTGATTTTTATATTTTTTTCTCACAATATTTTATCATGAGCATATTCCTCTATGATTAAATCATTTTCAAATATATAATTTTTAATGGCTGTTTTAACCTTGTCCCTGTTGTAGGATGTTTGAACTGTCTCTATTTTTTGCCCGTTGTCTTATTGTTGCCCCATAGTGAGTGGGATCAGTGTTTCACTTCCTCCCCAGTTGGTTCAGATGTCAAGACTAATGGTGCCACACATGCACCAAGTGAGTATGGAAACATTTATTGCTTACATCATCAGGCTTTCTGGCCATAGGAGGGGAAGTACCAAGCTGGTGTACTTGGCCTAAGCGGGGAAGGGGCAAGTGGCTTTGGCTTTTATTATGGTTACGGGTAGGCTGGCATGAAGGTTCCCATGTGAAGGCTAGGGTTTGTGGATTTGAACTTCCAATGTCAAGTGAAGGAGTACCTGGCCTTTCTTATTGGCTTGCCCAGATGTGGGGCAAAAGGGAATGGGGAGGGATGAGGTCTGAAAGCTTTCAGCCACCCGATGGTGAAGTCAGATGATCTTACACGTCAGAAAATCCCAAGGAATTCTCTAAAAATCTGCTAGAACTAATAAATGAGTTAGCAGGATTGCCAGGTACAGATCAATATACAAAAAAAGAAAAAAATTCACATGTATTTCTATACATATGCAATGAATAATCCAAAAATGGAATTAAGAAAATAATTCCATTCATCGTAGTACACAAAAGTATAAATTACTTAGGAATAAATTTAACAAAAGAAGAATAAAACTTATACTCCAAAAACTCAAAACATTGAAAATTAAAGAAGACCTGAATGAATAAAAAGACATTCTGTGTTTATGGATTGTAAGACAATGTTATTAAAATGAGAGTGTTCCACTACGTGATCTACAGATTCAATGCAATCTCTATTAAAAACCCCAGATGGGGCTTCCCTGGTGGCGCAGTGGTTGAGAGTCCGCCTGCCGATGCAGGGGACACGGATTCGTGACCTGGTCCGGGAAGATCCCACATTGCCGCGGAGCGGCTGGGCCCGTGAGCCATGGTCGCTGAGCCTGCGCGTCCGGAGCCTGTGCTCCGCAATGGGAGAAGCCATGACAGTGAGAGGCCCGCTTACCACGAAAAAAAAAAAAAAATCCAGTTGGAATTTTTTTTTGGTAGAAATTGACAAGCTGATCTTAAAATTTTTATGGAAATGCAAGGGATCCAGAATGGAAGACACAGTCTTGAAAAAGAAGACAGAGTTGGAAGACTCACACTTCCCAGTTTCAGAACTTACTGCAAAAGTAGTCATGAAGGAAATATGGTACTGGTGTAAGGATAAACATGGAGATCAATGTAATAGATCTGAAAATCCAGAAATAAACCCTCATGTGTAAGGTCAATTTATTTTCAACAGCAATATTAAAACATTTCAGTGAGGAAAGAATAGTCATTTCAACAGATGGTGCTGGGACAACAATATCCATGTGCAAAAGAATAAAGTTGGACCTCCTCTTCCTTACCCTTCACCCAGAAATTAACTGAAAATGGATTATAGACCTAAATGGAAGAACTAATAATGTAAAACTCTTGGAAGAAAACATAGGAGTAAGGTCCTCATGACCTTGGGTTAAGTAAACTCTTCTTAGCTATGACACCAAAAGCACAAGTGACAAAAGAAAAAATAATGATGCACAATATCGCTATTAAATGGGAAGGTAAAAACAACAGCCTTCTCCTTTAAGTACATCTTGTATCTTGGGTCTTAATTTCCGTAACTATTTTTTTAATCTATATTAGGCCATATTAAATATTTTCACCAGAGGTAGTATTCCCATTTTTGGCCCGTGAGGTCCCATTCTGTCAAGCTGATCTTAAATATCAAAGATGTAGTTTTATTTCAGTTGATTACTCATTGGGTCAGAGTATCTATGTCCACTATGGGATATGCTAAGACGGTGGGCACTAAGATCATGGGGAATTTAGACGAGGCAGTAGTTCTAATGATTAAGATAATGCATACCTGTCTGTCTTCTGTTTTACATTTGATAACTCTTCTAAGAATATGGGGTTCCTTTCAATTTAGTGAAGTCCCCAGTTACAGATGTAATTTGAGCCCCAGTGTTAGTTGAGGCCAGGAACGTCTGCCAGTTTGTGCACCTCAGCAGAGATTAGAGTTCACTTAGAACCTGTGTCTTAGAGACAACAAAAGCCAAAGCACACCCTCTTAACTTTTCTATTGTTAAATTCTTTCAGTGAATTTTAGATTTCTAATTATGGACTTCCATTTTAGTTTTCTCCCACCCCTCACTTTTTTTTTTTTTTTTTTGGTGGTTGCTGGATGTACTTTCATGGGGTTCTTCTCCACCTTGCTCAGATTTATGTAAGTTGTCTTCCTCCAAAGAGTGCCAATTCCATGTCTTCAGGGTTAGGAGCCTCCCCCTGTGGCAGTGGTTGTTTTATTGGATGTAGAAACACTGGCTTAAGCAGGGTTTGAATGAACCCTTTGGCATGTTGGTAAGCCACAGCACTCAATGTGATGGAACAGGGTCTCTTTGTCAGTCAAGTTTACAGTTGTCTGGTAAGGCGATGATGTCCTCTGCCCCTTTAAGAGCTGTGGGGATAAAGCGTTCAAGGTCATCCTTTATAAGGGTCTGTACTCCGTGGTGCATGAGTGTTCTTTCCCTGTAACTCTGAAGGTCAGGTTTGGTTTTGGTGACAGAGACATAGGCAGCAGCAGTAGAGGCATTTAAGTCTTTGTAGGGACCTAGAGAGTGATCTGTTTCTAGGATATAGACCTCAGCACACCACGTGGTGACTGTTCATCTTTACAGGAGCATCACCCAATGGGCCTGTATACTGCACAGGGTGTCAATGTTGGTCTTTCTCCTGATTATATAACAGGGCCCATGCCTGGTTGAGAGACTCAATCAGTGGTCTCAGGGTAAGAATTTTTTCCCTGAACAGACCATGGGTCACAGCTTATGCTGGAACTGAGGTACAAATTTAATCTGAGGTGCAAAGATAGGTCTGGGCTAAGGCTACTTTAAGGAGAGCCCCAATCCTCTATTCCTATCCCTAAACACCAATATTGAAACTTTGACTTGGTTGGTTTCAATATAAGAGAGGCTTGGTGGGACTCAGCAAGTGCAGCTCAACGTGTGTGCTAGCCTGCAGGCTTCAAAAATGCATACTAACCAGCAGGCGGCAGAGCCTGAAAGCAAGAAGATGTGGCACATATATACAATGGAATATTACTCAGCCATAAAAGGAAACAAAATTGAGTTATTTATGGTGAGGTGGATGGACCTAGAGTCTGTCATACAGAGTGAAGTAAGTCAGAAAGAGAAAAACAAATACCGTATGCTAACACATACATATGGAATCTAAGAAAAAAAAATGTCATGAAGAACCTAGGGGTAAGACAGGAATAAAGCCACAGACCTACTAGAGAACGGACTTTAGGATATGGGGAGGGGGAAGGGTGAGCTGTGACAGGGCGAGAGAGAGGCATGGACATATATACACTACCAAACGTAAGGTAGATAGCTAGTGGGAAGCAGCTGCATAGCACAGGGAGATCAGCTCGGTGCTTTGTGACCGCCTGGCGGGGTGGGATAGGGAGGGTGGGAGGGAGGGAGACGCAAGAGGAAAGAGATATGGGAACATATGTATATGTATAACTGATTCACTTTGTTATAAAGCAGAAACTAACACACCATTGTAAAGCAATTATACCCCAATAAAGATGTTTAAAAAAAAAAAGCAAACAAAGAAAGTCCCCGAGATGACGATGGTCATCACCCTGACCATACTGTACACAAGTCCAGTTGTCTTGTCACCCCCTCCCAAAATTGGATCCCATGACAAGACTGAGGACATCACACGTGGGCCCAGAGCATATGAAGATATTGATTACTCATGAGGCTTTCTGGAGAGAACAGGACAGGCATCCAAGCTGGCCCATTTGGCTTCAATGAAGCGTCTTTGGTTTTTATTGTGGTTAACAGTAGTGCCAGGGAGAGGGTTCCTCTATGTGTGCCAAGGTTTGCGTGATTTGAACTTTCCCACTGGTGCCCAGGGGAGAAAGAGGAAACACCTGGGCTTTCTTACCAGCTTGCCAGATGTGGGGCAAAGGGAAAGCAGAGGAATGGGACCTGTAAGGAAAGAGACCTGCAAGCTGTCAGCAATCAAATATCAAAACTGGAGTCAGATGCTTTATTACACCGATGTAAATAGTTCTGTGATAACTGTCCTGGTGCACACATATTCATGGGACTCTGAAGAAATGGGCTTTTAGAAAGCTGGAAGTATGGAGACACAGTATTGTTCAAGTACAGTTAAGTGTTGACTACTCTCCCCACCGGTTCAAGAAACAGAAGAGTCCTATATCTGTAAAACTTCTCCAACATGGAAGCACGTACATCATTGTTACGCCTCCTTCTGGGATGATTATGCAGCGTTTGAAAAGTAAAAGGTCAGGAACATAAAAAAATGGACTTTTCAATACTTTGCATGGACATGTCCCAAGCTACTAACTATACTCCTTAGGGGCTAAGGAGTATACTAAATATACTCCTGAGAAGTAAGAAATCCTGTGCTGTGCTGTATCTACTCTTATTTTGTGTGGCCACCTTACTTATGATAGACTTTTTTGTCCTTGGTTATTAAATTAGGAACTTAATACAATCTTAAAATTGAGAGTCGGTGGAGGGTTCGTTCTTGCAACTCCATAGGCCACCTAAACTTAAGTTTACAGTATCTCTGAATATCTCCTTAAGCTAAATTTCCAGGAGATAAATGAAATGGCCAAACAGTCTATCTACCAAAAAAATTTTTTTTGGAAAACTTCGTTAGTTAAATCTCATTATTTGGGGTTGAATTTTACCTTGAATTTAGTGCTGTCATTCCCACTAACTTAAGTGTTTATATTTTTGTGTATGTTGAAAATAATGTGTATTAGAAAGCATGACAGACTAGGCACCCTTAATACCATCCTCTTTAAGATATCTAGTTTCTAGATAAATAGTTATTGTTAATACATTTCTGGGTCAGCTCGAAATAGGAAATTTTGCCAAAAGGGAAAAAAAAATCAAGAAAAACATTAAGCTGAAGTCAGTGAAGGAAGTAGGTATTTGCTTCAAATCCAGACACTGAAATATGGAGATAAAGACTTGGACCTACCCCAAAACAGGGGATGTGAACCCAAAACTTCTTTATTAAGTCTGGATCCTTGGAATTTAATCAAGTGGTCTCAGGTCTGTCGCACAGATCCTTTCTGGAAGAAAGCATCATCAGTTCAGGCTGTCAAGATGTCCACAGGTTGAGAAAAGGAAAATATGAGCACACAGTCCAAAATCACCAAACACTCGAAAACACGTAAGTGTAAGGTAGCCAAGAAACAGACTCCCAGTGACATCAGATATTAGAATTACCACAATCTGAATATAAAACAAAGTTGTATCAAATGGTCAAGGAAATGAGATGGAATGAAAAAGAAAAAAAAGCCATTAGAGACAATACAAAGTAACCAGTCCATTTGAAAAATATCTGTTTAAAACTTTTCATATAAAAATATAATTCTGTATATTAAATAATCTGGTTAGATTAAATAGATTAGATCATTGAAGGGAATTATTAGTAAACCAATGACTAGATCTATAGAAAGTATACAAATGCAACACAGAAATACAAGGGGATGGAAAGTCCAAAGGGTTAGATGACATGGAGGCTAGAATGAGAAGGTTTTCCATTAAGGAAATCAAAGTCCTAGAGAGAATAGAAAAGAAATAGGAGAGACAATACTTGAAAATATGATAGTTGAAAATTCTTTAAAATGTTGAAAGACATGAAAACGTATCGGAAGACATGACACATGATAGAGGAAACAGGATGAAATTTCCAAAGCTGCATCTAAACAAAAGTATTAAAACTGCAGATTACCAAAGACAAAAGATTTTATAAGTAACTAGAGAAAAAACAAAATGCACTACAATGAAATGACAATTAGAATGAAGGCAGAGGGCAAGTTTCTTACCATCAAAATGAAAGCCAAGAAGCAGTGGAATTATATTTTCAGAAAACTGATAGAAAAATATTAGCCTAGAATTTTGTTAGAAGTGAAACTGTCTTTCAAGAATGAGTGCAAAATAAAGAAATATTGCTGTGTACAAAATGGGAAGAATTTACTACCCATATAGTCAATTAAAAGAACTTCAAAAGCGTGTACCTGAGAAAAAATGGAAATAATCCAGGAAGGAATGTTTGGAATGATGTTCAATGTGGGAAAAAAAAATGTCTTAGGATCAATGTACTATGGTCAACTCATTGCATATAAAGCAAGTATTTACATAAAAAGTAAGGAAGAGCAAAGTCTATATAATAGTCAAAAATTTCAAAATATTTCTCTCAATTCCTGATAAGTCAAACAGAGAAACAATAAAGACATAGAAAATCAATACAATTAACAAACTGGGTGTTTTTTGTTTTGTTTTTCTTTTTTTATTGAAGTGTAATTGATTTTCAATGTTGTGTTAGCTTCAAGTGTGCAGCAAAGTGATTCAGTTATACATATACATATTCTTTTTCAGATTCTTGTCCTGTATAGGTTGCCACAAAACATTGAGATAGTTCCCTGTGCTATACAGTAGGTCCTTGTTGTTTACCTAAAAGTAAACATAATTAGTTTTTTAAAATCATTCAATGATCTTTTCAGTAATCTAATCCACATATAAGTGATAGCATATGATATTTGTTTTTATCTGTCTGGCTTACTTCACTTAGTATGATAATCTCTGGGTCCATCCATGTGGCTGCAAATGGCATTATTTTATTCTTTTTTATGGCTTAATAATATTCCACTGTGTGTGTGGTGTGTATGTATATATATAAGTGTATATATATGTGTGTGTGTGTGTGTATATATATATATATATATATATATATCTCACATCTTTTTTATCCATTCGTCTGTTGATGGACACTTAGGTTTCTTACATGTCTTGGCAGTTGTAGATATAATGGACAGAAGGCCTAAATAGACACTCTCCAAAGAAGACATACAGATGTCCAACAGACACATGAAAAAATGCTCCGTGGGACTTCCCTGGTGGTCCAATGGTTAAGACTCTGTGCTCCCAATGCAGGGGACCCGGGTTTGGTCCCTGGTCAGGGAATGAGATCCCGCATGCCACAACTAAAAAAAAAAAGAAAAGAAAAAAAAGATCCCAAATGCTGCAACAAAGACCTGGCACAGCCAAATAAATATTTATTTATAAATAAGTATTTAAAAGAAAGAGAAAAAATGCTCCACATCGCTAATTATTAGAGAAATGCAAACTAAAACTACAATGAGGTATTACCTCACACCAGTCAGAATGGCCATCATAAAAAAGCCTACAAATAACAAATGCTGGAGAGGGTGTTGGAGAAAAGGGAACCCTCCTGCACTGTTGATGGGAATGTAAATTGGTGCAGCCACTATGGAGAATAGTATGGAGGTTTCTTAAAAACTAAAAATAGAGTTACCATATGATCCAGCAATCCAGAGAAAACTATTTAGAAAAAATACATGCACCCCAATGTTCATTGCAGCACTATTTACAGTAAACAAGCTGATTTTAATGGACATATGAAGAACTGTGCACAATTAGAGAATAGACATTCTTTTCAAGCATATAGAGAACATTTTAAAAATTGACCACATCCTAAGCTATAAAAGCAAGTTTTAACAAATTAAAAAAACTAGGTATCACTCACATGTTGGACTACCATTTTTAGTATTTGTACATTAATAAGTTAACTAGAAAAACCTCATAAGTCTGGATATTTTTAAAACAGTGGTTATAACTCATGCTTATAAAAATAATAGAGATTAAAAACTCCTAATGATAATAAAATGATATGATAATTTAAAATGTTTATAGAAAATAGTACCATGCATCCATTTATAATAAAAAGTCTCTCATGGAACTTGAGGAATTGAAGGGAACTTCTTACCTAAATAATGAGTGGCTACAAAAAACAACCCAAAACAGAATAAAACAAGTAAAGCGTATTTTGTTCTTAATGGTCAACAGTTGAAGCATTTCTTTTAAAAATCAAGAGTTTATTCAGTAAAAAATAAATTGTCCTCCTAACCCAGACTGTATTTCAGAGTATGAACATGCTGAACTAGAGTCTGAACATGCTCAATCAGTTTTGGGTATTTTTATTTTTATGTTGTAAACAGTTGTTTGCATTGTTTACCCATTTCCCTAAGGAGATGCTAATAATTTTCATCTTGATTTGTAAGAAATATTTACTACATTAGAGATAGTAACCTTTTGCCTGTCTTAGATGGTAAATATAAGACATCTTTTTGTTTGCAATTTGGGTTTTTCTTTTTTATGATGTTTTACCATGTAGAGACAACTTTTTACAAGACCACGTCTGACAATATTTTCCTGTATTATTTCTGCCTCTGACTTTATGCACATCCCTAGAGATCGGAGCTTCTCCAATCATTTTTTGTTATTATTATACGGATACTTTTTGTTCATTTGACTATCTGGTTAGGATTACGGATTTATTTTGTCCCTTTAACATTTATTAAATAGGTCTTCATTTCCTCACTGTTATAAAATATCAACTTTATGATGGTCTAAATTCCTTTATAATGGAATCTTCTTTTTTTGCTTTCTTTTTTTGTACCATTAATCTCACTTTAATTTTTTTACAAGTTCCATGTTTAATTATTGTAGCACTGTTATTTATGAGGCAATGATAATTTTCATCACCCACCCCATTCTTCTTCTTTATCTTTTTTCCTCCATTTTTATTGGACACTTTGTGAAAAATTACAAACAGTATGCCTGCTCTCCTTTTTCAAAATGATCTCAACTATCCTTTTTTAATTTATTAACTAAGTTGAAATTCACTTCCTGAGGTTGAAAACTAGAAACATAACCAATCCTTTTGATATATTATTTTTAATTTCATTTGTCCCATAAACTTGGATAGAGCTCAGGTAGGATTGTAAAGTAAGAAATACTTCTATTAGTTTGAAAAGGAGATGGTAGAAAGGAAATAGTTATGCTCTGACATAACCAAAGTTTTAAAAAAATTATCCAGTATTATTTATCTAACATTATTTCTCCAAAGCATCTCATCTACTCTAGTCAGACAAATCTCTTCATTATTCATGCTTTAGGCATGCACATTTCAAATTCTCGGCCTTCACTGAGAATATTCTTTTCCAGGGATACTTTTTCTCTTCTTTTCTGTGTATTAAGAATTGTTTTTTTAAAGAATTTTTAGGGCTAAACTTTATCTCCTCCAGCATGAAGCTTTCTTTCAATGTTCATAGCATTTATAATCTGTTCGATACACTCTAAACATTTTAGAACTTTTTCTAATTATAAAAACAATAAAACAAACTCATAGAACATTTGATAAAGAGAGAACACATATTTTATATAGCTCTAACTCCCTCTCTCGTATAAATTCCCTGACAGTATTTTTAATATGAATACATAGTTGTAACCCTGGTGAACTTATAGTTTTGTAGGTGATTTTAGCAGAGTATCAAGCTTTTCTCTGTTGCTTCATAGTATTCATTATTACCATTTTAATAGCCACCCAATATTCTGTAGAGCCAATGTACTATTATTTACTTAATCTTTGCTTTATTCTCTGTTCCTTATAACAGAAAACTCTGCAGTAAAATCTTTGTTGTGTAGTTTTCCTCTCTTTGGGGAATGATTTCCTTAAAATAGTTATCAAGAATTGGAAGCAAAGGGAGAAATCGTAAGAGTATTTTCAGGGTGTCAGTATATGTTACTGGATAACTTTCAGCCATCAGTTTCATGTGTGAGAGTTCTGGTATCCCAGCAGCTTTGATTTCACTGGGCATAAATATTTTTCTATTGATGATTTAAGAGAGAGAGAGGAAAAAAAGCATGTTAAACACGTTTGTCCCTAATTCTCTGTTGTGTGTATTAGTTAGCTTTCATGATTTAATTTTTGTCTCCCCAAAGAGATTGTAAGGTCCTCAACGAGAGTAGAGACAATGATTTGTGTTTATTCTTTGTGACCTGCAATATCCTAAAAAGAAAATGTAGCAGATGTAGTTGTCTTTGGTGTTTGCTTCCTAATTGACTGAAACCTTCACAAAATGTCTTTCTGTTCCTCAAACTCAGGGTCAATAGTGATAGATGCATTTGGTGAGCAGCAAACTCGTGGCATATCATCTCCAAAAACAAATGCTTAAACTAAGCTCACCTAGAGAGGTTATGCTTATCCTTGGAATCAGGGTTAGTTGAAGTTTCCTAAATAAATATGTATTTTGAATTTTTTTAGAATTTCAGACTCATTTATTCTAGCTATTATTCAATTAACAAGGCATAGCTGTTCAAGCACCATCACTTTCAGTGTTTGCCCATAGAAAGATCAGGCAAAAAACAGGGCTCTGGTCCTCTAAACCTCCTGCCCTGGGATTCGAGAATGAACCTTGGCTCCACATGAAAGTAAAAGTTATCTGTGATAGAGAAGTACCCTATTGCTGAGAGTTTGCAGCTACACTTCTTCCCCACTTTATCCTTGCTTAAGAACAGTGTCAGGGGTATGATAGACAGTCCATACATATGTATTCGTTGAATGGTTGAATGAATGAATCTGTGTGCTTAGGTTGAATTAATCAGTCACTCTGCAAATATTTATTGAGCTCCTGTGAGGTGCAAAGCCCAGGGTACTTGTAACTGTGAAAAAAATAGATAAAGTTGACAGATCCTATACATAGCAGGGGATGGATCTAATGACCTTGAGGTTCCATCCAGTGCATTTTTCTCCAGTTCATGTGCATTCCTTTTGACACATGTCACATCCACAGGCCAAATAAAACTCCTCAAGCTGTGTTTATATGATGCACGATGACCCTACCCCACCTCCACCCTCTCCACACATACCCATCTCCCCCAAGGGCCTGAAAAGGAGTTGTATGATGTAGATTCTTAGTGCCGGCGACTCCTGGGCTGGGATGAGGAGGGCTCCAGATGGAGGCTTTTGTGCAGGGCGCCCTTTCATCCTTGGCTGTAAGCAGCCTGAGCTGTTATATTATAAATGAGTAATTTACAGCCTCCTCCCCAAGCCCGTCTTTGTAGGCTGTTTCATGGACTTCGTTACCAAAGGTTACCAGCATTCCTGGTGCCTTTGATTTCTGTGGACACCCTGGACCAGAGAAAAGGGTTGTCGCCTTGAGCATCTGCACGTTGCCTTTCACATGTCCTGCAAATGGGTACCTGCCAGCCCTCTTCCCCAGATGTCGTCCTGACCATTGATTTTTCACTGCTCACTTTCGCAGTTATTAGCCAGTGTGAGGCCAGGGCACTTAGCTCTCCACTTTAATTATTCATCCTTATGAAGAAAAATTTCCCTCTCGTGCTTTATCCTCCTCCAGTCCCGACCTGAGCACACGTGGACTCCTCCTTCCTTCCCTCCCCGAGCGCCTGGTGTGTTGAAGGGCCTTTCACCAGTGTACTCGTTCCATTTATGCCTTTAATATGCATTTTGTGTTTTGCCAAGGGGGTCAGGAGGGCACGTGGAGAAGCCAGATGGCTTACCTCTTCCCTCAGGAAATGCAGTGCTATTTAGCTGGGCACCTTCCCAGCTCAAGGCAGGGTAAGATTCCACTGTTTCAAGGAGAGTTGATTCAAATGCCACTGTCCCTGAGGGTACAGCTCCAAGTTCCTCTCAGGCTGTGCGCTTCTGTCCTCCTCTGCCACTCTGGAGTTTTCTGCCAGAAACAGAATTTTAGGAAATACTAGGAAAAGGGTGGGAAGGGGGGGGAGGGAAAAAGCAACCCATTTTATCAATGGCCTTTTCTCAGACACAAGTTTCTGTTGTTTTAATCCGACTGAAATAAGAAACCACAATCCATGGATGAAAAGACAGTGGACAAACTCAGTGAAGCCATGAGCACCCTGAGGATGTATGTTTTTTCCCCCCATTTCTGGTTTTTAATGTTCCTTCCCGGCTGCCATTTCCCAACTTCAACTTTTGAAAAGCCAAACAGTTTAACTGGCCAGGGTCGAGAAACTTATTTGTATGCAGCACAAATTTCAGAATCTGTTCTCAGCCTGTGCTGAGTGAAAAATGGCCTGCATTTTCTTGATAGCCCATGTGGTTGTAAAGAATAAATGGCTAATGAATTACAGATGAACATTGACGCAAATTAATCTTCCTGCTGTCCCTGGGTTATATGGCAGCCATTTAAAAGTTTAATCAATACACTAAAGTTGAAAACATGCAGGCACTGCAGTTGTTTGGATGTAATAAACATCAGAGGGAACCGGGAGGTTTGCACTCAGTCCATGTATCATAATGACAGCTATTTATGTTTAATGGACTAAATATTTTTTATTGGAAGGGAGCAAATGTCAGCTTAACTTTGTGAGCCCCGCATTCAACTTTCCTTTGAGGTTGGTGAAAGACGGCTGACGTGTCACTGGAAATGAAATGTTAAGGGGGGAAAAAGCAGAGCGGCGACAAAGCGAGGAGAAGGCGTCGTTTGGAGATGTGATGCAGCACAAGCATTCAGCAGCAGTTCATTAACGAAAACGTAAACTCTGATATTTCTAATGTTGTCGTAAAATGGTTTACTAGGAACAAATTTAATGGTTATTAGGGAAAACAAGTGCCCAGATCTGCCAGATATGCCTTTTGGTGCAGGCTTTTGTTTGAAAACTCTTTACCAGGTCATACTTGCTAGAGATTTATAATTAGTCTTTTTTCTTAATGTGAGAAGTGGGGGAAGAAACAACGTGATGGCTCTCAGCCCTTGTATTCCATAGATCTTTCCTTTTGAATCGTGTCCAATGACTTTAAATAACCATGTGTTCTCTTTTGGAATACTTATATCTTAATTACTTTCCAAGTCGATATTTTGTAGCACTGCTGTGAGTCTGGTAAGGCCATGGAGGCTAAAAGAGAATGGACTTTGCCAATAGCCATGCCATCTCGCTGGACAGGAACAGGCTAAAGTAAAAGGAGAGAAATAGCTTTGTCTGAACAAAGTATCTATATCTATATGCATGTGTGTGTGTGTGTGTATATATATATATATATATATATATATATATATAGACACAGTTCAGCTTTGCATTTTCTTTTCTTTTCTTTTCTTTTCTTTTTTCTCTCCCAAAATAAAACAGACAAAGTATGTTATCCCTGTGGAGCATCGGGTCTTGGAAAAAGGCATACCCTTTATAAAAATAATTAGAAACATTTCAGACAATGGAAAGCACGTTTTTAATGTCCCTTTTGCAGCCAGTTGTCTCAGACCCTCGTCAGTGTCTGAGGGTTCCTAAAAGTCCTCACATTTTATGGCAGAGCTTTGAAGAAAATAGTTCAATAGTTATCAAGGTGGACCTGTGAGATACCTAGCTATTCAGTGTTCAGATCTTTAACATACATATATGTGTGTGTGTGTATATATTTTATACATATACGTATAGTATGTATTTTAATGTTATTTATATATATGGCATCTTCTTATACATTAAAATACATATTATATGTATGCATTAAAATTTTTAAGGGCAAGAATTTGTGTTCTAATTGGGACTAAGATTCAGGAGAACCCGGCACTATGTGACGTACGGTTAGTCAACCAAACTAATGGATTCTCTGACCCTTTGTCTTCCCATAAGCAAAACAGGGAGACACTTTTTATTCTGAAGATCAAAGCATCACTCACTGTTCACCGTGATGATATCCCACCCAACCTGCTACTTCTCATGCCTCCCTCCCTGTGGTCCCGGAACCCTACTTTATTTTTCCTCCTAGTTTTTCTCACTGTTTTAGGTGATTGATTGATTTGTCTGTTTGTTCATTTTGTGTTTCCACCATGTTACTGTACAGTCCATGGTGGGTGATGGGAGAGCAGGAATGGGGGAAGGCAGGAACATGATTTTCTTCTTTGCTCCTAAAATCCCAGGGCCTGACCCATAGTAAGTTTTTATAAACAGCAGTTAAATGAATTTCAGGCTATTATTTCGTATTACCTTTAAAATAATAACTACAGTCATTTTTTTTTGGATCACCTGTTATGATTTCTAGGCACTGTGATAGTTGTTTTACAGACAACCCTGTACGTGATCTTAGTTGGAACCCTAGAAGGTGTGTGTAGCAATTCCAGAATTTGACTCCTGTCCTGTCCGTCTGTCCTTCGGCTACTGAGGACTCTCTCATGTTCCTGTGCCTTATGTTTTCACTGGGGACTGAAATCTCACTAAGTAACCCTAACTTTTTGCTCTAGTCTACGACCAGCCAGCTCTCCAACTGGCTGCTAATAGACAAAAGGGTTTGATTCAGACTTTCTCACCTAAACCTGATGTCCTGAGACCTACCTGTGGAGAACATGGAGCCCTTGACTCTAACAAAGTAAACATTGGATGTTTGGTGGTGGACAGTGTGAGTCTCGGGTACGTGTCTTCCGCGGTCTGGGGAAACACAAGAGGCTCTGGCAGATGGTGTGGAAAGTGTATCAGATAAATATATATTCAGCTTCAAGCAAGTAAATCCAACAAATAGTGACCTAAGTGTTCGTGTTTATTTTTGTTACATAAAAGTAAGTATGGAGGTAGGCAATCCAGGGCTGTTGTAGTGGCTGAAAGAGCAGCCCAGTTGGCACCCAGCCTCTTTCTGTCTATCCTACTATCCTTCGCATGTGAACTTCTTCTTCATGTTCTCAAAACGGCTACTACTCTGTCTGGAATCATTTCAGCAATCCAGACAGGATGAAGGAGGATCTTTTCCTGTGAGGCATTCACTTTTTATTTGTGGATAGATAGCTTCCTAAAGGCATCTGCCTATTTCTCATTGCCCAGCCCACATCATTGGAAGGCTGGAAAATCGAGTATTTTAGTTTTCACACTTTTACAGTAGAGGGAGGCAGGATAAAAGGGTGTCAGTCCATAGTGTCTGCTACATAAGATAAATCACACTTTTTGTGTTCCTACAAAAGGCTTGAAATTGTGCTAGATGCCCATTTGTATAGCAATTTACATCATCTTTACAGCTACTGTGTAACAGAAGAATATTTATTCCCACATTCTAGGAAGTGGTAGAGCTGAGGTTTGAAACTACATTGTCTGAAGTAAAAAGTCTAGACCTTTTCTATAGCCATGTTATTTCTGATTCACAATGAAGGATGGTAGGGTCACCAGCTCGATCTGAACGTGCTGTCTTGTGAATTCACTTAATACACTGGGTCTACTACTTTGACAGTTAAGTAGGTGGCACCTTCTATCATTTTGTATTCAACCGTGGAACATTCTTTACAAAGTGGTTGAGAAGGTGGCCTCTGGCATCTGTCTAGATTCAAATCCTGGCTCCGTCACTTACTACCAAAACCAAATTGCATAACCTCTCTGCTTCAATTTCTTTATCTGTAAAATGGAAATAGTAGTAGTACCTATAGCATGAATGTTTTCAGAAGATTAAGTGCTTAGAACAGTGTCTGGCACTCAATAAATGTTGGTTATTACTATCACTATTATTATCCACATTCACTGTCTTTGGTTTTGCCTGCATGACCAGATTGAACTTTGGGAGGCCAGGACCATGTTTTTCCTCCTCTCTGTATCTCCAAAATACATAACAAGTTTCCATGCACATTGAAGACACTGAGTAAAAATTCATTCTAGAATCACACTGCATAAGTTCAAATCCTTGTTCCATTAATGTAACGTCTCTTTGCCTCAGCTTCCAAATCCAAAAATGGGGAGACCAATACTATCTACCTCACAAGGGTCATTGTGAAGATTGAATGCAATAATGCACTTAAAGTTTTTAGAATAGTGTGTAATAAATAGAGAAAGCTCAGTGTTAGCTATAATTATTGTAATCATTCATGGATCACTAGTACTCAAAGAGTGAAACTCCATGGGATGTAATCTAATCTGTAATGATTCCAAAGGCAATTTCTCTCAGGCCATTTCAGGTACATGGTTATTAAAGAATAACCATACCTTTCTGGTGAAGCTATGTAGAGTCTATCCTATGATCCAGGGCATGTGATAGATGTTAGAGATACAAAGATACATAAAACACACTAGGAAACACAAGTGGTGATGAACATGAACAACGTTCACCCTCAAAAATAATCAAGCACTTGAAAAGTAAAACTACCCTAGGATATAATTTTTCCATTTATTAAGCTATCTAAAATGATCTAATAAGCCATCCTTTGTGCTATTGAATGGCTTGGGTATTTGCTGGTATGTTTTAGAAAAGCATTTTGACTCTATGCACTGAGGCTAGAAAATATTTAGATCCTTTACCTAATAATGAAATCTGTCCAAAGGAAGGAATCTGAAATGCATAAACAAAGCATCTTTATACGTTAAAATGTTCAGTGTAGTAATGTTTGTAACATCAAAGCACAGGAAACAGTCAATATCCAACTAGATAGGAATGCTAAGTAAATTATGACACATCCGTGGAGTGCAATGTTATACAGCATTCAAGTGATGTTTAAAAAAATTTTAATATGACTGGCAAATATTTATTCAATGAAAGCAAATGAAAAAATATATATATTGATATATATGTGAACTCATCCATGTTTATGACACAGGAGTAGAAAAAAAGACTAGAAGACAAAACATCAAAGTGTTAACTGCATTTAGTTCTAGGCATTGGAGTTATACATGAGTTTTATTTATTTTTCTTTGTACTTTATTTTTTAACAATGAGCATATAGATATAATAAGAAAAAATTGAAAAACAAAGCCTCCCAAAACAGAATGGTTTTTAGGAAAATAGTTCTAGAAGAAAGAGTAGTGATAGTACAAAAAAGGATTTACATAAGTTAGGAATGGTATTCAACTGCAACTAATAAGCACCCTAAATAGCAGTGGCTTTAATAAGATACTTCTATATAACATGAAACCCAGATGTACACCTTCGATGGCTGGTATGATACCACCAGGAATCCAAGCTTTTTAAATTTTTATTCTGCCTTCCAACAGACTAGCTCCCATCCTCAAGTTTGATTTAGGTCACAATATTGCTGCTGTAGCACCAGCCTTTATTTCTGTGTTACATGTAGCAGAAAGATATATCAAAGTAAGAAGGATATTACTCAAAAGCAAGGCAATTCTCTTTTAACGAGGTGTCCCAGGAGTCCTTCACAATATCCCCCTTTATCTTATGCCCACCATCAATGAGCATATTGCCGTGCTCAACAGCATAGGGTATCTGTGTGTGAGATAAAAGAGGAATATGGATGCTGGGTAGCTGACCCTACTTTGTGATTTTAATTCCAACTCTGCCACTCATCAGCAGGTTAATTTAACAAAGTCTGTTGCATCAGTGGCACCAAGGAGGCCTCAAGGAACCTTTTTCAATACTGCATCATAGGCAATCATTATCATAAATTGTGCTTTGTATACAAGATGAATCCTATTTGCCATTCTAAAACCCTGGTATCCCTTGTGCTTTTCATTTCCTCCCCTTTAAGATAGGCATAATGAAATTGTTATTGCCTTTTAGGATTGTTGTAAAATAATATGGTTTTATAATTGTGAAAGTCTTTTTGGAAAGGGTAACTCTGCTATACAAATGTAATTTTTATAAGGCTAGTAGCTAATGGAAATTGAGTGCTCACTCCATGCAAGTCATTGTTGGGCTTTTCATATGCAATATCTCATTTAATCTTAGGAATTAGATATTATGAGTATCCTCATTTTTCAGGTGCAGCTATTGAGGCACAAAGAGATATGAACCCAGGTTGTCTGGCTCCCGAATCTATTGCACTGGTTCCCAAACTTTAGTGGGCTTAAGGATCACGATATACTTGTTAAAAATACAGGCATCTTGGATCAGAAATCAGATTCTGCTGCAGGTGGGCTGCAAACTACACTTAGTTGGTCTCAGTTCTACCAGCTGTAAAGTCTTGATTTTCCAGCAATGTGGCCCTGTACCTCAGAGGAGGGCTCCTTCTGGCCCCTGAATTCTTCTCTGGGAGACTACATCCATCTGAGCAGCTGTTTTAGTAGCATGCCAAGTATCTGGGAGGCTTTGTCATCTCACATGGAAAACAGGGCACTCACTTCTGAGGCTACCCCATCTATAGTATTTTGGTACCCTCAGCGGTGACAAGATTTGGGCCAATAGGTTTGATTTTGTTGATTGGATCTTCATTATTTTTCAAAGAGAATCTCTTTGAGGTCAAGCATAAGGGCTGATGGGCCAAGGGAAGGTGAACAGTTAGTTTCCAGGAAGATCAGGAGTATGTCCCACACATTTTACCTTTGAGCTTTCTTCTTGGCCTATGAGTAACAGACACGCAATGAGAAGGTCTGTGTTTGTCGATGGACAGGCTCCCTGGAACAGAAGGCAAGGACAGTACCATTAAAAGGTCTAAGGAGACCCATTTCCAGCTTGAATGCAGGAAGAATAGAAGAGCAACTGAATTTTGGGAACATTTTCAGTTCTTTTGAAAACTGTTCTTTCTGGCAGTGGATAAGAACCATCAGTTCAGATCGTATGTTGTAACGTATTTGAGCACCAAGGGATGTAGGGAGAGGGAATGAAAGCTATGGATAAGGATTTTTATGAACTACATGGTAAACCAGCTTGGTGGCCTTCAGGGAGAACACAAAGTTTCTTAAGGACTCACAGATTTGAATTCTGTTTAGATCCATTTTATAGGCAATCTGTAAAAAAAAGGGGGAGAACAAAAATACTACTAGTTATCTCATAGGGTTGTTTAGAGGATCAGGTGATGAGTCAATCCATGTAAAATGCTCATCACGGTGCCTACACATAGGAAGCTCAATAAAGTTAGCTATGATGATGATGGTGGTGATGAGGAGAAGGGCAAGTAATCTGCTATGTTTTCCATAAAATGTCTTTCAGTTGAAAAATTGCATTGTAAAGGGCAAGCTGGGTTGTTTTTTTTTTTTTTTTTTTTTTTGCGGTACGCGGGCCTCTCACTGTTGTGGCCTCTTCCGTTGCGAAGCACATGCTCCGGACGTGCAGGCTCAGCGGCCATGGCTCACGGGCCCAGCCGCTCCGCGGCATGTGGGATCTTCCCGGACCGGGGCACGAACCCGTGTCCCCTGCATCGGCAGGCGGACTCTCAACCACTGCGCTGCCAGGGAAGCCCGAGAAGCTGTTTTTATAACTGGAAAATTCATTTTGAAAATACTATCATGAAATGAAACAGAAAACTGTTTTGAAAAGGTCCGAAGTCACAGAAACACTGCTCTTCGCATTCTTCTCTGACACATCAATCCCTAAAGTGATCTTTGTAATTATGGAAAGAGCCCTGAATTTGTAGTCAGAAGAACTAAAAGCTAACCATAGCTTTTCCTTATAGTATTTGTGTCTCTTTGAACACATTATTTACCCTAAGTCTCACTTTCTTCTAATGTGGGCTGGGGCTAATAAAACCTACCTAGTGGTCATGGCGATCATACAAGAATGATACATTCTAGAGTACTTGGTATAGTGTCTTGCACATAGAAAGTGATCAAATAAATAACTGATGCTGTGAAGGCAGCAGACAGAGCTCTTCAGAATGTGCTGTGCTTCTGGGGAACAATCTGTCTCCATGTCCTGGAACATGCCTTGATGCAGAAGACAATTCTACAAGAACAACACTTAGAACTGAGAACTCCCTTTTTTATGTTAATGATTAGATGGCCTAAGGACTTATTGTTCCTTGTTTGGGGGCAGAGATTTTGTTATGATGTTCCTCTTAGTGTTAGAAAATCCTCAGGTCCACCCCATCATCACCACCCACCACAGTGCTGCTCAGCGTGTCCCAAGTATGTACTTCCTGCCCTTGGGAATCTACCTAGTGCTTCTCCGGTAAGAGGAATGCTCTCCTCTGTGCTGCAGCTGTCAGGGACTTCAATTGCCTTTAATATCCCAGAGTGGATTGCTAGATATCATACCACACGTGCCTCTAGCACAGTGGCATGGGTAATTCAGGATGAGAAGACTGTGAATGGGTGAATTGAATAGCAGGAGTGACAGTGGATATCCCATCTTGTTCCTGATGGAGGGAAAGTACTCAGTCTTTCAGTATTCAATATGGTGTCAGCTACGGGTTTTTTTGTAGATGACCCTTAGGAGGTTGAGGAATTTCCGAGTTATTCCTGTGTTTTAGAAAGTTTTTATCGTAGATGAATGAATGTTGAATTTTGTCTGTTTTGTTTTTCTGCGTCAGTTGAGATGATTGTATTTTTTCAGTCTGTTGATATGATGAGTTATATTTATTTTTGAATATTGAACTAACCTTGCCTTTCTAGGATAAACGGTACTTGGTCATGATATATTATTATGTACACATACCCATATTTATTGTAGATTTTATATGCATGTGCATGAGGAATAGTGTTCTGTAGTTTTATTTTCTCATATAATTCTGGACTAATAAATTGGAAAGTGTTCCCATCTCTTCAGTTTTCTAGAAAAAGTTATGTGGAATTGGTATTATTCTTCGTTAAAGAGAAAGTCTGGCTCGCTTGCTCATTCAGACATTCCTGTATTCATTCATTTAGCAAACACTTTAACTACATTTTAAATTCTAGGACCTGTGATAGGTATTATGGATTCAAAGATGAATAAGAAAGCATCCCTGAGTAACTCCAAGTTCAAGTAAATTACACTGAAGTGGGAAATAATAATGAGATGATGGGTTATGATGCAGTGAGATACGGGTACTGGTTGTGTAATAAATAGTACACAGGAAAAACAAGGAAGGAACCACTAATTCTGCCTGAGGAAATTTAAGTTAACTGTGTCTAGATCTTTGCCATATAAGACCCGAGTTCATGTTTGTTGTTATTGTGGTTGCGACTGTTTCTGTTGCCTTTCCACAGCCATGTTGGCCTCCTGGAACATTTCACTGTCATCCAGAAGGTCGCAAATTCATTGTTTTAATTTATTAATGGAGGCTCTTTGCAAGTCAGTGCTCTCTTGTTATTAATTTTCAGTTAAAGGCACCTATTGTGATTTCCATTTTAAAAATAGATGCTGCCTACTTGATTTGCTTGTTACTCTTTGGTACTAAAATATAGCTATAATGGCTCTGTGGAGTTGTCACTTATTTAAGTATTCATGCATATTTAGGTAAAGCCTGGATGGCTTGGCATTGTTTTAACATGACTAAATGTGTCATAAAAATTTTTGCTCTGTGAGTAGTCTGTAAATGCGTATGCTCAATTTGGGGAACAAAATATAACTTTAGATTTCAAAACATAAATGCTTAGTGGAGGCTTATTTTTCCCTGCTATGCTGAGCACAGTGCTAGGCCCTCCAAAGACTGCATTAGACAAATCAGATTTCCTGCTCTCATGGAGCTGGGAATCTGGTGGATATACATTCAGTCATTAACCTTGAATACATACTGAAATGCCTGTTGTGTGCCAGGCTCTGTTGATAGGTGCTGTGCTTTGCTATACAGGTGAAAACATCAGTATATTGTGCCTGGAACAGAGTTGGCACGTAACAAATATTTAACTGATTATAAAATTACCCTTTCTATTCTCTTTAACATATGACATTATTTCATATTAAGGAAGAATGTGGAAGGAAAAATCCATTTGGTCGTAGTAGCAGAGATTGCTTTTTGCTCACTAAAATACATGCTTTCTTCCTGTTTGGGGGCTACAAAGCTAGACTTAATTTCAGTCTCCCTTGCAGTTAGACATGGTTAAATGAGTGTGTTTTAGCCAAAGCAGTGTTAGTGCAAGTGATGGTGTCATCTCATAACCAAGGCTTGTGAGAAATGGCTGTGCCTCCTTCACTTTTTCTCCAACAGGACTGATGCATGTAACAGGACTTGGTAGGAGATGGCAAAACCCCAAGAATCACACATGGTGGAATCTTCCTGGAGGAACCTTCCTGAGTAGGGAAGAGATGAACTTCTATTGTGTTAGGCCACTGAAATTGTGGGACTTGTTTGTTCTAACAGCTTGCATAATCCTTCTTAATACAGTAGTAGGACAGTTATAAGATGGCTCATTCTTATAACAATTATGACAAATTGTCAAGGTATATCTAAGATATGTTGTCATTTGACAATGATAATACATATTATTCAGTAGCTGGCGTTCCTCAGAGTTACCTTACTGGGGGTGAGGGTTACATAGGCAAGGATTATCATTCCTATTCTAAACGTGAAAATTGACGTTCACGTAAGTCATGTGACCTGCCAAATTTCTCAAGCCTGGAATACAGAGCTAGCACCAAGGTATTCTGTTTCTTAGTTCTGTCCTTTTACTCTTTACTACCTTTATTATAGGTTTACCACCTTTGTTATATTTATATCTGAAATTATTAGTTATTTATTTTTAACTTTTGTCTATTTGCTTATTGCCTTTCTTCCACCACTGGGTTGTAGTATCCATGAGCTGAGACTTTATCCACCACTGTATCATCATTTATGAGAACACTAACAGGCACATAGTAGGGTCTCAGTAAATAATTGTGTAATGGAAGAAGGCATGACTCAGTAACTGATTAAATAAATACCTTTATTAGTCAGGCATGTTGCAATGCAAATTAAACACGGACCTTATGCATTTTTGTGAAGGAAAGATGGAAGGAAGGAAGGAAAGAAGGATGGGTTGTATATGTGGACTGTGTGTGTGTGTGCACACAAAGAGGAAAACACAGAGTGATGGGATTGGAGTGGGAGGGACTGATAATGTTTCACTCTCAGGTATTTTGTTTTGAACAACAGAGTGCTATTTGTGGAAAACACACATTGGCCTGAAAGGGTCTCAATCAGTGCTAGCTTGCGATGCTTAAATAGGTCACCTAACGGAATCAGGAGAGGAGCAGGCAAAGAAAGTTAGCACAGATTTGAAAATTATTCCTGTGGTCATTACTGTATAATTACAAATATCATATGCTGAGATAAACAAGCCTTTTCCTCCAAAATGATTACTGTGAACATTTTCAAACCTACAAAAAAGTCAAAAGACTAGTACGTTGAACACATATATGTCTATTCTTTACCTAAACTTATTGTTAATATTTCACCACATTTGTTTCTCTGTATGTATATCTATGAGTCTGCGAGTGTATAGAGACATTTATGTAAATCACAGACATCATCATACTTCATCCCTAAATACTTCAGCATGCATCTCCTAAAATAAGAACCTTTTCTTAAAAAATAACAAAAATGCTACGAAAATTAACACGAATTCAAAACCATTACCTAGGGCTTCCCTGGTGGCGCAGTGGTTGAGAGTCCGCCTGCCGATGCAGGGGACACGGGTTCGTGCCCTGGTCCGGGAAGATCCCACGTGCTGCGGAGCGGCTGGGCCCGTGAGCCCTAGCCGCTGAGCCTGCGCGTCCGGAGCCTGTGCTCCGCAACGGGAGAGGCCACAAGAGTGAGAGGCCCGCGTACCGCAAAAAACAAAAACAACAACAACAAAAACCATTACCTAATATAGTCCATGGTAAAATTTCCTCAGTGTTTCCAATGGTGTCTCTAATAACTCCTTCTGTGTTAATCTAATATCCAATCCAAGTTTGCATTTGTTTTTTTGTTTTTTTTCTTTTGCGGTACGCGGGCCTCTCACTGTTGTGGCCTCTCCCGTTGCGGAGCACAGGCTCCGGACGCGCAGGCTCAGCGGCCATGGCTCACGGGCCCAGCCGCTCCGCGGCATGTGGGATCTTCCCGGACCGAGGCACGAACCTGTGTCCCCTGCATCGGCAGGCGGACTCTCAACCACTGCACCACCAGGGAAGCCCCTGCATTTGGTTATTAAGTCTTTTTTTTTTTTTTTTTTTAAATATAGTGCAGTGCTTCTTGCAGCAGTCCCCAGCCTTTTTGGCACCAGGGACCGGTTTCGTAGAGGACAGTTTTTCCACAGATGGGGGCGGGGGGTGGGGTAGAGGGGATGGTTCAGGCGGTGATGCGAGCGATGGGGAGGGGCAGATGAAGCTTGGCTCTCTCGCCCGCCGCTCGCCTCCTGCTGTGTGGTCCGATTCCTAACAGGCCCCAGACCTGTACTGGTCCACAGCCCTGGGGTTGGGGACCCCTGCTCAAGGGTAAACTCCCAGATCAGCAGCGTCAAGTTCACTAGGAAACTTGTCAGAAATGAAAATACTGGGGCCCCATCCAGACTAAATGAGAAATGAGAAACTCTGGGGGCAGCCCCAGCAATCTGTGTTGCAGCAAGCACTCCGGCTGGTTCTGAGGAAGGTGATTCTGAAACTGAAGAATCAATGATCTACAACATACCTCCCACACTTCCTGGTTTTCATGACATTTAGTTTTTTTTAAAAGCCTTGGTCAGTTTCATTGTAGAATGTCCTGCATTCCAGATTTTTCTGATTGCACCCCCATAATTTGGTTCGGGTTCAACATTTTGGCAAGTATAGGTGACGTTGGAAATATTTCATCATGTCGAGAGGTACATGATATTAATGATCTCTTTTGTAGCAAATGCTAAGATTGATCATTAGTTAACATGGTTATCTCCATATTGATGTCGTGTAAAGGTGTATGTTCCCCTTTATAATTAATAAGTAACCTAAACAGTGGTGATCTGAGGCTGCGTGAATATTTTCTTCCTCAAAAAACTTTCACCAAGTAGTTGTAGCATCCATTGATAATACTTGCCTGAATTACTACATTGGAGTATGGTGATTTTTCTAATTTTGTCATTCTTTCTACATTAAATAGCTTATGTTGTTTAAATAAGAGCTTGCTCTCGTCTGTTGTACTTACTTGTTTATGTATTTAAGTATCATTCTGGATTTAAATTCTTTTTAATTCAATGTGGCAAGTTAATTACTGTCATTACTCTCTTTGATGTTCAAATAGTGCCAAACTGGGCCAGAGACATCCTTTTCGAGCCACTGACTCTGTTCTTTCCCTGCTTTCTGGAACAAGATGTTCCGGGCTCACTTGTACATTTCCTGCCCACAACCTGAATCAGCCATTTCTTCAAGAAACCCTGATTATTTTTGGTGGAAAATATTTTCTGGAAACCAATATCCAGGTGCTAGATGTCCTACACAAATGTGTGTACACACATATTTATACATGTATAATTTTTAATTATGATTTCTTATAGATCCCTCCAATTTAAATTTAGAGTCACCTTCTTTATCTTCGTCTTTTTGTTTTCATCCTCTTCTCCTCCTCCTCCCCCTCCCCCTCCTCCTCCTCCTCCCAATCCTCCTCCACCCCCTCCCCCTCCTCCCCATCCTCCTCCACCCCTCCCCCTCCTCCCCCTCCTCCTCCCCCTTTCCCCTCCCCCTCCTCCTCCCCCTTTCCCCTCCCCCTCCTCCTCCCCCTTTCCCCTCCCCCTCCTCCTACTCCTCCCCCTCCCCCTCTTCCGCTCTCCTCCCCTTCCTCCTCCTCCTCCTCCCCCCTCCCCTCCTCCTTCCCCCTCCTCCTCCTCCTCCCCTCTCCCCCTCTTCCTCCTCCTCCTCCTCCCCCCTCCCCCTCTTCCTCCTCCTCCCCACTTCCCCCTCCTCCTCCTCCTCCTTCCACCTTCAAAGCCAGTGGTGTTGCATCTCTCTGATCATTCTTCCATAGTTACATCTCTCTGCCCACAGCCTTTCAAGTTTCTCCCTTTTAAGGACTCATGTGATTAGATTGCACCCACCCAGAAAGAACAGAATGTCTGCCTCCTGGGTCTGTATCCGTAATCACCTCTGCAAAGTCCCTTTTGCTGTGTAAGGTATCATATTCACAGGTTCTGGGGATTAGCATGTGGACATCTTGGGGACCATTATGCTCTCTACTACATCTTCTCTCATTCTTTGTTTGGTTTCCCTTCTCTCACAGTGAAAACTCTTGACTTCCATCCATTTCAATATATTTGCACATTTCCTCTATCCTACAATATATACAAAATAATTTGAGAATTGTAACAACAATACCACTAACAACAATAAGCCTGCTAAGTAAAGCTCAAGACTTCTTTGCAGTTTTTGTTGGTGGTGGTCGTGTTCTCAGGATACATCTCACTCAGGTGTGTAGTTGAAGTACAGTGTTCCAAAATTAATTTCTTTTTCTGTGTCATTATATTATTAATTTGGTATATGGTTAGGTTCATTTTTCTGTTTGTATCCAGTTTTAGGATTTGTTTTTTCCATCCTTTTTTTAAATTTTATTTTTAAATATGCAAAATATATGAATATAAAGGGAGATATATCCAGAGAAGTCCCATCCCAATACCCTCCCCCCTACTTTTACCTATCGACCACATATATCATTCTTAGTGGTCTATGGTTTACGCGTTACCCTTTCTGTGTTTCTTTTTGCAAAATACATATGAACATTTTTGTTTATTTTTTAATCTTATTTTACTTCTTTGTTACTCAAAAGTCGCTAAGTTTATGCACATTTTTTGCTCCTTACGTTTTCACTTAGCCAAATATTCTGCATTTGTATCTATACCTATATCTCTCCAGCAGTATATCTCCATCAAATGTTCATGGAAATCTTGAAAGAGGTAATTGTTGTTTTTAAATATACCTTCTGTATTGTTCAACTTGTAACAAATATTATATTTGTGACTTAACATGACTAAAAAGAGAAATACAGAGAAAATGCCCCTTTTTTAATGCCTCTGCTCACTCACCTCATCACATCTTTTTGTTCTTGTTGTTTGTTTAACATTTTGTAGATAACATTATTATGGCAAATTTTATTGGAATTATCTTTATCTGACAAGTTATCTCCCTTTCTGGCCTGTTAGTTGCTCAAATGTAGAAAGAACCTCTCCTTTTCTTCTTTATTTTGGGTTTCATTGATTGTGCCTGGCACATAGGGCTTTCCCACTTACCTATGTTGCCTGAAATTCCATTAGAGATTTATTCAGTTGGTCTATTTTTTAATGTGTCTATTTTTTTAAGTAAAATATTTTATCTGAAGTGATGAAGCTCTATTTCATTGTCAACTATTACCATCCTAATGTGAATGAGTCGATCAGAGAACTAGTTGTTTCTTAGAAAAGGTGTAAAAAAAAGATGTGGACAGGCTTCTAAGAGAGGACAGTTATATTTTGATTCTGGAATTAAAACCCCAAGAAAGGCAAGAGGGTGTATGGGGATCATAAATATTCTAGGAAGGAAGGAGACAAACCAAGGAAACAAAGAGAGGGGCGTGTAAAAAAGGTCTATATTGCTGTGTCCACTATGTGAGCTATGCATAGCATAGAAAACCTGCTTAGATGAAAATAGGCATTATATTCATCGGGACAGAAGTAGCCGTTAGAGAGCGTTTTCTGCAGATGCTAAGAAACTGTGGCCCAGAAGTTGACATGTTGTGCAGGACGGTTACTACAACCCAGGAACTAGAACCTGACCTTTGGACTCCAGCACACTTCCCAGAGTTGATATGCCCTTTCTTATGCTTCTAGAGGGATACTTGAGGGATCAGAGACCCCCACTGCCCTGAGGATGGCCTGAGCCTTCTCTCCTCTTTGAGCCCATCGAAGTTGGGCTGCTGATCTCAGGACTGAAATATACTATATCTCCATCTTTCCTGACCTCCTTCAGTCAAGTCAGCTGTATTTGTGGAAGTGCATTGTTCAGTCTCAGAGCATAGTTTCACTTTAAAATCAATAAAGAAAAGTGAGCCAGTAAGAGGCACAGACTAAGTGCCCTCTGTATGAAGAGGTTTATCCTCTGCCACGTTTCTGTTGAAATCCTAAGAAATGTGAAGAGGCTGGAGCAAAATAAAAACAGACTAAAAATTATGTCAGAGACCAAAATGCAGTAAGGTGACTGCACCTTTGGCAGGTAATCAAGAATTGGGTGACTTCGAGTTCTGACTTGGCATAATGGTGTCAACATATTCACACCAACACACACACCATGTGCACACACACCATGTGCACACACAACACACTTCTGTAGGAGATACACACACACAAAAAGGACGCACACAACATGTATAACACAATTCACAGCAAGACACACAGGGCACACATACAGCAGTACATATACAAGTACCATGTGCCCACGTGTAACTCCCATGCACACGAAACACACACTTGTGCATACACACACGTGAAGTGGTTCTTGACTGGTTACTATAAAGATGTAACCCTTCCATCTGCCAATTTATCCACACATTTTTATTTTGATGAAAAAAAAGTAGCAGTAGAGGGGAGAAAATCTCTTCATCAGAAAATTCAGTGGAAAAAAAATTCCCAAGACATTGTCATGTACTTCTGGTTATTTTTGGCGGTTAAGAGAATTATTTGAAAACAAAGAAGCCTTTCACAAAGCCTGTAAAATACAAAAGATTTAATAACATTTACATCTGTGTATCAGCCATGTCTGTAATGCGAGTCATGAATAACACATAAACCAGAGCACGGAAAGAACAGAAGTGCTCACACATCATTTAAAATCTGACCCACCCCATCGTCAGTGGAATCAAATACACAGCAGGAGCAGTTCCAGTTGACACACACACAATATAGTCATTGAAAATGAAAACATATTAATTATGTTCCTTAAGGTTAGGAGAGCAATGGCAGGATCCACTAACCTGTTCAACTTCTCTGTTGAAATTCGGTACCAAAAAGTACATCATGAATTGCTTCCTTACTTTTTAAGAAATTACAGAATAAGCATTTGTGTTTATTTGTCTTGTTTTATTGTTCATTTGAAATCTGCACTTGGGGCTCTGTCCTGCCTCCTTGCTGAGCTGAAAATGGGGGGAAGTTGGCTTAAGATCCTTGTTACAAATGAGTAACTTGCAATAAAGGAATTCGTTGTTGAGCAGTGGTAGTTTAAAACAACAATACCTGCAGAACTCCAGGTGGTATATGTGGAAACCCACGCTGCTAGGGGAATAGCTGTCAGTTACCAAAACCTAGAGCTCGTGTAGCAACATGTTTGAAACACAGGGAAATCCTCTCTTATCCTGATTCCGCTAACGCCCTGAGGCCCAAATTTGGAACTGTACCTTTCTGGATCAGTTCACCTGGCTCACACATTCTTTTTTATATATTCTTTTCCATTATGGTTTATCATAGGCTATTGAATATAGTTCCCCGTGCTATACATTAGGACGTTGTTGTTTATCCGTTCTATTATATATTGTTCGCTGGCTTTTGCTTTGACGTTTGTTTAACGAACCTTTCCTCCTCTGGTTGTTTCCCCTTCTATCTCTAGGCCTCCTTCTGTTGGTGCCAGACCATCTCATGTGGGTCCTGAACAGCTTAAAATGAGCTCCGTAAATGTCAGGGAACCCCTTCCTCTTCTACTTTGTATCTCATTTCAATGTGAAATTTCAAGCATCTCACAGTCGTCACTGCAGCAAAAGGTTAATAGTCATCTCTTTTTTATGTACTATAATGCTCAATTCCTAAGGACAGTGTTTCAGGGCAAGTTGAGTGTAATTGCTAAATAATACAGTCATTCTCATTTTAAAGGAGTAATACTTCCGTTGTTCCCGATGCTTCTCCCTGGGTGTGTGTACGTGTGTGTGTATAGGCAAGCGTGGGTGAGACCTCCTCTCGGGGGAAGAAGCCACAGCCATCCCATAGGAGTTTGCACATTTAAGCATTTGAATTTTAAATGTTGTGCCACATCCTGAGTCTCTTAGGCGCTGCAGATTATGTCTAATAGATGAGCTGCATTTGCAGAGATGTGTGCTATACAGATGTAAATGTTATTATAGCTTTTATATTTTATGTTCTTGTTGAAAGATCATTTTGTCTTTGAATAATATGGCCGTTCAGTTTTTTGGAGGGGAGGGGGTTATCTTTAAAAGAGGATATGAAATGGATATTGCACATCATATATTTCTTAAAAGTAATTTGGAATTTTAGGGTCTGGGATTGGGGCTGACTGATACACTGCCACGATGAGATATAACCCCTGGAAAATAACAGCACCAGCACATGCCTGCATCTGTCCAATCTCATAATTCACTTTCACATTGGATTATGGATGTCTGCGTTCAGTGAGTCTATCTTCCCTTTAGGTATTATTTCAGCCCTTTGAGATAATAAGGAAAGTTTAATTGCGTTGTTAATTGATTTTTTGCACAACATTATTACCTTGATTGATTGCAGAGTTGATGAAAATGTTAGACACAGGCAGCATGGAGTATCAGCCCAGGAAGGAGTGGGAGCCTTGTGGAGAATAGATAACCTTGATGTTAAGAGCTATATCCTTCAGATATGTCTTCCCTTGACATATTGATGGCCCTTGAAAAGGGAAAAGCTGATTGTATGCAGAATGCAATCATTAAACCCTCTTCAGCTCACTGTTGATTAATTTGTTTTTTCCTGAAGGATCTAGTTATAGGGAAGGCCTCTCTTGTACCAACGGAAACCATTTTCTAGGCTCCAGCCTGTACTTAACCCTCTGGGTGCCGAGGAATACTGAGGCTGGCATGGCTAAGACAGGAAGATGGTCTCAGGGCGTTTAGAAGGAGGACTTGACTGTCAGACACCCTCACCCTCAGCAACACGTTCTTTCCCCCACCATAGTGCTTATTTTCCCCCAAATACCAATTCTTTCAAAATTCCAAGGCCAGGCAGCCTTTTATTGAGACCTGGAGTAGGATGAAATGGAAACTTCGGATGCCCAGGAAGGTTTATTATCCAGGCTTCCAGTGGTTTCTGGAGAAGACACGGCACTCAGGAGTTTTGTTGTACATTAGGTAAAACCTTGCATAAACTTGCTCCCATGATTGGTGGATTTGGTTCTTATCGGTGTGTGTGTGTGTGTGTGTGTGTGTGTGTGTGTGTGTTGTGTGTGTGTGTGTGTGTAGGGGGAATTTGTATGTACCAGGATAAGAAGGGATTTCTGGAAACCATTCATTATATTTTCAGTTACTCTTCTCCCCAACCCTATGTAACTCTTACCAAGAAACATTTATTGAAAGTTGTCATGGTAACTACAATCCAGAGCCATCCTCATGGTACCAAAAATCAGGTTGATTGATCAGCTGCATGACTGATGATCCATTGGACTCCTTCCCTCTTTCCCTCTCCCAAGCCCACACCACTTCATCCATAGCTGCCCCATCCTGGGCAGAGACCGAGAGGGCAGGCCTTATGGGGAAAGGAAGTTGGCTTGGTCATCTGAAGAAGGATGGAAGCTTATATATGTGCAGTGACTCTAGACAGCCCCTATCTTCTAGGGAGAAGGGTGGAGTCCCCCTTCCCCTCTCCCCACCCCCACTTCTACACTTCTAACTCGTGGAGCATTCTGACTTCTTTTGCCCTCTTCTTCCCTGTCCCCAATACTCATTTACACCAAATTTTAATTGTATAGCATTGTTGGAGGCCTACCAAGAATTACGTCATCTTCCTGGGGTCCTGAGCCCCACAGGAGAGGTCACGTGGGCTTCGGGGCAGAAGAGAGACAGCTCACAAATCTGCTAGAGCCACGTTGTAGCCTGCAGATGGAATTCACACTATGGTCCAAAGCACAGTTGCTCCTCCGTCGGCCACCCCTGCCTCCATTCGGAGTCTTTCTTTTGCTGAACTAACGACTGGCGCTCGGGGAGTCTAATATCCGCGGAGTCTGGGCCCTCAATTACCGTAATGGCTTATAATGAGATTTTGGCCAAGTAGCAGGTAGCAGGTTATTACTTCCTGCTCAGCATGGGCAATGTCTACGATGTTAATTTGTGTGGCCGAATGTGGCTCAGAGCTGGGCATCAAACTGTCAGAGCCAGATGTATTCTATTAGGTGGGAGGCTCACGTTGGCCCACGGGCAATTTTTTTTCCAATAATGGAGGCATGTTAACTCCCCGCAGGGTGAATCTTGACAAACTCAAGCCAGCCAAATAAAAGGGGTAATATTCCAAGCCATCAAAGTAGTGTGTTCCAGAGACAGATAACACCTGGTGCCACCCACTGTCAGCAGTGTCTCTCTGACCCAGGCCATTCCATCCATAGGCAAAAAGTATACCCCTCTTAACATTGCTGGAGAGACTCTGGTGCCTTCATTAAGTTTTAATGAGCCTGACCCTAATGAAGACCCTTATAATATGTTCTGCTATTGTTTACTTTGTCTTTATTTTGGCAAGAAAAACAAATGTTCAAGAGGTTCATATTGCTCGTATAAACTGCCTTCTGCTATTAATTCTTGCTTAACCTATAGTTTCTTTCTTTGGCGTTAGTATATATATATATATGTATATATATATATGTGTGTGTGTGTGTGTATATATATATATATATATACATATATATATATACACATATATATATGCGCTTTTTGTCCAAGGCAGGTTAGAGGTTGGGGAGTTGAAGATCAAGAAGTAATGAAAAATATTTTGGCATTTTGCAGTGAGAATTGCTAGTGCCCAAGAATTATGCTGTGCTCCCTGCAATGACATACTTTTAGTTATTTTTTTGTAATGCTGACTTCTTTCTGTTAGATCATATATCAGCAGATTCTCTTCGTTTTCCTTTTGGAGAAAGCAATTTAAAATGTCCTGGAATTAGGAAAGATTATAGTAATATCAGTACAGGAAAAGTTTGTTTGGAGTCTAATGAAGGGCAGATGGAGGCTGGACTAATGGGCCTAAGAAGGAAGGTCTTGTCCTCAGTTCTTGCAGAGTTTGAATTATGACAGACCCGGTTCTTACTGGGTCTGCTTAATTTTATTTGAGAGGTTCTTTTTTGCAGCTTGAAGAATGAAAAAAAGAAAAAAAAGCAACTTGTCTTTATTTTCAATGACTCTCTTGAGAAATTTTAGCCTGAAGAACCAGACAGAACTGTGGATGTTTTCTCCCCTTTTGATGTGAGCTTTCTAATAGGAACAGACCTGAAACCCAAAAGCAAATTTCTGCTTGAGAGCAAAGCCAAAATTCCCATTCAAACTCTGCAGGAGGACCCCCGCTGCTCACATTTGTTCATATAAGATTCTGTCATTTTAGAGGGAGGCTAAAGACTTTCTGGGAAATTTTTTCTGCAAGTTTTTTTTTCTTAGTCTTCATAAATTATGGTTTGTAGGTTCAGTTCCAATCTACTTATCCAAAAAACTCTTTTCTTCTTTTCTTCTGTTAATGTAATCTGCACATCACTTAAATTTAAACTTTCATGATTTTTGCTTTATATTAAAGAGCCGGAACAATCTATTATTAATTATTATTTTAGGTATGGTTTGTTTTCAGGCTGCTGTTAGGAAGACAGTAAAACCTCCGTTCACTAAAGCTCGATACACTAGGAATCTCAGTCAACCGGATTTTTATCTCTGACTTTGAGTGGTGTTGATTCTACAAGAAGAAAAACTGATGTCAAGAGTTTTACTTTTTTAAAAAGGGAAAAGGGGGCCCTTTTAGGTTGTCCTAGAACATTGTTTCTTAGAGTGTGGCCCCCTAATCTGCAGCATCACGACCACCTGGGAACCAGCAAAAATGCAAATTCTTGGCCCCAACTCAGACCCCCTAAACCAGAGACTTTGGGGTGGGGCTCAGCAGTCTCTGTTTTAACAAGCCTTCCAGGTGACCCCATGCAGGGGAAAGTTGGAAAATCGCTGACGTGGGGACAAGCCATGCAATTCCTCCACCTGTCAATGTCCAGGAATGTGTAGCGAACTCTGGGGTTCAGAAGAAGTATTCCGAGATCCTTTCATCTCTTCTACAATGACAAGCAATCTATTGAGTATCTCATGAAGCATGGGTGAAAAGCCATCATTTCTGCCCTTGGGGAGCTCCTATAAAAAAGTGGTCTTAAGACCTTGAGAAATGTTCCATGAGCAGTCTTCCCACCCTAGTGAAACCTCTTAACTGTATCATCCTCACTGTAAATCCTCAAAGAGCTCCTCATGGAGTGGCATGGACATATATACACTACCAAATGTAAAATAGATAGCTGGGGGGGGAAGCAGCCGCATAGCACAGGGAGATCAGCTCGGTGCTTTGTGACCACCTAGAGGGGTGGGATAGGGAGGGTGGGAGGGAGAGGCAAGAGGGAGGGGATATGGGGATATATGTATATGTATAGCAGATTCACTTTGTTATACAGCAGAAACTAACACACCACTGTAAAGCAATTATACTCCAATAAAGATGTTAAAAAAAAAAAAAGAAATCCTCATGGGTGGTCACCATGAGATAGCTAGTAAGACAGTAGAATTGAATTTGGTTTTGTATAGTGTTTCATGTGTGAGAGAAAACTCAGGAAAAGTTTCTGCTGAACCACGAATTAATGAGATAATTTAATTAATTAACTGGAACCCAACATTTCCCTACTGGCTCGTCAATCTCATGACCGTTATATTAGGAAAGTCTACAGGAAGAAAGTGTGAGAGCCTATTTGCTTCACTGACCACTTGAGCGGGTTCTCGGCTAACACGGAGAGTCACACCTGGACTCCACTTTCCTCTAGTCCAGTAGATCCAATTTTTGTTTACTCCCTTCTCTGATGGAATCCACTCATTTATTTGAATTCTACAGATTCTCATTTAAAATGCCATTCCCTAGAATGTCATACCTTTATTGCTGTTTCAAAAATAACATGTTTGAAATCCCTGGAAAACCATGAATACCTTTTTCTCCTGAAGGGAGGTGGTCATTTGTTGTTCTAGGCGTGAAAATAATCACTAGCCCATGGGCCAGAGACCAGTGATAGGGACCACATGATGACCAAAACAGAAGCTGGAGTTATGATTTTATTTTTATTTGAGTAGTTTCTACCTCTCTTTTCTTTCTTTCTTTGTTTCCTACTTTTTTATTGGAGTATAGTTGATTTACAATGCTGTGTTAGTTTCAGGTGTACAACAGAGTGAATCAGTTATACATCTACATATATCTATTATTTTTCAGATTCTTTTCCCATATGGGTTATTACAGAACATTGAGTAGAGTTCCCTATACTATTCAGTAGGTCCTTGTTAGTTATATATTTTATATAGAGTGGTGTGTGTGTGGTAATCCCAAGCTCCTAATTTATCTACCTCTCTTTTCTGATTAACCTGGACCTATACTCAGAGAGGGATGACAACAGCAGTGGGTAGGAGGCAGCCAGGATTTGCTTGGGTAGAGTACATACGCTTTTTTTTATGTTTTATTGATGCAGGTTTTATTTAATTCTTATGTCTTTCACTTTTTTCACTATCAAATGATGATTAGTAACTCCATGCCCTTGAGTGGCATATTTCCTTTTGGACTTGCCTGATAAAAATCTTTTTCTAGGAAATGTGGGAAGCTATCTCTGTTTATCTTTGCGTGTTTCTTTACATTTATGCAGGTGATATGCAAATTTCCCCAACTCCTGAGCCTAGAAGATTAATTAGAGCAATTGATAGTAAAGAAAATTAGTCCCGGAAATCGAGATCAGAGGCATCCAAAAAGTGGGGTGGGGGGGTGGGGGGGTGGGGGGACTGAGGGGGTGTCTGGGAGCCCCATTCCCAGAAACCCTTCAGCACAGATTGAGCAATCATGACATATTGATCATTGCAGAACTTATAACTGGTGACCGAAAGCACAGTGTGACTTTAATGGCCCTCTCTGAATCGTTGCCATCGTTTATTTATTATTTTTTAAAGCAGCTGTTTTTCCTAAATTCATGCTGCCCTCTAGTGGCCATGCTCCCAACCTCACTTGAAAGGTGGCAAAGATGAATGTGGAGATAATGGTGGGAATGGCAGAGGGGGTGAAAGGGGGAAATTGTTTTCTTTTTTCTCTCCTGTCTGAAAAATTTCTGAGTTCCTTGGTCAAAAACTAAGAAATAAAAATGAAGCTGTGCCACTTGACCACTGTCCATTTTGACTGACAGCCTGGTTTGTGGGACGTCCATCTTTGAGCAGCACTGAGGGAACTTCATGAATCTGAACTCATTTGCATCCCATCTTGGTGTGCACGCTGGAATCCAGCCCATCTCAGATCCATTAAACCCCACTTAGAATAGGGAGGTGGGAGAGGGGAACACACTCACGCCACATGGCTTTGAAGATTCGTTTCCCCCGTTGGAAAAGTAGGTAGGAGTCAGCATAAGTCAGGTTGTGGATCTTTGACATTCTCCTGTCCTAAGGGCAATCCTATAATTCAGAGGGATTTGAACTAGAAAGGTAGCATTGCTGGGACTTCCCTCATGGTCCAGTGGTTAGGACTCCACGCTTCCACTGCAGGGGGCACGGTTCAATCCCTGGCTGGGGAACTAAGATCCCACAAGCAAGTAAGGAAGATAGCATTGTTATTGTTTAGTGTCTGGTCAGGTACTGTGACTTTGGGGAAGCCACTTAGAACCTCCTCTTCTCCTTAACGAAAATGAAGATCTTTAAATTCTGTCCCAGGGAGAATTCTTCAATACGTTTAAAGAAATACTTTCAAAGAAAATTTTCCTATTCTGTGTTCAAGCTTACTAGGAAGTACAGCAAAATAATAAAGTGTCATAGGAGTGTAAAAGTAAGTCATTGTTCAGGAAGTCAGAGTGAAAACTGTTTCTGGCTTCATTCTTAACTGGCACAAAAAAAATGTAACCTGAGAATAAAACCCAAAATCTGGATTGCTGAGAAGATTTAGTAGTGGTGGGTTGTTGGTTGTTTTTCTTGTTTTCGTTTTAGTTTGGTTTGGTTTTGTGGAGGAGGGATGTTGTTGGAGCCTGGAAATATTTACTGTGGTGTTTGACCGCTGATACTTACATGTTCCTCCTTGACTGAAATATAGCATGTGTTGAGGTAAGAGCCAATCATATTACTGATGTTCAAACCAGGAGTAAGGGAGCCCACCCTCAGATCTGGAATTCTTTCCCATACGTCTGGCCTACGCAAACGACCCCCGGTACAAAATAATTGAAAAAGCGTTGACGGGCTTCCCTGGTGGCGCAGTGGTTGAGAGTCCGCCTGCCGATGCAGGGGACACGGGTTCGTGCCCCGGTCCGGGAAGATCCCACATGCCGCGGAGCGGCTGGGCCCGTGAGCCATGGCCGCTGAGCCTGCGCGTCTGGAGCCTGTGCTCCGCAACGGGAGGGGCCGCCGCAACAGTGAGAGGCCCGCGTACCGCAAAAAAAAAAAAAAAAAAAAAAAAAGCATTGACATCTGAGGAAAAGCATGTTGACTCTGTTTCCTTTCCAGGATTCACATCATGGAAACATCCGCTGCCAGATAACTTTTAAATCTGTCAGCTTAATATTTCCTCGAAGTGGAGAGGACATTGAATGGCCTGGTCAGGTCTGGGTAGGGCCACAGCATCTGCAACTGGAGCACAGAGACCAGGGACTCACACTGGGACAGCAGATCTGGTTACTAGGGATCCGCTCAAAGGTGCAGTTATCTCTCGGACTTGCACCCGATTTCACATTTCCCACTAAACAGGTTATGTGAGGGAGAAACTGGCCCTGCTTTTTTTTTTTTTTTTTTTTTAATCCTCTCCTCCCTCCTTCCCCTCTTCTAAAATGGCAAGCCTCATTCCACCTGCCCTGGGAGTCCAGAGTGCATTTTCCACAGGCTCTGGCTTGTCACATGACAACTTGTCTGCCGCTCACGTGACTATTCCTGCAGCCTCCCTGGGCAGGGAGATTGGCTTCTCGGCCTTGCATTCCTCTCGCCTCCAGTAGAGATTTTGCCAGCATACTTTCCCCCCTGACTGGTTTCCTTCCCCTGCTTTTTTCTTCCTTACAAACACGTGAGTGACACTTGACAAGGCCCAGCGTTTGTCTAAGGAGGCCATATAATCTGCTCTCTCAGTGGAAAGTTTAACCTTAAGTTGAGCCTCACTGGAGGGGACCGAACATTGAGGCCCCATGTCCTTATCTCAAAGGGATACGGTGCCTACATTTGTGTCAGCATTCTTCCAGGATATCCAAACCTTTGCTTTGGTAGCTCCTACTCTGTTTTTTGAATGGTGCTTGGTAAAAAGCAGCGTAACATAACCCCACAATTTATTTCCTCTCTTGCATCCAGAATACTTACATTTGTCCTGTGTACTCTTTGTGCTAAAAATAAATAGAAACCACCATTTACTTGAATCTGTAATAAACTGACAGCAACTAAACCTGCACATCACACTATTTATTATGGATGAAAAAGTGACCGAAGATTTATATCTTGTCAGTGTATTGAAAACTGCACAAATTCACGGGAAGGAATTAGCCTTTGTAGAAATAATGAAAACAAAATAAAATTGAAGTGAACTGAAACGACACACAATAAAATGTGTTGTCTGAATCTCAGCAGAGGACTCAAGTCTTCCCGTCACAATTTAGATCTGCAAAATTTTACCCAAGGAAATGTAACCTTGTGAAAATAAATGACTTGAAGAGGTTTAGAAGGTAGAACCGGTAAAATTTGATATTCGCCAAAAGCTGATGGAGGATTTTCACCCTAATGGAAAAAATCACATGGAAAAGAATTGATCCCATTGGAAATAAATTCAATAAAAGAGAAATGAAAATGTTCAAAATAGAATATGGTTTAACTTCGAATTTAAAAATTAAGGAATTAAATTTGTGAAATGTAGTAGTAACTATTTCTACAGAAAGTAGTAACTAATTTCTAATTAATTTCTAATTAGTTCTGAATAAATAATGCTTTCTGAAAGAAAAAGTACCGGGCTGGTTTATGTGTTATATTCATAAGCCTGAAGCCAAACCATCCCGGGGGGTCAAAATGGCAGAATTCAAATGTCCACCATTGCAAAATATCAGGGTCAGCAGAGCAGGGTGAGAATACCTGACCTGGGGTTGTTTTGTATAATAAAGAAGAGCTCAAAAGAGTGAGCTCATTTGAGAGACTAGGCAACCTCCCTCGAGCAGTGTTGTTTGACGTGGTCACTGCAGTACTTAGCAAGGACGATGTGCCCACCAGTCCACGGAGAAGACAGCAGGTGCCCTTATAGACGTTTTGGGGTTTAGCAAGCATTGCATGACCGCGGCACCGCATTCCAAGCTAAGCTGCAGATTATAAGCTGAGACGCTTGCCAGAAATCATGCTCAGCTAGTTGGGGAGGAAGTCCCACTTTCTTTGTCTTCTCTACCCTTTCATGGGTCAGGCGGAGAGCCTTTCCCTGTTTCATTTCCAACCTAAGGCTTCCCAGATGTGTCTGCAGATGAAAGGAAAATATGCCCCTCCCCACCCCCGTGGAGGATGGACTTTGTCCTTCCCCCAGAACTGCTCCTAAGCAGCATCTTCCCTTAAGACCATTTTAAAATCTCTCTTCATTTTGCCTTAGTGTTTAAGTAGCTTACGCTGAAGGAGGATGTTGTCCCAGGAGCCTGTAATTCTGCAGGCTCTGCTAAATCCTGTGCGATGTCCACAGCAGAGTCCATCACACAGGCTGGCCTCAGGGTATTGCTCCAGCCACTTCTCAAGATCATAAAACATGGGTGTTTATTCCTTCCCAGTTCCCAGTTTACTCAGGACCCGCACATAACAAAGTCCGAGGAATGTGCTTTCTGGGGAACGTCCTTTCTCCTGTGTGATGTTTACAGCTCTTAAGCCTGGATGATAACGTTCAGTCCACTGCTCTCTTTCCCACCAGACATCGTGATTGCTTTGTTTTTGTGGGAGGAAAGTGTTGAGCATAAAAACAACACTAGTGCTGAGGAATTGAGGCTGTTGCCTTCTGTTACTTTGCCCTCTCCTCTAGTAAGGCAAGCATTTAAGTGGTATATAGTTTTTAAAAATTTCAAATGCCTGTCATCTTAACAGAGGTTAAAATATGAGTGTTTAACAGTTGAAATTCCTTACTTTGTGGATTCTGTTTAAATTGTGGTATTTAATGGTATTGATTAATGTATCTATTCAAATATTTATTGAACACCTCCTTGGTACTAAGCACTGTTTCAACCACCTGGTATTAGAAATTGGGGAGGAGGGATTATTGTAGAGGTGACATGTTAATGGTATGTATGGTGTCACGTGGAACTTTCCATAATAGACAGGAAGGCTCTCTGAATACTCTTTCCGTCTCTGGGCCCACCCACTTCTTCACAACATTGTCATCACTCTTCAGAGGCCGTGAAGAGGCTAGTTCCTTGCTTTCCTCATACAGATTGGAGAACAGGAGTTCCATGAGGAGCCCCCTGCCCCTTGCCTGTTTTGTAGCACTAGTTGGAAGGTGCTAGTGACCACAAACAGATTAAAATCTGTTTGTCGTTGCACAGTTGCACTTACAAACCTTTGTGATAATAGCGTTTAAAACAGCGATTACCGAAACTAACATTAATAGTGATAATAAAATCGAGATTTTACTTTTTCCGTTTTACAAATATGAATTTATTGGTCCAACCCATATTCCATCATCAGATACGTTTTCGCATTTGTATGAGTAAAGATGATTATTCTTTCACAGCTAAAATATTAATGGTAGACCACTTACTCTGATGTGTAGTCTTTAGTTCTGTTGAATATGGAGTTAGAAGACTAGAGCTTATGTCAAAGCTAGGGAGATATAGGCTAATTAGTGGTAAGCACTTCCCAGCTCTGGGTATGAAATACAAGTTGCAGGAGAGTTAGTGGAAATTCTTTCCTTGGGGATTTTGAGGTCCAGCAGAGCTCCCCTTCTGTATCTAATGGGAAAATGGACTGGATGGGTTTCAAGAGCTGCCTTGGTCCAAATCAAATTTTGATTAACTGACCACTGGCTCTGCCTCCTACATCAGGCAATATGGTACCTGGCGTCCTTATCTTCATAAGGGAAACATTCAGAAATGCTAAATCATCTGTTTCAGAACTAAGGTGGAAATCTGGGATACCTGACCCCTTGCCCTCATTTTACAAATGGAGAAACCAGCCCAGTGAGGGAAAGGTATGTGCACATGGTCACTTAACTATTAGGGGTAGAGCTGGATTTAAATACAGGCCTTTCTCCACCTCCCCTTACTAAATAGATGGTAGGGCGAGGCCATCCAGAAGGTCAGGGAGTCCTGAGGTGTTTGCTGGACTCTGCATGGCTGTGCAAAGACGTCCTTCCCAGGACACTCAGGGTTTTCCTCAATACCGTCCCTGCCACCATCACAGTGGGGCATCCAAGAAAAGAGGCTGATTCCCACCCCCGCAGGCAGCCCCAAGGTCATAACTTAACCTGTATGAGTAGAACACTCACTCCAGTGAGGGGAAACATCTAAAAGAAAAAGGACCTCTTTAAAACAGATTCTTCCCAGTACAGTTTTTTCCATAACTATAGGTTTAAGAACTTATGGCAACGGCAGAGCCGGCTACTTAAGAAAAATTAGGGGCCTCATTTGGCAGGAGAGGATTCCCGAGGGGACAGGGCACTGTCATTTTTCCAGGGCCTCCCAAAAGAAACCCCCCACAGACAGCTACATGTCAGCCTGATGCATGGCAAGCCTGCTTCGTTTATTATGGGCAATGCCAGATATTTTAATTAAAAACACTACATACGCCATTAAATGTGTTGTTCCCCTTCCAGTCCCAAGACGTGTAGAGTTCGGGGAGACACAAACAAGGGAATGCATTGCAGATGTACACAGAAACCACCGCCTACCGAGTCACCACCCGCGGGTTCCCGAATTCCAGCCTCGGAGCGCCTCACTGTCAAAATGTCCTTTGCAAGCAAACTGTTTCCTCTGTAAATTTTCTCAGTTTATGGCAGTTGCCATGTTGGAAGGAGGAAGGCCAGGGGGAGAGCAGAAGAGAGAAGCCCGCAGTCACCACGTGCCTTCATTTATGAGCAGCTCCTATGAGTTTACAAATAACCTTCGTGATAAGTGAAGTCTTATGGCCACACATGGGACTGGGCGGGTTTTTTTTCCTCCCTTGTTAATGTTATTTACTTACTTATTTATTAAATACAAAAGTCCCCTTTGGGGGGGGTAATCCCTTCTGAGCTGAGAGCTCAGGTAGGCGTCTCAATGGAGGCAACCACCTGGTTAATTTAAGCAATTGTAGGCGGTTCAAGTTCAAAAATCTCATCCGATTTTAACTGTCACTAGCCGGCCCGCCTGTCTCCCCAGGGGAGCAGCGACAGCAGCTGGATTTCGTTGTCGGCTGCCAGGCTGTCCCCGCGCCTCCTGGAGGAGCCCGCAGACTGAGTGCCTTCCCTTTCCGGATTTTATTCAAGGTGACAGCTCCTCACACGTTGGCGCTCTGATCACCCCAAGTAGCTGGAATATCGGCAGGGGATGAGTGTGGTCCTCCTGCAGAGCCCAAATTTAGATTGACTGAGGTCATCCTCGGGCCTCGTGACCCCAGCGCTCTGACAGAACAGGGCTGCCAGGAACTTGGCCACGGCAGCGAGTTTTGTAATGATGTCTGGGGAGAAACGTTCTGCTGGAGAAGGCGAAGAAGACCCCAAGTGCTAGGGAGTGATGTCAGCTTTCGTTAGCGGGGCAGACAGCGTTAGAATATCCTTGGCATAATATGGCTTTGGTATCTCTGTCAGCATCTCTGTTTTCTGTCACCACACACAATCCTGGGCCTGTCTCGAGCCCTGACACTGTCTTTTCAGATCAGGTTATTGCCAGCCCAGAGACGCGTTCTGCCCCCCACCACACAGCCCCTTTGTTTGAAGTCGGCCCTCTTGTCATTAATGCACTTGATGTCTATTTAAATCTGAGGGTGAGCACGGTATCTGTTTTCCCGTCAAGAGATCATTGACAATGTTAATACCTCATGTCCTTGCCTCGTTTTCCAAGCTCTGACACTTTGCCACAGTCTCCTGCATTCATCAAACAGCCCTCTCTCACCAGGGTGTCTATAAACATTCTTGCTTCCAGGCCCAGAGGAACAGGGCAGGCCTTAAAAAGGACTTTTATCAATGCTGATCAGAAAGCAGGGCTGGGCAGTGTGGCTCAGAACATGTCACCTTCCTCCACATTGTGGCCCATGTTCAGGAATATCCAGCCTGTTTCCAGAAGGGCACTTGCTGTCCAGGTTGTATCTAGACTAGGCAAGGTCTGCAGTTGAGGTTTACCATGGAGAGAGCACAGAGAAAAGAATTCAATCCAGAATGTGCTGGAGAGTTTCCCGGAGCAAACGCGCCCGCTGGTGTGTTGTGTGTGTGTGTGTGTGTGTGCGTGCGTGTGCGTGTATGTGTGTGTGTCTGCCTTTCCTTCTCTTCTATGTTCTTTATAATATCTGACAGCCCTATCCATTCCTTTTTATAAAAATTCCTGCTGTCCTGGTGCTGTAGAAAGAAAGTAACATCCCTCAGCCTCATCCTTCCAGATTCTTGAGGGTTTATTGGAATCAGTTATGTTCAAGGAAGCCCCTTGCAGATTTTCAGAGACTTCTGAGACACTCCCACCCAGGCCTGCAGGGGATGCTGTTCCTGGAATGCAGCCTCCACGGCCATGCCCACAGACCCGTCCTAGCATTGGTGACAATATTAGCACAACTCCAGGTGCTACGTAATTCAGCACAATAAAGGGAACAGCTCAGTGACAGCCACCAAAAGAATAATTTAGGCCCCAAGAAGGGTCTCAGGGAGGTTTCATCAAAGCTCAATGTTTCCAGGCTCCAGACCAATACTGAAAAGCAGAACTTGGGGGTTGGGGGGCCAAGGAAAAAGCATAGCCAAAGGGGAAGAGTGGTCCACAGTGAACTTGCTCAGGGGACCATGGCAGGAAATGGAGGTGATGACAGCCAGCTCACGGCCCAGTCTGAGGCCGTGGAATGATGTCATCCCCTCCCTATTGCCAGCTTGCAGAGATTCTGAGAACCCAGCAATTCTCCACTTTGTCGCAAGACATCTGAACCAAGGAGCATCTGCCTTGTCATTAAAAGTTTCTGAGAGTCATTTTTAATCCATGTTTAAGAATACGGTCTACAGTTCTATAGTGGAGAAACATCTCCTGTACAATGACCCAAGTATTTACCACGGAGGACTTCTGATTTGAAGAACCTGAATAATTTCAAGTGCTAATTTATCCCAGATGAATAGTAGATAGTGGTTGCTTGTTTCACACTATCATCAAAATAATGGGGAAAAAACATGTATATAGAAAGCTATTTTTACAGACAGATTTGTAGCTCATGACTTTATGTTTTATGGACACTTCTTTGGGTTGTTTCTTTTTTTTCTGGTTATGCACACTTCAGAGACTCACAGAGTATTAGTAATAAGACAATTCCATGAAGCTGAATTTTTTTTTTTTTTTTTTTTTTTTTTTGCGGTACGCGGGCCTCTCACTGCTGTGGCCTCTCCCGTTGCGGAGCACAGGCTCCGGACGCGCAGGCTCAGTGGCCACGGCTCACGGGCCCAGCCGCTCCGCGGCACGTGGGATCCTCCCGGACCGGGGCACGAACCTGCGTCCCCTGCATCGGCAAGCGGACTCTCAACCACTGCGCCACCAGGGAAGCCCCATGAAGCGGAATTTTAAGTTTGTTTTTCTAAAATTAAAAGGAAAAAAACCCAGGGTGGCCAAAAGCAAATTGTAGTTACAGATATTTTCTTAATAATACTGTCTTAATGTTTACTTAATAATACTGTCAAAATAACTGTGGCAGGTGATTTCTTATAGATATTTAGAATAAATATTGAGTTGATTGAAAGGTTTGACCTTATTCTAGGGGCGTTGTTTACAGTTACGTCCTCTTATGATCTCCGCGAATGACAGGAAAGCTGTATAGGGAGCCGCAAAACTATTTAAAATAAAACTGAAGATGAAAATCAAGTGCATTCCAACCTGAGAATACAGTTCAGGATTCCCCTGTAAGAGGAAGCCATTTAACGTCGGAGTCTCCATTACTTTCCATGTGGCGTTTTGTGGATACCACAATTCCTCCTTAATCATCCATTATGTACTTGATGTCTGCTGGGATTTGGAAGGTTCTCTCTGGAAATTAACAAAATTGATTCACGATAAAGATTTTGAAAAGAGCCACATTCTGGGAAGATGGTTTTATATCTTTTGTTTGGGCTGAGCCCATCTTTAAACTCTTAATTTTCCATTTTTAGAAATTCTACCAAGAGAACTTGGAGAGGGAAGAGAGTTTTGCTTTGTTTTGAGAAGTAATTGGCCAAACTAGAAAATTCTCTAAAATGTGGAAAAGAAATCATGCAGGAAAGTGTTATTCCTAGGAGCCTGTGCTCTGGTGACATTTTATTTGAATGTCAACTCTGAGGACAAGAAAATAGGGTCCTTCCCTTCTGGGGCTTAATCCGTTTGCTGCCACCCATGCATGGGATCTGTGATTGTGTTGTATTTCTGCCTTGCAGCACCTGTGTTTTCTTGCTGTACTACTTGTGCCACCTGTAATGATGTGTATCTTTTTATTTGCAGGTGTCCTGGGGAAGTGTCGCTATGTTTACTATGGGAAAAACTCAGAGGGCAACAGGTTTATCCGCGATGACCAGCTCTGAAGGCAAGTTCTGTATGCCTTAGCCAGTGACATGAGAGTAAAAGAAAAAAGGGAAAGCAAAAATAAAGAAAAAGCTAAACGAAAAGACAATGGCCCACATCGCTTTTCTGTGGGAAAGCTATGACGTCAGCTTTTGGTACCTTCTGCTGACTTTGCCAGGCCTGTCAAGATCATCCTTCTGCCTTAGACTGAGTGGTCACATAGAGATTGACATGATTGCCCTTAAGCAGGTCTCATCCACCACAGTGACAGACAGCGGTGGCGAAGCACCAGGGCTGACAGGATGAACACCATGATAGATTGCCTGGCCCCTCCACTGCTCACAGGGGAGCAGAGGTCACACCTGGGGCCTCCCTAAGTATGCTCAGTGGCTTTAGTCAAGTGAGAGAGACTGTGTCTTTAGCTTGCCTACTGAGTAGAGATCCTCCTAATACCATCGTGCTGTGGGTTTATTTTCAGTGAGAGAGTCCCAGTTTAAAGGAAGGCTCTACTCCCTTATTTCCCTTAAATCTTAACCTCTTGTATTCTGCATGGTCCCCTCCCACCCCACCCCCATCAGCCTTTAGCATCTTTGTCACGGGCAATGCATTTCAGTTTGCAGTTTCTCAGAGAACAGAAGAGGTAAGTTCTTAGACACATTGTGCATTTATGGTGAGCTTTGTGTTCTTAGCATTCGTGTATTGGAGTTAAGTTGCCTTCCCTAAATCCCTGACTACAAAAACATGGACTTTATCATATTTTGTTCACTTAGAAATCCACTTCTTGCCCTGAATACTAGTCAGTGTCAGGCATCTTTCACAACACCGGGTTCTGGTTGTACCAAAGGCTCTTATTTATTTATTTTTAACCACACACCCTCCCAGCTATGTCTAAGGCCATATGTGTGTTTGAAGCTGGCTTGCTCCTTTGGGTGCTATTTACAGGGAGTGAGGTGACAAAAGATGGAGTGATAGGTCAGGAAGTTAAAAAGGAGAGTGAAGACTGCAGAAAACACTCACCAGACCAGACAGTTTTTAATAAAAGGCACAAAACCCTTTGAACTTGGTATATTCCTCAGAATCTCTCAGAAATGAAATCCACAGCTTGTGAGATGGTCTTTGTGCACCTTTGGCTCTGTTCCAGCCCTAGTGTTACAAGGCAAGGAAGCGTGATCATACTGGTCGGGTGGCTATAATTCCATTTAATATACTGGTACACCAGTAGAAGACGTTTGAAAGGCTTACTGCTCTTGACACAATAGCGTTTATTTTTGCTTTTATTTGGACCAGGTTCACTGTCCTGGGTCTCCCAGTATTCGGTTAGTTTGAGGACAGCAAAACATGAAAGAGAATCCTTCCCAGTTATAGATACCAAATGACTAGAGAGCTGCTATAGTAAAAGTCTTTAAAGACTCAGAACCCGCAAAAATCACTGGAAAATAAAATATTTCTAAAAAAAAAAAAAAAAAGACTCAGAACCCCTGAGACACCCAAGAAGAACCTGCTTTCTCTGTTTTAGTCCATTGACATGGCCTCTGGCCTACTGAGTCAACACAGTCCTTGAATGACTTGCGCTGGGGCTGGCAGCAGTCGGTCTTACAGATTACACAACACTTGGTGATCAGTTATTGAGACAAATTTAGATGGAACTCCTTAAGACCATTAATTATTAGAGGATATTGAATGTTTGGCTTTATCTCTCAAATCCGTTAGTAACCAGAGTCGAGTACCTTTGCTCTGTTTGATCTACAAAACAGCATTGGGATAATGCTTTAAATGAGTTGAATTCAGTCCCACCCTGGTTCTTTGTTTGGAAGCACCAACACGTGTTTTGTCCATGGCATATTATGGGCAGCCAGAGTTCTGTGCAAGGGCAGCTAGACTAGTCCAATGTCACATCCAATCTAGCGGCACATATATCCTTGTCTTTATAAAAGGCTTTAACCCTGCCTCAAACAATAAAAAAGCACTTGTGAACTGACCACAGAATTTTTCCATCTTTATTTTTCTTACTTGTTTACTTTTCTTAATGTCAGAACCATTTGTATCATGCACAGGAATGTCTCCCTCAATGCGAGCTTTGGAGGCAAAAAATATTTTTGGAGTGAGTTATTGACCACACTGTTTCCCTCTCTTTGGGTTGTTTATTTTCTTCCAAAATGGTGTAATAACTTTAACTGAGATTAGCTTTAATTATAATTTACGTAATGGCCCTCACGACAGTATATTCATCTTAATGATAGAATTATAGTGAGTTTTGTTTCTCTTAAAAGAGGGTAATGATAATGAACTTGTATTGGGTTGTTTACAGTTCCACTGTTTGTTAAGCAAGATTTTCTGTGCTTGAGCTAGATTTTGGTCTGAATTGGCAGAGGGAGAAGCAATGTGGCATGCTTATCTTAAATCCCTAGGAATTTCCCAAATGTTGTATTTCAAAGTAGAGAATTAAAAGGTAATAAATTCAATGCAAGCTCAGACATATTTCATACCCCCTTTCACCGCTTGGTCTTTCTGCTTTTGACCCTATTCCACTGAGCTTTTTCTTTGGGGATCATGGTGCCAGGCATCCCTGTGTCCTCTCTCCCAGGACACCCATCTGACTTGAGAGCGCCCTGCAGTACAGGCTGTCCTGGGAGTCCTCTGTTGCCTCAGCAAAGTCAGGGCAGACTGTTTCTTTCCTAAGTAATGTAATTTTATAGAACAATTTGTTCCTTGAGGAATAATGTTTTCAATTGTGGGGAATCCTATTAAAAGTACAACTATTACAATCGTTTGCTTTTACTTTTACTAGCTGTGCTCATAAACCCTCCATCTGTTTGTTGCTTTAAATAGAGGAACATTATAAGAGATTATTACTTGATCAGGCTGCACGTCTGAATGTTGTGCATTTTCACACATTCACGTGTGCTGAGGAATACAAGAAAGCAAGCCACAGATTCTGGATGAAAGGATTTTTTGTTTGTTTTGTTTTGTTTTGTTTTGTCTCTGTGTGTGTGTTTTCCAGCAGAGATGTATCTTGCACATTTTCCAGGGAAAATGTCTTTCTTGCTGCTTCTAAGAAATAACCTGGCTTTCTCGTCTTTCTTAATATGCAGATCAAAAACAATCCACAGGGCTCTTTTCATCAAAACAATAACAGTGTTCAGTGGTTGCTCTGCGTAAGAGCAGGCTAAGTCAGGTGTGTGTCGCTGCCTAATGCCCAGGGTGGACAACATAGGGTCCACTGGGACCCTTACGTGTTGGCCATACAGCACAGCTGATCTAATGTGACATTCACCATCTGCTTTTCCCAATTCTCTTGCCAAGAAGAAGCCTTCACCAAAGAAGGCTGTTAGCATGACTTGACTCTGGTCTCTGTAATGTGTCTAAATACCATGTTGTAAACTACCGTGACTAACACCTAGAAAGGGAAAGAACACTGGAGGGGTAAAAAAACGTGTTGGTTACCTGTTTGTACGACAAACAGACCATCAGCCTTTGGTGGAGTATTGTATGTTATTTCTAGTACATCAGCAAACACTTAAGGGATTTGAAGAACATTCAAAGACAGTCAGCTGTCTGAAATGATTACCTTCCTACACATTTACCTGAAAATTTCCAGCAGTAGTAGTTCACCTTTGGGTAATTATAATCTTAAATGTTAAGTTGTCACTTTGTGGGCAGAGTAGGTAATGTTATTTGTACATATTAATGTAGTAGCATATGCTATTTTTTCTAAAGTAGCATGGAATGTGGCAACCTAGGACAAGGGAGTTTTCCTAAGAAAGAAGAGAATATTCTAAGTTTGGAATGTGTCTAGGGACGAGTTGCTAAGGTGAGAATGATGCAAGTGGTAATACATGGAATTATACCAAAGGAGAGTGTGAAGCAGAGCCTGACGCAGAATTAAAGTGGGGACTCTTAGTGGATAGTGATATAGGGGGCTGAGGGAATAAGGAGAAAGGAAGGGAAAAGACAGTTGATGCCAATTAGAAGATTTGCTGATGTTTAGCACTAAAGTGGTGTTGAGCAATATTTTCTCCTCAAAATGGAATCATCCTTAAGTGGGGAGTGCCACCATTCAGTGATGTTTTACAAGTTTCTCTGCCTAAGACAATGAAGCAGTGTGGAAAAGGTTGATGACAAAGCACTGTGGGAATAAATGATCATGCATGCGATGGCTACATATGAACAAAGATGACTACGGTTTGTGTCCAGTCTTCCACAGAAACCAGCATCCTAAGGTTGGTTCCCTAGCTCTTTGTGGGACTGAATATGCTGGCGATAGGATTTGACTGTCTCTGGGTGCAGGCAGTAGATGAGAACTCAACTCATAGGAGGAGTGGATAACATCTAAGTTCAACTGGATGACCTGAATTAACATGTAGAATATTCTGGAAATAATTAATGTTTATGTTGTGCCACATTGATTACTTTAAATCAACTTTTCCTTCTTCATATTGGAATAGGAATGAATTTGAAATGCACTTGGGGATAATCTCCTTTAGACACTAACTTTTCAATTTGAGTATTTGTAATGAGAGGGGCAAAGGCACCTTATGGTGGGCTTAACCAAGATATTCAGATTATTCAAATTATGGAGCCTCGAAATAGGTAAAAATTAATATACATTATCCATTTACGAATGTTACATTTATTAAACAATAGTTTAAATAATAATAATTAAGTGGTGCTATAAAAGAAATTACATTTGGAAAAATGTCTATTCAGTTCTTTTGCCTATTTTTCAATCAGGTTTCTTTGTTTGTTTAAATGTTGAGCTGTATGAGCCATTTATATATGTTGTATACTAATCCCTTATTGGTTGTATCATTTGCAAATATTTTCTTCTATTCAGTAGATTGTCCTTTTGTTTTGTCAATGGTTTCCTTTGCTGTTCAAAAGCTTTTAAGTTTCATTAGGTCCCATTTGTTTATTTTTGCTTTTATTTCCTTTACTTTAGGAAACAGATCCAAAAAATATTGCTGTCAAAGAATGTTCTGCCTAGGTTTTCCTCTAGGAGTTTTATAGTATCTCGTCTTACATCTAGGTCTGTAATCCACTTTAAGTTTATTTTTGTATATGGTGTTAGAGAATGTTCTAATTTCATTCTTTTACATGTAGTTGTCCAGTTTTCCCAGCACTACTTATTGAAGAGACTGTCTTTTCTCCATTGTATGTTATTGCCTCCTTTGTCATAAACTAATTGACCATAAATGCATGGATTTACTTCTGGGCTCTCTATTTTGTTGCATTGATCTGCATCTGTTTTTGTGCCAGTACCATACTGTTTTGATTCCTGTAGCTTTGTAGTATAGTCTGAAGTCAGAGCACATGACTCCTCCAGGCCTGTTCTTCTTTCTCAAGATTGTTTTGGCTATTTGGGGTCTTTTGTGTTTCCATACAAATTTTTTAATTGTTCTAGTTTCGTAAAAATGCATTTGGTATTTTGTTAGAGATTGAATTGAATCTGTAGATTGCCTTGGGTAGTATGGTCATTTTAACAATATTAATTCTTCCAATCCATGAACACAGTAAATCTTTCCATCTATTTGTGTCATCTTCAATTTCTTTCATCGGTGTCTTATAGTTTTCCATGTACACGTCTGTTACCTCTTTAGGTAAGTTTATTCCTAGGTATTTTATTCTTTATATGTGATTGTAAATGGGGTTGTTTCCTTAATTTATCTTTCTGATGATTCATTGTTAGTGTATAGAAATGCAACAGATTTCTGTATATTAATTTTGTATTCTGCAGCATTACTGAATTCATTGTTGAGCTCTAGTAGTTTTCTGGTGGTGGTGTGTTCAGGATTTTCTATCTATAGTATCATGTCATCGGTGAACAGTGACAGTTTTACTTCTTCCTTTCCAACTTGGGTTCCTCTTCTTTCTTTTTAGTGCTTTGATTTTTTACTGTTACTATTATTTAACTTAATCTTTCATGAAAAAATGTACTCCAACTTCCACCCTATATTTAAAGTTTGTCAGGCTACTTTTACGCTAGAAAAAAAGTTTTTCTGGGCTTACAATAACTTAGTTAAAACAACAACAGTGAGAGCTACAACAAAATCTTCTAAATTATTTTAACTAATTACTTGACTTATCAGAAAGAGTTGTCAAGTCATCTTAAATAGCCTGAAAAGTGTGTGGGTGTGGGTGTGGGTGTGGGTGCGTGTGTGTGTGTGTCTGTGTGTGTGTGTGTGTGTGTGTGTGAGAGAGAGAGAGAGAGAGAGAGAGAGAGAGATCAGGATCTGTGTAGAGAACTCCTATGACTGTCATTGTAAATAACTTTCTAAATTTCTTGTAAACTCCACAGTAAGTTAGCTTTTGCTCCTGTTATGATGTTATATAGAAAAATGTATCTGTTTCATACCTAATTAACTAATGTCTACTTTGTGTCCTCCTTTCTTATAAATTGATTAGCTACTTTTTATGACTTGCTTAGGCTCTGGTGTAACAGTATCATGATGTTTTTGGTTTTCCTCCTTCTAGACCTTTGAAACCTAATTTGAACACAATGAGATCATTGTTCAAAGTATAACATAGAGCCATTTTGTTCCAATTAGGTGATGTCTTTGATACCCAGTGAAAAATAGGTATGTGAGTTATTTCAGAAAGTTAATATATAAAACCAAGTTTTATTCATAGACTATCCATATTTCCCTGTTTACGTACATTCATTCCGAATTTCCATGTCGCCTATTGTCATATAAAGGCCGTCTTCCAAAAAACAATTCCGTTATCTGCAGAGCTATAGCATATAACCCACCTTCTGTAGCCGCATTGGCTTTGTCTATGTTGCTCAAACGTAATAAATGTAGGAGCATGCCTCCAAATGGAATACTTCTCTCCCCTTCCCTTTTTAAAACTTTACTTGGTATACCCACTGAGAATGATCCATTTTCAAAGGATCACATTATACTGTAAAAGTTTTGAACTTAATAGTCCATACATTCCTTGAAGGTCAGAGAGTGTATGATAATGATGGAGGTTACTATCACAAGAGTCAGTGTAGGTATCTTCACAAATTAGGTTTAACTGCTGCCTAACAAATTATATTTAACTGAAAAAAAGTAGAATCTCAACTCCAATTTATTAGCCAGGCTTATAGGTTTACACTTGCGAATATTTGTATGTATAATATAGATATAGGACATTGACTTATCATATGTTAAAATGGATTTTGCAACTCTCTTTTGGCAATTTGGTCAGTGGACCCCTTCAGTGGGTAAAATTATTACTGGATTCTTTGCTCTGTTTTTTTTATACACACATGCATATTATAAAGATATAATTTTTTTCCTAGAATTATTTTATGATATCAACATTTAATCAAGCACTTAATACCTATTTTATTAAAATGAAGTAGTCAAGAAACCAGACCAACATATATGGATGACATTTGTGAAGACACAGGGGCTCTAATTATTTAATTTAAAACTCTAACATTTGCACGTACTCCTCATTCCCTCCTACGCCTACTGGGTTACCGATTTCTCTAAAAATGTTTTCTAAATAATTCCATGGTTCAGGTTGTCCTCTCTGGATTTGAAACTGTCTTTAAAAACTATGCCAATCCATATCCAGAAGGATGCACTTCCTCCAAAGATATTTATTGGGCGCCTTCAGCATACTAGAAATTAGAAATACAGGAGTAATAAGACGATGACTTACTTTTGGACAACTTTTATCTGGAGGAGACTGATATACATAAACATAATCATTATATGCTGTGATAGGTACAAAGTTAGAGATTGCACTAAAGAACTATATGCATTAAGGCCCAGAAATGACAGTGAGAAGTTAATTCCAAATGTAACCATATTCCAACCATGTCTATAGTTAACATCTTGATCCCAGCTGCCATCATTTCTTACCCGGATCATTCATCCCCACTCTGTGCTTGCCAGTCTCCTGACTCTACCCTTGCCTTTCTACAGCCTGTTCTTGACAGAGTCAGTGCAATCCTTTAAGAAATGCTTAATAATATCATGTGTCTGCCATACCCATATCACATCACTCGTTTCCCATCTCACTTTGGAGTAAGAGCCAGAGTCCTTATGAGACCCTACATGGCCTTGTATGATCTGTCCTAGAGAAATCAGTGTCCCAGAAGCTGTGAGAGCGAAGCAAAAATAAATGCAGATACCATTCCCTACCACTCTCCCTGCGTTCTCTCTGTTCCAGCCACACTGGTCAGTACTGGACTTTGTACTTGCCATTCAGGTCTTTGCTCAGATGCCACCTCCTTAGAGAGGCCTTCTGGGACCACTGTATCTAAAGTAGCACCCCCAGCACAGGCCACTTACCTTGCTTCGTTTTCCTCTGTTGCACTTGGTCATCGCTTGACGTATTATATATTGATGGGAAGGGGCATTTTTTGTCCAAACAAAGAGAAGGACTTGTTTTGTTCTGAGGCTAAAGGGTGCCTTGCGTGTATAGGCACTCAATAAATGTTTTATGAATGAATGAAAGAACAGTTCCAATTCACAGAGGTCTATTAGGCTATGTTTACAGACATACCGTTGCACATTAAATAGGATGAACCTCTTTCATCAAAGGGATTTTCACTTGAAAAATTTCTACCTCTTTTCTTTATCTTGGATCAAGCAAACAAACTACTTCATTCTGTTTGGGAACAATGTACAATGTAGAAGCATGAAAAATGGGCAGTGGAAATGGGTTAACAATGAAACAGGAAAGGAAAATGAATGTCAAGAAGTGAACCGACAAGATGATATGCAGCTTGACCTTGGATGGTTTGAGATGCAGTGTCAGCTTCATAGGGCCCTCTCTAGTTACACCTCATGCAACCAGCAGGCTGTATGGATTTGACTGTGGACACACCTGTGCATTCTGTATCAGAGATTGTATGTATGGACGTGGAAGCTCTTCTCATTCATTCAGGTAAAATTTTTCAAACAAAATCTAATCTTTATTATAATTCTTATATACCATTATAGTAATAAAATATATACAAAGCAAGATTTAAAGAGAAATTCAGTCATTATTTATGAAACAAACTCTTCTCAGACATTATTAAATTATTATTTTATCCAACATGAATAGAATTAACTTATTTTAACTTTGTAATTTAGCCTCACAACCTTGTCAAAACTTCAGATAGGTGAAGGTAAAATAATGAGATATTTTTCCTGTCAGGAGTGGGGTACAGAATTTATGAATCTAGTTAGGTAATTACAATTATCAGTTATATAAATGCTGTAAAAACTCTTTACATGTATTCATTAATTTAATCATGCAACAACTTCATCAGGTTGGTGCTCTTATCCACATTTTACTTATTTATTTATTTATTTATTGGCTGCATTGGGTCTTTGTTGCTGCGCACGCGCTTTCTCTAGTTGCGGTGAGCGGGGGCTACTCTTCGTTGCGATGCGTGGCCTTCTCACTGCAGTGGCTTCTCTTGTTGCGGAGCATGGACTCTAGGTGCGCGGGCTTCAATAGTTGTGGCTCATGAGCTCTAGAGCACAGGCTCAGTAGTTGTGGCACTTGGGCTTAGTTGCTCCGTGGCATGTGGGATCTTCCCAGGCTAGGGATCGAACCCGTGTCCCCTGCATTGGCAGGCAGATACTTAACCACTGTGTCACCAGGGACGCCCCTCTTATCCCCATTTTAAAAATAAGGAAAGTGGGCTTCCCTGGTGGCGCAGTGGTTGAGAGTCTGCCTGCTGATGCAGGGGGCGCATGTTCGTGCCCCGGTCCGGGAAGATCCCACATGCCGCGGAGCAGCTGGGCCCGTGAGCCATGGCCGCTGAGCCTGCGTGTCTGGAGCCTGTGTTCCGCAACAGGAGAGGCCACAACAGTGAGAGGTCCGCGTACTGCAAAATAAATAAATAAATAAGGAAAGTAAGGCCCTGAAAGGCTCAGTCCTGTGGACTAGGTCACATACAGGTAGTAGTTGTGAATTCCAGGAGGTTAATTAGGCTCTCTGGGTCCAGAGTCCATGCTCTTCACTGCTGCAGTATCTCTGCGAGAGGCATTTTCTTACTTCATAAAATTCACATTTTTCTGATGATGGAGATACTGCTCAAAACATGTTTGAAAGTTCTCTTTTGGAACAAATCTTAAAACTCTTTTACAAATCATTCGTGAATTGAGGCTTAGTGTGAACACAAAGAATAAGTAGCAGTCTATAACTCAATGACCCAGTTCATCCCCTAGAATATGTTTTTTAAAAAAGCACTTGATAAATAAATCCAAGTTACCTTCAAATGAAAAATATTTTCTATGATTTAAGATTTTTTGAAGACTTCCTATGAACACTTAGCACAGTGACTTGAAAGAATTAATTGCCGGGAAAACTCACATCCTGGTTTCTGCTTTCAGTTAGGAAATCATTAGTTATGTTGAAAGTTTGGGAAAACTCCTTCTTAGTGGATGGTTTTGAGCGGTGCCCCAGAACCTACAGGCCTGGGTTCTCTTTCTGCTCTGCTCCCTGCTTTGCCCCTCTGTCTGGCCTTCACTTCCTATGCCAGGTAAGGGAGGAAGTGGAAACTGTCCAAAGGCAGCTGAAGTTAGCACCACTGAAGGCAAAGGGGATCCCCCAGTGTCTCTCCAAACTTGGAATTTAGTGACTTTGGGAGATATGATGTATATGAAAGTGCTTTGCCAAATAAAGTGCTACCCCAGTGTAAATAATTATATGGTAAATTGAAAATTCTGAAGGCATTTTCAAAAAGGAAGTTTTGGAAATGTTTTAGGTGTTCAGTTTCATTCTTAGAATGAGGGCATAGTTTCTCAAGCTGGCTACTTTAAAATAGACAGAAGCACAGTATTTGCATCATTCCTAGAGTGGGGACTCTAAAATTAGTCACCTTTTTATAGCTGAGTCTCATATACTCAGTTGCCTACTGCCTTAGTGTTGTTTAGACTTCATGGGTGGTATTTTTCATGTGTCATGTTTTCACTTGGTAATAATCGTTTGTGGCTTTTCACTTACTTTATGCAGTGACCATACTTGGAAGGAATAAATTTAACATTTCCTCTAGTTTCTGTTTATTCACCAGGGCTGGACTTGGGTGAGGTAAGTGAGGCACTCACCTTGCATACAAATGTAAGTGGGCCCCAGAACTCTCAGTGATAAAGAGAAATAATATTTTAATCCAATATCTTAAAAAGTAAAAATTAGTGCAAAAAGAGTTCATGATGAACAAAACATTAAATGTTAAATAAAAAATGTTTCCCTTAGCCCAGGCTCCAGTGTGGCTCGACACAGCATTATATTCACCTGTTCTGTTCTGTCCTTAAAGCATCAAAGCCAACAAACTCACATTCTGTGTCCTAGGTCTTGTGCTTAGTCGATACTTATAAACTAGACCAACATGTTTTCTAAGTAATCACTCAGAAATGCCCCTTTCCCTTCTTGCTTCCAACATGTTTCATCTGTTCTCATTTCTCTGACTCTGTACTCCCTGTATGTCTGACTTTAGTGCCACTTCTAATTTTGGCCATCCATTCTCATTTAGTTTTACTAATTTTTCAGAAATTCCTCCTGGCTTGACTCTTCTACCTTGGGCCTTGACAATTCTACCCAGACCTTTACTTTCCTTAATCCTTTGATGTCCCCAGTTGCCTTGGGTAAGAAATTTCACTTCAGACTCCTGTAATCCCAACCCTGACTAGGTCATACCCCTTGGGGAAGGTTGGGGGGAATTTGGAGACCACTTATTTGATGTATATTTTAAAAATCCTTAGTCCTGTCAACACTCAACACTGGTTTAATTTACAACTAAAAATCCTAAACTGTGGCTTGTAGCTAGCTTCATTACTGCAGGCTAAGTCATATCTGCGATGGTTTCTCTTTATCTTTACATTTTCTCCATTTAGCTATTAAAGCAATTCCCAGTGGTTTTTAGTTCTCACGAAAGTTGTTTTCCTCTTCCATAGATTGGCAGAAACTGGGAAGGACTATGCCTTTTGTTTGTCAGTGCCTGTATATGAAGCGAATAAACCCCACATTTGCTTTTTCCCTCCTCATTACAAAGTGCTATTTTTTCCCCACCTAAGGAGGACTGAGAACTAGTGTACGTATATATGTACGTACATATATACACATACATGTGTGCACATTTATATACTTAATCCCTTCTTTTTATACAAATGGCTTCATATGCAATGTCCTGCACCTTCTTTTTTTTCACTTAACATCCCTAAAAAGCAAAATGGATGATGTGATGGTCAATTATATGTGTCAACTTGACGGGCCATGAGTGTCCACGTTAAATGTTATTTCTGGATGTTTCCATGAAGGTGTTTCTGGATGAGATTAGCATTTGAATTGGTGGACTCAGGAAAGTAATTTCCCTTCCCAATGTGAGTGGGCATCCTCCAATCCATTGAGGGGCTGAATAGCACAAAAAGCAGAGGAAGGAAGACTTTACCCCTTTTATTCCTGCCTCACTGCTTGAGCTGGGACATCTCATCTCGTCTTCTGCCCTTGGACTGAGATGTACACCACTGGTTTTTCTAGTTCTCCAACCTTTGGATTCAGGCTGAATTACACCACCTGCTTTCCTGGTCTCCAACTCACAGATGGCAGATTTTGGACTTCCCAAGCTCTGCAATCGCATTAGCCAATTCATTATAATAAATATTTATCTATATCTTATTGACTGAAAGCTTGGCTTTAATGTGTTAACAGATCATCTTTTGTGAGTCTTTGGTTTACCTTTTAACTTTATTGTCTTTGAATGCGATCAGATTGCTTAATATTTATAAAATATAGGTATGGGAGAGTGCCAGGGCTGTGATATGTCTGAGGAAATTCTTGAAATACCTTGAAATCATGAAGTTATTCTATATTTTCTTCTAAAAGCTATAAAATTTTGACTTGCGTATTTAGGTGTTCAATCCATCCGGAATTTCCCATGTGGTGGTGTGATGCAGGATAGAATTAAACTTTTTGACTACATGGCTGGCTCATTGTTCCATTTCAAACTTTCTTTCCTTTTCAGTGCCACCTCTGGCATTGCCAAATTTGTGTATATGTGGGAATTATTTCTGGGCTCTCTGTTTTTTTCAAACGCGTGTAATTACCTTTTCTTGTGCCAATATTACCCTATTTTAATTGCTATGGCAGAGTGATTTTTTTTCTCCTTTCTTCCTTTCTTCTTTTCCCTCCCTTCCTTCCTTCCTTGCTTTCATCTTCCTCCTTCCTTCCTTTCCTCAATTTTATTGAGGTATGATTTACATACAATAGAACAATAAATTACAAGTCATTATAAGTTTAGATCTCAATGAATTTTGCCAGATACATTAAACTGTATAATCACAATGCCAATCAAGATATAAAACATTCCCATCACCCCTAAAAGTCCCCTTATACTCCTTTACAGCCAGGACCCCAATCCTACTCAGTAACTCATTTATTTTTGTCACTATAGATTAGTCATGAACTTCGTATAAATGGAGGCATATAGCATATACTTATTTTGTGCCTGGGTTCATTTGCTCCGTATTGTATATCTGAAATGTACCTATATTGTTCCTTTTTATTACTGAATGGTATTCCAGTATATGGAGATAACACAATTTGTTTCTCCATTTTCCTTTGTGGACATTTGCCTTTCATCAAGTTTGGTGATACTTTTTCTTATTATTTTATTGTGATAAAATATATATAATATCAAATTTGCCATTTTTAACTGTATACTTCAGTGGCATTAAGTACACTCATAGTCTTGTGCAACCCTTGTCACTCCATTTACAGAACTTTTTTATCATCCTGAACAGAAATCCCAAACCTGTTAAACAATAACTCCCTATTTCTTCTTTCTCCAGCCCCAGGTAACTTCATTATACTTTCTGTCTCTGTGAATGTGCTTTTTCTACGTACCTCAAGAGAAATAATTACGGTATATATCTATCCGTTTGTATCTGGCTTATTTCACTTAGCATAATGTTTACAAGGTTCATCCATGTTGTAGTATGTATTAGAATTTCATTCCTTTTTACAGATGAATAATATCCCATTGTGTGTATATATCACATTTAGTTTATTTATTCTTCTTGATGGATATGTGCATTGCTGCAACCTTTTGGCTCTTTGGCATGATGCTGCTATGAACATGGATGTACAAGTATCTGGTTAGGTCCCTGCTTTCAATTCTGTTGTATATATACCTAGACTGTGAAATGACTGGATCATAAGGTAATTCAGTTGTTTAACTTTTTGAGGATCTGCCCTACTGTTGTCACAGCAGTTGCGCCATTTCCAGCAACAATACCTAAGGGTTCCAATTTCCAGATTTTTTCCTTCTTTGTTTTTTAATTTATAATATCCATTTAGTAGTGTGAAGTGGTATCTCATTGTGGATTTGGTTTGCATTTCCCTCATGACTCAGATGTTGAGCATCTTTTCATGTGCCTGTTGGCCATTTCAGTATCTTCTTTGGAAAAATGTCGATTCAAGTCCTTTGCCAATTTTTTATTTGGGTTGTTTTATTTATTTCTTTTTTTATTTTGAGTTGTAGGAGTTCTTTATATATTCTGGATCTTAATCCCTTATCAGATATATGATTTGCAGATGTTTTCTCCCACTCTGTGTGTTGCCTTTTCATTCGCTTGATAGTGTCTTTTGTTTCACAAAACCTTTAAATTTTGGTGAAGTCCAATTTATCTATTTTTGTTGTTACCTTTGGTGTCATATCCAAAGGCAATTAAGAAATTATTGCAATAAGAAATTATTGCCAAATTCAATATTTTCAAGATTTCCCCCTAATGTTTTCTTCTAAGAGTTTTATAATTGTAGCTCTTTCTTTCAGTCTTTGATACATTTTGAGTTAATTTTTGTATATAATACAAAGTAAGGATCCAGTTTCATTCTATTGCATATGGATATCCAGTTTTCCTAGCACCATTTTTTTTAACATCTTTATTGGAGTATAATTGCTTTACAATGGTGTTTAGTTTCTGCTTTATAATAAAGTGAATCAGCTCTACATATACATATATCCCCATATCTCCTCCCTCTTGCATCTCCCTCCCACCCTCCCTATCCCACTCCTCTAGGTGGTCACAAAGCACCAAGCTAATCTCCCTGTGCTATGCGGCTGCTTCCCACTAGATATCTGTTTTACATTTGTTAGTTTATATAAGTCCATGCCACTCTCTCACTTCATCCCAGCTTACCCTTCCCCCTCCCCAAGTCCTCAAGTCTATTCTGTATGTCTGCATCTTTATTCCTGTCCTGCCCCTAGGTTCTTCACCATTTTTTTTTTTTAGATTCCATATATATGTGTTAGCATATGGTATTTTCTCTTTCTGACTTACTTCACTCTGTATGACAGTCTCTGGGTCCATCCACCTCACTACAAATAAATCAATTTTGTCTCTTTTTATGGCTGAGTAATATTCCATTGTATATATGTACCAGATCTTCTTTATCCATTCATCTATCGATGGACACTTAGGTTGCTTCCATGTCCTGGCTATTGTAAATAGAGCTGCAATGAACATTGTGGTCCATGACTCTTTTTGAATAATGGTTTTCTCAGGGTGTATGCACAGTAGTGGGATTGCTGAGTCGTATGATAGTTCTATATTTAGTTATTTAAGGAACCACCATACTGTTCTCCATAGTGGCTGTATCAATTTAACTTCCAACCAACAGGACAAGAGGGTTCCCTTTTCTCCACACCCTCTCCAGCATTTATTGTTTCTAGATTTTTTGATCATGGCCATTCTGACCGGTGTGACGTGATACCTCATTGTAGTTTTGATTAGCATTTCACTAATGGTTAGTGATGTTGAGCATCCTTTCGTATGTTTGTTGGCAATCTGTATATCTTCTTTGAAGAAATGTCTCTTTAGGTCTTCTGCCCATTTTTGGAATGGGTTATTTGTTTCTTTGATATTGAGCTGCATGCACTGCTTGTAAATTTTGGAGATTAAACCTTTGTCAGTTGCTTCATTTGCAAATATTTTCTCCCATTCTGAGGGTTGTCTTTTTGTCTTCTTTATGGTTTAGTTTGCTGTGCAGAAGCTTTTAAGTTTCGTTAGGTCCCATTTGTTTACTTTTGTTTTTATTTCCATTTCTCTAGGAGGTGGGTCCAAAAGGATCTTGCTGTGATTTATGTCATAGTGTTCTGCCTATGTTTTCCTCTAAGAGTTTGATAATGTCTGGCCTTACATTTAGTTCTTTAATCCACTTTGAGTTTATTTTTGTGTATGGTGTTAGGAAGTGTTCTATTTTCGTTCTTTTACATGTAGCTGTCCAGTTTTCCCAGCACCACTTATTGAAGAGGCTTTCTTTTCTACAGTGTATATTCTTGCCTCTGTTATCAAAAATAAGGTGACCATACATGCATGGATTTATCTCTGGACTATCTATCCTGTTCCATTGATCTATATTTCTGTTTTTGTACCAGTACCATACTGTCTTGATTATTGTAGCTTTGTGGTATAGTCTGAAGTCCGGGAGCCTGATTCCTCCGGCTCCGTTTTTTTTTCTCAAGATTGCTTTGGCTGTTCGGGGTCTTTTGTGTTTCCTGTAGATCTTTTGTAGCAATCTGTAAATTGCTTTGGGTAGTATAGTCATTTTCACAATGTTGATTCTCCCAATCCAAGAACATGGTATATCTCTCCATCTGTTTGTATAATCTTTAATTTGTTTCATCAGTGTCTTATAGTTTTCTGCATACAGGTCTTTTGTCTCCTTAGGTAGGTTTATTCCTAGGTATTTTATTCTTTTTGTTGCAGTGGTAAATGGGAGTGTTTCCTTAATTTCTCTTTCAGTTTTCTCATCATTAGTGTATAAGAATGCAAGAGATTTCTGTGCATTAATTTTGTATCCTGCTGCTTTACCAAATTCATTGATTAGCTCTAGTAGTTTTCTGGTAGCATCTTTAGGATTCTCTATGTAGAGTATCATATCGTCTGCAAACAGCCTAGCACCATTTTCTGAAAAAACTATTTGAAAGCACTTGTCACCCGTGTTGAGAATCATTTGACCATACATGTGAGGGCTTATTTCTGGACTCTGTCTTCTGTTTCATTGCCGAATATGTCTGTTTTTATGCCAGTACCACACTGGTTGATTATTATAGTTGGAGGTATTTTGAAGAGTGCTGCTATGAACACTCTTGATCATGTCTTTTTCTGGATATATACTTTTATTACTTTTGGTAAACACTTAGCTGTGTAATTGCTGGGTTATATGCTAAGAGTATGTTTACCTTCATTTAAAACTTCCAAATTATTTCCAAAGAAGTTGTACCATTTCACACTCTCATCAGCAATGTAGGAGGGTTCAGTTACTCCACATGTAACTGTCATCAGTCTTTTAAAATTTTAGCCATTATATTTCAAATATAGTGTTCTAATATTGTGATTTTATTTGTATTTCTGTGATGTTTAGCAATTTTGAGCATGTTTTCATGTACTTGTTGGATATTCATAGGTCTTCTTTTGTGAAATATCTGTTCATATCTTTACATTGGTTTGTGTGTCTTCTTATGATTGAGTTGTAAGAATTCTTTATATAGTCTTTTTTTTTAACATCTTTATTGGGGTATAATTGCTTTACAATGGTGTGTTAGTTTCTGCTTTATAACAAAGTGAATCAGTTATACATATACATATGTTCCCATATCTCTTCCCTCTTGCGTCTCCCTCCCTCCCACCCTCCCTATCCCACCCCTCCAAGTGGTCACAAAGCACCGAGCCGATATCCCTGTGCCATGCGGCTGCTTCCCACTAGCTATCTACCTTACGTTTGTTAGTGTGTATATGTCCATGCCTCTCTCTCGCCCTGTCACAGCTCACCCTTCCCCCTCCCCATATCCTCAAGTCTGTTCTCCAGGTCTGTGTCTTTATTCCTGTCTTACCCCTAGGTTCTTCATGACATTTTTTTTTCTTAAATTCCATATATACGTGTCAGCATACGGTATTTGTCTTTCTCTTTCTGACTTACTTCACTCTGTATGACAGACTCTAGGTCTATGCACTTCATTACAAATAGCTCAATTTCGTTTCTTTCTATGGCTGAGTAATATTCCATTGTATATATGTGCCACAAGTCTTTGTCAGATGTATGTATTGCTAATATTTTCTCCCAATCAGTGGTTTGCCTTTTTGATTTCTTAACAGAGTCTTTCAAAGACCTTCTTTTAAAAAAATTCAGTTTTGAAATAATTTAAGATCTACAAAAATTTGCCCCAAAGTAACACAGAGGGTTTCTGTATACATTTCACCCAGCTTTCCCAAATGTAACATCTTCATAATTACAATGCAATTATCAAAACCAGAAAATTAACATTGGAAAATACTTTTAATCTATAGACCTTACTTACATTTCCTTGGTTGTCTCACTAATGTCCTTTCACCTATCAATGATCCAGAAGTTTATAAGAAATTTATTAATTTTTCTTATCTTTTTTAAGAACCAGTTTTGGTTTCATTGATTTTTCTCATGTGTTTATTATTTTACATTCTTACTTTGTTTTTTTTTTTCAATTCCTTTGAGTTACTTTTCTTTTCCTAGTTTGCTAATATGATAACTTTGATAATTGACTTTTAAACATTTTCTGTAATAAAAGCATTTAAAGCAACACATTTCTTTCTAAACACTATTTTAGCTTCATCCTCACATTCTGATTTGTAGTGATTTTTATGTCATTCCTTTAAAAATATTTAATAATGTCCTTTGTGATGTCTTCTTTGACTTATGGATTATTTAGAAGTACCTTGTTTAATTTCCAAATATTTGAGTATCTTCCAAATTATTTTTTATATTCATTTCCTGTTAAATTTGTGTGTATGTGTGAGAAAATGTACTCTGCGTGACTTTGGTCCTGCGAAGTGTTTGAGCTTAGCGTATAATCCAGCTTGGTGGATGTTCTACAGGCACTTAAAAAGAATGTGTCTAGTGCTATTGTCATGTATTGTCCTACAAAAGTCAACTAATGCAAGTTGGTTTATATTTTTGTTCAAGTCACTTATGTCCTTACTGATTCTATACATAAATTTTCATTAATTACTGAGAGATATACATTGAGATCTCTAACTATAATTGTGGATTTTTGTATACATCCTTTTAGTCTGTAAGTTTTTGCTTTATGTATTATAAAGCTGTTATTAGATGCTGTTTACTCATTTAGAATTATTATATACTTGTGAGGCATTTGTCTTTTTTAATTGTCCTGCCATATTTCAGATAATATTCCTCCTCCTGAAATCTGCTTTATTATTAATATACCTATTTCAGTATTAGTATGATTTCTCTTTTTTCATTCTTTTGCTTTTAACCTGTCTTTGTATTTTAAATTACTTTCTATTCATAGCATATAGTTGCCTCTTGCTTTTAAAAAAGTTGAACAATCTCTGCCTTCTAATGGAGTGTCTAGATAATTTACATGTAATGAAATTATCAGTATATTTTGTTTTAATTCTACCATCTGGCTATTTCCTTTCTATTTGTACTGTTTGTTCTCTGTTCCTACGTGGTCTTACCCTTCCTTTTTTTTTTTTTTTTTTTGCGGTACGCGGGCCTCTCACTGTTGTGGCCTCTCCCGTTGCGGAGCACAGGCTCCGGATGCACAAGCTCAGCGGCCATGGCTCACGGGCCCAGCCGCTCCGCGGCATGTGGGACCTTCCCAGACTGGGGCATGAACCCACGTCCCCTGCACCAGCAGGCGGACTCTCAGCCACTGCGGCACCAGGGAAGCCCCCTTCCTTTTTATTGATTAATCATTTCAGTATTCCATCTTACCTTTTTTTTGTGGTTGTTCTAGGGTTTACAATAACAATCTTCAACTTATCACAGTGTTATCTTTAATCAGTATTTATTTCTCATGCATTGTAGTGCCTTACAACAGGGTACTTCCATTCCCTCCTTCTATCCTTTGTGCTTTTATTGTCATAGATTTTATTTCTATATCTTTATAAAATGCATAATGCTTTTAAAATGATTTTTATCTAAACAGCCAATTTTCTTTTCTTTTTATTTTCTTTTCTTTTTTTCTTTTTGTTAAGGGGGTGGGTGTGAACGAAGCCAGTGGGCAACCAGCAGCCGAGCGACGTCCCCTACTTCCTCTTCCTCCCCTCAGCACACCCCCACCCCCCCACCCCACCCCTGAGTCAGCCTAGCTTCTCCTCCCTTAAACAGCCAATTATCTTTTAAAGAAGTGTTTAAGAAAAAAAGGTTTATGCACACACATATTTTTCTAATTTAGGTATTTACCATTTCTGGTGTTCTTCATTTCTTTCTGTAAATATAAATTCTCAGTGTTCTTTTTTTCTTTATGTAAATCTGAGTTTCCATTTCGAAACTTTAGCATGAAAACTTCCTTTAGCGTTTCTTATAGTGTGGTTTTTGCTTGTGATAAATTCTCTCAGCTCTTGCTTGTTTAGAAATGGCCTTATTTCACCTTTGTTTTTGAGGGATATTTTCACTGGATATAGAGTTGTACGTTGGCACTTTTCCCTTTCAGCACATGAAATATGTCATTTCACTGTGCTCTGTCTTGCGTCATTTTTGATCTATGGTCATTCTAATCTCATTTCTCCGTATATAATGTGGCTTTCTTTTCCTGACAGCTTTTAAGATTTTCTTTTTATCATTGGTCTTCAGCAATTTGATTATGATGTGCTATGGTGTGGTTTCTTTTTGTGTATTCTTTTTGGGGTTTGTTGAGCTCCTCAAATCTGTGAGTTTATAGTTTTCATCAAGGTTGGAAATTTTTAGCTATTTTTATATTTAGAAATTTAGTTTTTCCATATTTTCCTTCTTCTACTCCTTTTTTTAAAACTTTCCTCCAACTTGGTTTGTTACCTGTAGTTCCTGGGGTGCAGTTTGCCTGATCTTTGTACCAGCTGACTCTCATTATGGTTTTTTCTTTATAATTTCCTTCTTCTTTCCCCTCTTCCTCCTTTTCCTCCCCCTTGTTCTTTTTCTTCTTGATATTTGTTTGCCAAGATCACACTTGATGCTCTGCATCAAGTATCTCTATTTGGGCAATTCCAAATTCGCCTTTGTTAGGAACCTGTAGGTATTACCAATTCCAGAGCAGATATTATGTTCATCTTCTGCTTGTAATTCTTGCCCTATGAGTGAAGTGTAGTTTTGAACTCTCCACATCTCCCACTGCACAGACTTGGGTTTCCAGTTTTGTGTGAATGAATCCTTTACCACATACTGTTCAAAGCAGTTAGTTGGATCACATGTCACATCCTTTCAGGCTCAGTGCCTTATTCAGGAGCTTAGGTTCAGTTCATTGTGCTTAAGGCCCTGGAATCTAAAACTTCCTCCCCTCAGCATTTATGCTTGTATCCTACGCCCCTGTGGGCTACTTGATTTTTATTTTCATACTCATCTATGGCTTTCAGTTTTTTGTTTTTATTTTTGGGAGCTTTTCTTTTGAAAGCTGAAAAATTTTCTTTCTCACTTTCAAGCTCAGGTGTGTGTATGTGTGTGTATTCCAACACTTTAAAATGTTTGCAGTGGTGAGAGTTTTTGGGTTTTTTTAACATCTTTATTGGAGTATAATTGCTTTACCATGGTATGTTAGTTTCTGCTTTAGAACAAAGTGAATCAGGCAATACATATACATATGTCCCCATATCTCTTCCCTCTTGCATCTCCCTCCCTCCCACCCTCCCTATCCCACCCCTCTAGGTGGTCACAAAGCACCGAGCTGATCTCCCTGTGCTATGCGGCTGCTTCCCACTAGCTATCGGTTTTACAGTTTTTTCATATTTTTATTCTTAAATATGAATGGAAAATCAAGAATCATTAAATACTTGAAGAACAAAATATGATATGAGATTGAGTCTAAGATAAACAAATGAAAAAAGTTTCAAAGGAAATAGAGATATTCAAGAATGGGGGGAAAACACACAAGAACCCCTTTATTAATATCCTCAGAGACATGTGAGCTGATGCTGCATCCACAGTACAACAGGATGCTATAAAAAAAGGAAGATTCATAGAACAGGAATGAGATCTTGATGATTAAAATATTATTAACACAACAAACATTGAGCAGAAGAAATGAGTTGAAGGATTGAAATAAAAAATTCCAGGGAGCTTCCCTGGTGGCGCAGTGGTTGAGAGTCCACCTGCCAGTGCAGGAGACACGGGTTCGTGTCCCGGTCCGGGAGGATCCCACATGCCACGGAGCGGCTGGGCCTGTGAGCTATGGCCGCTGGGCCTGCGCGTCCGGAGCCTGTGCTCTGTGACGGGAGAGGCCACAACAGTGAGAGGCCCGTGTACCGCAAAAAGGGAAAAAAAAAAAAATTCCAGGATACCTTCCTTCATAAGTAGAATAAAAAGAATGTAGAGATGAAAATACGACAGAAAATATAAATGACAGAGGACCAATCCAAGAGGTCTAATAGTCAATTAATAGAAGTTATAGAAAGAAAAAATACAGGAAATTAATGAAATAAAATATTCAAGTAAATAATGGAATACAATTTTGAAGAGCTAAGGGATATAATAATTGAAAATAAATGGAACAATCATTCTCTTGAATGTTGAAATTTCAGAACATTAAGGATAGAGAACTAAAAGCTTACAGAGAATGAAAATCTATCAATCAGTCAGACAAATATGACACCTCTGTAGGACTAACCTCTTGTCATAATAGTGAATGCTAGATGTTGGTAGAAAAATACTTTTAAAGTTCTGATGAAAATGATTTTCCAGTGGAATTCTATACTCTGCCAAAATACAAAACAAATGTGAGTCAAGTAAAGATATTTTCAGACATGAAAGATGCAGAAGTCTGTTCCTCACAATGATCCATTCTTTTTATTTTTTCCAGCTCAGCAATAGAAAACATTTTTTATTTAGACATATTCCAGCTACACTAAAAAATATTTCCTTCTTCTGCCTCCCTTGCAGCTATGGATGGCTATATGACCAAGTTCTGGCCAATGTTGTGGGTGGCCTTCATGGAGATATTGTTAAAAGAGAGGGCTTGTTCCTCCTTCTAATTTGTAGGCATGACCACTGGAGCTCTAACATTCATTTTGACTTGGTTGGCTTCCTTGAGAATGAAAGCCACAGTTGGAGGATAATGGAAAAGAAAGATGGGAAACTATGTCCCTGATGACAGTATGAGCCCACCATACCAGTTCTGTACTGCCTACCTCCAAATTTCTGTTTGTAATAGAGAAATAAAATTTCATTTTGCTAAAGTTACATTAATTTTAAAATATTCTCTTACATGCAGCTGTACCTAATCCAAACTGACAGAGGAAGCTATTTGAGGTTATATGTCAATTAATGATGAATTGATTTTTATTTTTGCATTGATCTGTCCATGTGACCATGTTCTGGGTCACATGATCTATAATGGAAGTACTGTGAGGGGGCTACAAAGAACCAGTACTTTTAACTCAAGGGAATTATCCAAGGAAAAACCAGGAGCATATCTGTGTAAAAGGCATAAAAAAAGTGGGGGGGGGGAATCTTTAAGAAATAAAGGCAACTAGAAACTCCAGGGAAAACGTAAAGCATTTTAAAAATGGCATTACTTTGTTCTATAGTGAACTATAGTTATACAATCAAAATCATTTAAACAACAATAAATGTCCTTACAAGGGGAAGCTTTCTTCCAGAAATGATCACTATTTGCTTCTGCTAGGAAACTTTATTCAAACTAAGATAATTACTGAAAAAATTACAGTTCTTCAGGGTACAATTAAATGTTGATCTTCTTTCATGAATTTACCTTCTATATGGTGAATCCTTTATAACTCCACTCTTATTCAGCTTGAGAACATATTTTATTATACATCAATTATTTATATTCCACTGATTCTGATAACGTCTTAATGATTGTCAATTATAGCATCTTGCAAATACCTCAGTAATAGTACTTTTAACTTTTATTTTACTTGTATGTCTAACTGCTTTCTTTCCCACTAGACTGTAACTCATTTGTCACATAAACAGTATTTTTCAGTTCCATATTTCCGTAACTTAGCCCACCATCAGGCACACCGTAAGTGCCCATGCTTATTAAATGGATTAATCTGAGGAAACTTGACCTGATTATTATGAGAACATGTTACCTCTTGGCTGTTTCCTCAAGAAGGGAGAAAAAAAAGAGTGAGAGAAGATGTGATTGAAGAGGAAAGGAGAATACTGAATACATTTAATAGATGTCCCGTCTCCAAAGCACTTAAGCATCAGCAAGCATACCCTTGGAGCATGTCTGATGATATTTCAGAGGCTCTCTTCACAGATCACCTTGCAATCCCAGGTCACAAGGTGGGAGCTGCCAGCAGTCCTGGTATTAAACCACTGCACCGGCTCCCAGTCCTCCTGTGCGTGAGGTGGCTTGCGATGGACGAGCCTAGAGTGACTATGCCAACTTACAGCTGCCCTGTCCCTGTCTCCCTGCCAAGCAGACTCAGATTTCAAATGAGTAGTTTCATTTGAAGGAATGGATATTTATAAAGACAAGTTATGTCATGGTCATATTCACCTAGCATCACCATCAGCTCAGCATCCAGGCAAACCAGAGCCATATCCTGTGAACAGTTGGCTTTATGGAATGCAGGAAGCTGGGAAGAGAGACACATAGGGAAAATAAGGGGCAGGTGGGTCTGACCAACGTAACCACATGGAAGCATACAACCTTTCTTCTTTTCATATAGGGCCTTTGTCAGAGGCATTTGATCTACAGTGGAAAGAGCATGCATCTTAGAATTAACGGACCTTGTTTTTGGTTCAGGGACTGCTACTTAGTGGCTCTGTGTCCTTGAGCAAGTCCCTTCCTATCTCGGGGCCTGGTTTCCTTATTTGGAAAATGTCAGCCTCATAAAGTTATTTTGAGGATTATAAAGAAATAATGGATGCGAGCATCCTTTGTATAATTTACATCCAATGTAAATTATATTGTCCTTTTTCACACTGGGGTATGCCTCAAGGCTGTTCAGCATATTGTGTTCAACTCATGTAAATAATGTTAAAGAGAAGTATTACCAAACCAGGACGTATTGCTTGTGTTAATAAACAGTATGAGGGGGAAAACTTTGCTAATACTTAATGTTCTTATTTATTAACCCACTAGTCAAATATTATTGAATATATCATCACCATCAGAAAGATTTGGGTGTCTGTTATTCAGGCAACATTTATCAAGTGCTCAAGTGAAAGGCACTAGGTTAGCTCCCATGAGTGAACTAGTAAGGAAAAAGGAGAAGAGAATCCACATTCAGAATTAGATAGTTATAACATTTCAAGGCTGTGTGGACTAGTAATTTCTAGAATTGCAACACATCAGACATGAATGCCTATATAATATCTCACCCCATTCAACTCTTACCTAAGCCATGAATTCTGTCTATACTGTACTTTGATAATTAAAAAACTCACTCCATGGGGGATATTCTATTTCAAGTAGACCTAATTGTTAGAAAACTCTTCCTTATATTCACCATTTGGTCCTATCTTACAGCCACGCAACTAGCTTCCTTCTGTACATGATGGTCACCACTTGGATATTTAAAGATGGCCATCGTGCCTCTTCCCATGCCTCCTTTCTCCATGAGATATACATAGCCCATGATCCCTTCCTCTCACCATCCTGCTCTGTCTCTTAGGGGTCTGCTCAGTTTTTTCCTGTGTCCTATTCAAAGTATCACATTCAATCTGGCCTCAAAATTCCACGAGTGGTTCCACCAGGGCAGAATGGGGTAGGACTGTAGTCTCCATGGTGGAAGTCCTTGCTGTCATTTATAGTCCTAGAGATACTGGCAAACCCTAAATTTGTTTACTGTAGTGTATCTCCTTTCACATGTAGTTATACTCCCTCATTCTATATTTGTGAAGTTTGTTTTTTAGAACTACAGTCACAACTTCACAGTTATATATACTAAATTTTATTTTCAGATGTTGGCCTAAGCTACCTCTGACACACACCATTTCCACTATAGTACTGTCCCCACTAGGATCACAGGGAGAATGATTCAAGCGTCAGTGCATAGTTTGTAACTCATGCTTTGCCTCTGAGAATTCACCGGGGATTCACTTTTAATTGCTTCCCACAGTTCTACTTATGATGTCAGTGTTCTTCAACGTCCTACAGAAGTTGCCAGGGAAAGGGCCCATGTGATTTATACCAGTAAGAATCTCCCATTAAAATTTTGAATAACTCTTTTCTCCAGGAGTCAAAAAACAATTAAAAATTGAAATAGGAGTCAGATAGGGACAAAAATATCAGCTTTATTGTTGATATAATTAAATGCAGGTATGTGGAATGGCACCAGCAAAGACTGTACAGCCCTTTTGCCAGTTGGCCACTAGAGGCGCTCTCTGTGCTCCTGTAAGCTTCCCTACCTCCTGGCAACCAGAACAAAATAGGAAATCAATACCCTGCAGGCAGGCAGATGGACAGCATAGAAAGAGAGCCCAGAGGGGCAGAGCTGCATAGGCTATGGCTGGAGCCCAATTTCCCACAGCAGATTCACTCCTCCCTTGGGGTGGGCTGAGGCACTACTTTTGAAGAGCAACCTTCTCCCTTTTCTGAGCCAAAGAATACTGAGCAAGGGAGAGAAGGGTTCCCTCACATCTCCTTGCACTCCATAGAGGCACTGAGTCCCTTTAGCCTTGTCAACTGCAGGATGGTGAAGCTGGCTTCTGTGGGTGCAGGGACCTACTCTGAGGTGACCTCCCTGTCCACACACAAAGCCTACAACCATGCCCCTTTGTCCATGGCCTGTGAGTTTTTGTATAAGGGGCTGACAGCCCCCATGTCAGCCTGGGAACTGCTCACATCTGGCCCAGCACATCATTTCCTCTCCATGGAATTTTGTACTCAGTAACAGCCAGTGTTACTTGATGCTGGACACCTGGATGTAGAGGGAAATATCTGCCCCATGGCTTTGCTTTTCTCTCTCTGAAGTCCCTGTCCTCCACTGTGTGGCCCTGTGTGTGAGCCTAGAGGGGAAACTGCTGGCTGAGATGAGGAACATTGCTGTTGACAGGCCCCTTCATGTGCTCCTCGGGGACCCTTGAGAGTTGCCTGTTTATATTCCTCTCCCTTCCAGATTTCCCTTTTACCCTGGAGACAAAGCCCCGAGAGGCTCCCCCACTTTCACTATCACCCATTATGATCGTATTCTTCTCTTTTTATTCCTGGGATCTACTAGTTCTCCTATCTTGTGAAAGTTACCTGGAGGCTTTTGCAATCTCCCGTTCTACCCTAAAGCAATTCAAATATATAGTATGTCTTTTCAGTTTCCCTACTCAAGCTGTGTGTTTCTACTTCTCCTTCACCTTCCAGAAGGTAGTCATCACTCTGTCATATAAATGTGCCTTCTAGATCTATTTGCTTGTCAGATGTGATGGCTGAAGAAAAGCCTGGTCGTAGAACCCCATTTGCAATATTTAGACGATATGTGTTCGTACTAATTATCCAAACTTTCTGCACCCAACCACCCTCCCCCACCCCCCCTTTTTTTTTTTTTACTGGTGATGACTTTATTCTTTTCAAAATAATTTCATAACTATTATCTCATTTGGGCCTCAAAAGGATCTCATGAGTGAGGCAAATCATGATTCTATCTTCCCATTCTATATCCAGGGACAGAGGCACAAAAAGGTGAAGTCATGAACCCAAGGCTTAGAAAAGAGTTGGGGCAAAACACTACATCTGACCCTGAAGCCAGCACACCTTCTGCTGCATCTGTGTGTACGGACCTCACAGGACAGTTAGCAGTCACTAGGGCTCCATGATTGACAAGATCCCCATAAGAAGCCAGCCCCATCAGCCCCCAGTTGAATGTCCTGCTTTGAGAAGGCACATCCCCTGAGTAAATGGAAAGAATATTTACTGTGGGGGACGAAATAAAACAAAACAAAATGAAGCACAGAGGTTTGGGTTACATTTAGGGGGAAAGAGCCAGGGTTTAAGCGAACTGGACTGAGGGGGATGAAGCAGTAGAATGACACAGCTTAACTCTCTGAAACCTGTTTAGAGTGTTGTAATAGCTCAGATGGACTAAAGGAAAAACAAAACACTCATTTTGTCCGGAAAGAACCCTAGTACTATCTGTTAAATCCACTGGGAAAAATTTGGATGGACCAGAAGCAGCACTTCCTCATTTACATATTTGTCCAAATTATGTTAATGAAAAGAGTGAATTATAGACACACAGAGCTTGCAACATTGTGAAGGTTTTACTTTAATTAAGACCTGTATTTTTGCCCCTCCATCCTTTATTAAAATGAAAGCATCATTAAAAAGAAGAAAGACCATAGACAGCTAAAACCTCCCACCAAGAAAACCTCTGCTGTCTTGGATAGCTCATATGCCAAATTATTCCACTTTAATGGAAAGAGAAAACTAATGCAAAGGAATCCATGTGTACAGATGACTTCAGTGCATCCACCCATCTCCCAAAACAGCACATTTCCAAAGGGCACAGATAGCCTCCTGCGATGCCTCTTTTGTTTGCTTAATTTCCTCACACTGCATCATTCTCTAAAGAGATGTGCTCAAGTTCTCTGTCTCCCACATTGTTTTCAAACCTTGTTACCACTGCATGCATTTCTAAATGACAAGGCGACTGGGTCTAAACTTTGATATGTTGCGAGAAAACCCAAACTGACAGTTGGAGGGGGCAGAAAGAGGAAGACACTGCCCATTCCTCCCTCATCCCAAATGTCATCCCTTCCTCGTGCAGGCTGCCCAGGCAGCCCTGATGAAGAAACAAGCAGACACTTGAAAGTTTCTGACAGGTGTCATGGGCTCAGGCACTGAGAAACCAGGAGTGATGGAGCTTGACGTGACAGTGGCAGAGCCACTGAGGCTGGCTCCAGGACATGCAGGGCTTGGTGTATGTCAGTTCCAATCCTTGTCATACTCCCACTCCATAATGGTAACTGCAAACGGACAGAGCCAGCGGGAAGTGTTCAGAAAACTTAAAAACATCCTTTCCTGACCAAGTGATGTTGCCAAGCCGCAGTAACGTAGGATCAGCCACCCACAGTGGGTGCACTCCAGCTGGGTGGGGTCAGGAGCAAGAGGCGGGGCTGGTCGCACTGGTCTGCTTTGAGTTTGCTTGTTGTCTTTCTTTGTACCCTGCCTTGCCCTCCAAGCCAAGGGTTTCAATGTCCCAAATCCTTTCCACATCTCTGCATGTGATTTTTGTTCTGCCAGCATCTTCCTCCACCAGTAACTTCTGATGACTCTTAATTCCTTGCATATAATGATCTGTGCAGCAGATCCTGCTTGATCTAAATATTTGGCACTCCTGCCCTTCTGACCCGGCTGGAGAGTGATTTATGATGGGAGAGGAGAGCTAGCTTCTCGGTAACATTGTGCAAATAGTTTCATAAATATTGCTCCATTGCATTATTTTGAAATATGACTTCTTTTAACACTCTGCCAAAGTCAAATAATTCTGCTAAATAAAAATCTATGGCTAGGCCTCTCACCCAGCCAAAGTAACAGGTGGTAACCAAGCTCACCTGGTGGGAGAACCTGACTTGATTAACTCCAGCCCAGAAGTGATGGTTAACTCACATCAAGGCATGATGGATGACAGCAGGTGTGTGTATAATCTTTTACCCAGCCTTCCAGCCTACTAACAGAGGGTGTATTTATTTAATAGTTCTTAACTCAGTACATTGGCTTGTAGTTAAGCATTTTCAAATAACATAAGGACTTTATAAGTGCATTTATTTTTGAAAAATTCAACCAATAATTATTTGATAAAAAGTCAGTGGCACATATAAGCTCTGAGTCTGGTTTCCAATGAAAATTCCTTAGAGCCTCAGGCAGAGTGATAAATCAACTATGGTGTGACTGTCTCCCTTTCCAAATGCCAAGAGTCAATGCTGAAGTGGAAAGAGAATTCTGGTGTCACAGTGACCCAAGTTGAGCCTGAAATTTGAGAATGGCAGGGGCCCAGAGTGGATATTTTTATTGCAGACTGCACTGTGGAGTGTCAAGATAGGTTTAGGCCACATGTGCTGCTGTATCATAGCTTCAGCCAATTTCTGCTCCAGTTTTGTGCTTGGTGACTGGACGGGACCCATTTAACAGAATATCTCCTTCCCAGGGAGCCTGCCTAAAAGCAATGATGTTTTCAGCTCGTATCAGGACCCGCAAGTTCTCCCTATGTACACACCGCTCCTGGAATCTCATCCTTTTTCAGTAACTCCAGCTCAAACGTCTACAGTGTTGACTCCTAAGTATGGTTTTCTAACCAGTTTTATCTTCCAACCTCTGACTTTGCACTTCTATACTGACAATAACCCCTGAAACACATATATCCTAGGCTGAAGGAACCTGCTTGCTCCCACCAGCCATGTTCTCTGCCGGGTTTCCTACTCTGTGGTTCTTCCCCTCTCCCTGTGGCCCCGGCTCCAAATCTCAGCAGGACTTTGAAATCTCTTCCTCTGCTCCTATCGTCAAGCAGTCATCCAAGCCTGTTGGTTTCAGGTCGGTGCTTTGTGTCCACCTAGAGGAGTGGGATAGGGAGGGTGAGAGGGAGACGCAAGAGAGAGGAGATACAGGGATGTATGTATATGTATAGCAGAGTCACTTTGTTATACAGCAGAAACTAACCCACCATTGTAAAGCAATTATACTCCAGTAAAGATGCTAAAAAAAAAACAGACACAGACGTAGAGAATGGACTTGAGGATATGGGGAGGGGGAAGGGTAAGCTGGGACAAAGAGAGAGAGTGGCATGGACATATATACACTACCAAATGTAAAATAGATAGCTAGTGGGAAGCAGCCGCATAGCACAGGGAGATCAGCTCAGTGATTTGTGACCACCTAGAGGGGTGGGATAGGGAGGGTGAGAGGGAGACACAAGAGAGAGGAGATACGGGGATGTATGTATATGTATAGCAGATTCATTTTGTTATAAAGCAGAAACTGACACACCATTGTAAAGCAGTTATACTCCAATAAACATTTTTTAAAAATTAAAAACAAATTATAAGAAAAAAGTTTAAAAAAACCTTCTACATCTGCCCCCTACTTTAATTTTTGAAATAATGTTTTTATAATTTGTTTTGTTTGCATGATCATCACGAACTTTTCAAACAATATGGCAAAGCATAAAGAAGAAAGAAAAGTACAATCAAAACAAAAAAAAATTTAAATAATATCCAAAATCATATTGCTTATATATAGCTCATAAAATTAGATAACATTCTTCTAGATTGCTCTTACGCACATGGATGGATGGATGGAAAGAAATCTTAATAAAACAAGATTATGCTCCCCATGTTATTTTAATAAAAATATTAGATGTAATCTTATTTGATTTTGACAGGAAAAAAGTAAAACAATGTAAATGAAGGGAACTGTTTAACTTCACCTGTTTCTTTACACAAGAGATAATAAATGTCTAAATTATCTAAGGATAAAAAAAAAATGAACTTCCAACTTTAAAAGGTTGTGGAAGTAATATTCTTCTTAAAATTCCACTTCAATTGTAATCAGTAGTGACCAAATTCACACTAAGGTAAGTAAGAGGGTAGCCCTTTTATAGTTCCTGTCAAGACTTCTACTCCCACTTCCCAAATTTACTTACCAAGAGGCATAACATTTATATTCTATAATCAAAATGTCCAGAGTTTAATTGTCTCAGTTCTTCATTTGAATTAGTTTATTGCCCACGCTCAACACCAGTCATTTCTCTGAATTTTCTCCATTGTGGCGTGTTGTATTTTTATTCTCTCTGCTTGGTTAGATTTGATTGTGGAGTAGTTTTCTCTAGAAAGAACTTCAGTGCTGCATTCATTGAGTTCTTCACCTACTAAAGTCAGACTATCATTCTCTTAGCAAGATGTAGACATTGTACTATTCGTTTTTGAATTTGAGTACTGCATGCTCATAATGCTACATCATCACCATTCTTTTTTTTTAATGTATTAACTTAATCTCTTTATTTAATTGCAGATTTAATTGCTCAGTCACTATGTCTCTCAGCTTAAAATGCAGAGACCAGACCTTGTTGGATGTTTCTTAATTATTATTAGAGCTCAATTAAACTTTTTTTTTAAACATCTTTATCGGAGTATAATTGCTTTACAATGGTGTGTTAGTTTCTGCTTTATAACAAAGTGAATCAGTTATACATATACATATGTCCCCATATTTCTTCCCTCTTGTGTCTCCCTCCCTCCCACCCTCCCTATCCCATCCCTCTAAGTGGTCACAAAGCACCGAGCTGATCTCCCTGTGCTATGCGGCTGCTTCCCACTAGCTATCTATTTTACGTTTGGTAGTGTATATATGTCCATGCCACTCTCTCACTTTGTCCCAGCTTACCCTTCCCCCTCCCCGTATCCTCCAGTCCATTCTCTAGTAGGTCTGTGTCTTTCTTCCCATCTTGTCCCTAGGTTCTTCATGATCTTTTTTTTTAATTTATTTTTTAGATTCTATATATATGTGTTAGCATACAGTATTTGTTTTTCACTTTCTAACTTCACTCTGTATGACAGACTCTAGGTCCATCCACCTCACTACAGATAACTCAATTTCGTTTCTCTTTATGGCTGAGTAATATTCCATTGTATATATGTGCCACATCTTCTTTATCCATTCATCTCTCGATGGACACTTAGGTTGCTTCCATGTCCTGGCTATTGTAAATAGAGCTGCAATGAACATTGTGATACACAACCATTTTTGAATTATGGTTTTCTCAGGGTATATGCCCAGTAGTGGGATTGCTGGGTCATATGGTAGTTCTATTTTTAGTTTTTTAAGGAACCTCCATACTGTTCTCCATAGTGGCTTTATCAATTTACATTCCCACCAACAGTGCAACAGTGTTTCCTTTTCTCCACACCCTCTCCAGCATTTATTGTTTCTAGATGTTTTGATCATGGCCATTCTGACTGCTGTAAGATGATATCTCATTGTAGTTTTGATTTGCATTTCTCTACTGATTAATGATGTTGAGCATCCTTTCATGTGTTTGTTGGCAATTTGTATATCTTCTTTGGAGAAATGTCTGTTTAGGTCTTCTGCCCATTTTTGGATTGGGTTGTTTGTTTTTTTGATATTGAGCTGCATGAGCTGCTTGTAAATTTTGGAGATTAATCCTCTGTCAGTTGCATCACTTGAAAATATTTTGTCCCATTCTGAGGGTTGTCTTTTCGTCTTGTTTATGGTTTCCTTTGCTGTGCAAAAGCTTTTATGTTTCATTAGGTCCCATTTGTTTATTTTTGTTTTTATTTCCATTTCTCTAGGTGGTGAGTCAAAAAGGATCTTGCTGTGCTTTATGTCATAGAGTGTTCTGCTTTCCTCTAAGAGTTTTATAGTGTCTGGCCTTACATTTAGGTCTTTAATCCATTTTGAGTTTGTTTTTGTGTATAGTGTTAGGGAGTGTTCTAATTTCATTCTTTTACATGTAGCTGTCCAGTTTTCCCAGCAACACTTATTGAAGAGGCTGTCTTTTCTCCACTGTATATTCTTGTCTCCTTAATCAAAAATAAGGTGACCACCTCACACCAGAGGGCACACATCACAAAGGGGGTGGGAACCAGGTAGGAGTGACCTCACACCAGAGGGCCCACATCACAAAGGGGATGGGAACCAGGCAGGAATGACCTCACATCAAAGGGCCCACATCATAAAAAGTTGAGGAACCCAGCAGGAGTGACCTCACACCAGAGGGAAAAAAAAATAATAATAATAAGGTGACCATATGTGCGTGGGTTTATCTCTGGGCTTTCTATCCTGTTCCATTGATCTATATTTCAGTTTTTGTGCCAGTACCATACTGGCTTGATAACTGTAGCTTTGTAGTATAGTCTGAACTCAGGGAGCCTGATTCCTCCAGCTCCATTTTTCTTTCTCAATATTGCTTTGGCTATTCAGGGTCTTTTGTGTTTCCATACAAATTGTGAAATTTTTTGTTCTAGTTCTGTGAAAAATGCCAGTGGTAGTTTGATAGGGATTGCACTGAATCTGTAGATAGCTTTGGGTAGTATAGTCACTTTTCACAATGTTGATTCTTCCAATCCAAGAACATGGTATATCTCTCCATCTATTTGTATCATCTTTAATTTCTTTCAACAGTGTCTTAATAATTTTCTGCATACAGGTATTTTGTCTCCTTAGGTAGGTTTATTCCTAGGTATTTTATTGTTTTTGTTGCAATGGTAAATGGGAGTGTTTTCTTGATTTCACTTTCAGATTTTTCATCATTACTGTATAGGAATGCTAGAGATTTCTGTGCATTAATTTTGTATCCTGCAAGTTTACCAAATTCATTGATTAGTTCTAGCAGTTTTCTGGTAGCATCTTTAGGATTCTCTATGTATAGTATCATGTCATCTGCAAACAGTGACAGCTTTACTTCTTCTTTTCCAATTTGGGTTCCTTTTATTTCTTTTTCTTCTCTGATTGCTGTGGCTAAAACTTTCAAAACTATGTTGAATTAAAGTGGTGAGAGTGGGGAACTTTCTCTTGTTCCTGATCTTAGTGGAAATGGTTTCAGTTTTTCACCATTGAGGACAATGTTGGCTGTGGGTTTGTCATATATGGACTTTATTATGTTGAGAAAAGTTCCCTCTGTGCCTACTTTCTGGAAGGTTTTTATCATAAATTGTTGCTGAATTTTGTCAAAAGCTTTTTGTGCATCTATTTAGATGATCATATGGTTTTTCTCCTTCAGTTTGTTAATATGGTGTATCACATTGATTGATTTGCATCTATTGAAGAATCCTTGCATTTCTGGGATAAGCCCCACTTGGTCATTGTTTAGGATCCTTTTAATGTGCTGTTGGATTCTGTTTGCTAGTATTTTGTTGAGGATTTTTGCATCTATGTTCATTAGTGTTATTGGCCTGTAGTTTTTTTTCTTTGTGACATCTTTGTCTGGTTTTGGTATCCAGGTGATGGTGGCCTCGTAGAATGAGTTTGGGAGTGTTCCTCCCTCTGCTATATTTTGGAAGAGTTTGAGAAAGATAGGTGTTAGCTCTTCTCTAAATGTTTGATGGAATTTGCCTATGAAGCCATCTGGTCCTGGGCTTTGTTTCTTGGAAGATTTTTAATCACAGTTTCAATTTCAGTGCTTGTGATTGGTCTGTTCATATTTTCTATTTCATCCTGGTTCAGTCTCGGAAGGTTGTACATTTCTAAGAATTTGTCCATTTCTTCCAGGTTGTCCATTTTATTGGCATATAGTTGCTTGTAGCAATCTCTCATGATCCTTTGTAGTTCTGCAGTGTCAGTTGTTACTTCTCCATTTTCATTTCTAATTCTATTGATTTGAGTCTTCTCCCTTTTTTTCTTGATGAGTCTGGCTAATGGTTTATCAATTTTGTTTATCTTCTCAAAGAACCAGCTTTTAGTTTTAATGATCTTTACTCTCATTTCCTTTATTTCTTTTTCATTTTTTTCTTATCTGATCTTTATGATTTCTTTCCATCTGCTAACTTTGTGGGGTTTTAAGTTCTTCTTTCTCTAATTGCTTTAGGTGCAGGGTTAGCTTGTTTGTTTGAGATGTTGCTTGTTTCTTATGGTTGGATTGTATTGCTATAAACTTCCCTCTTAGAACTGCTTTTGCTGCATCCCATAGGTTTTGGGTCATCGTGTTTTCCTTGTCATTGGTTTCTAGGTATTTTTTTATTTCCTCTTTAATTTCTTCAGTGATCTCTTGGTTATTAAGTAGTGTCTTGTTGGCCTCCATGTGTTTGTATTTTTTACAGATTTTTTCCTGTAATTGGTCTCATAGTGTTATGGTCGGAAAAGATACTTGATACAATTTCAGTTTTTTTAAGTTTACCAAGGCTTGATTTGTGACCCAAGATATGATCTATCCTGGAGAATGTTCCATGAGCATTTGAGAAGAATGTGTATTCTGTTGTTTTTGGATGGAATATCCTATAAATATCAGTTAAGTCCATCTTGTTTAATGTATCATTTAAAGCTTGTGTTTCCTTCTTTATTTTCATTTTGGATGATCTGTCCATTGGTGCAAGAGGGGTGTTAAAGTCCCCTAGTATGATTGTGTTGCTGTTGATTTCCCCTTTTATGGCTGTTAGCATTTGCCTTATGTATTGACGTGCCTCTATGTTGGGTGCATAAATATTTACAATTGCTGTATCTTCTTCTTGGATCGATCCCTTGATCATTATGTAGTGTCCTTCTTTGTCTCTTTAATAGTCTTTACTTTAAAGTCTATTCTGTCTGATGTGAGAATTGCTACTCCAGCTTTCTCTTGATTTCCATTTGCATGGAATATCTTTTTCCATCCCCTCACTTTCAGTCTGCATGGGTCCCTAGGTCTGAAGTGGGTCATGTAGACAGCATATATATGGTCTTGTTTTTGTATCCATTCAGCCAGTCTGTGTCTTTTGGTAGGAGCATTTAATTCATTTACATTTAAGGAAATTATCGATATGTATGTTCCTCTTACCATTTTCTTAATTGTTTTGGGTTTGTTACTGTAGGTCTTTTCCTTCTCTTGTGTTTCCTGCCTAGAGAAGTTCCCGTAGCATTTGTTGTAGAGCTGGTTTGGTGGTGTGAATTCTCTTAGCTTTTGCTTGTCTGTTAAGGTTTTAATTTCTCCGTCAAATCTGAATGAGATCCTTGCTGGATAGAGTAATCTTGGTTGTAGGTTTTTCCCTTTCATCACTTTAAATATGTCTTGCCATTCCCTTCTGGCTTGCAGCGTTTCTGCTGAAACATCAGTTGTTAACCTTATGGGGATTCCCTTGTGTGTTATTTTTCCCTTGCTGCTTTTAATATTTTTTCTTCGTATTTAATTTTTAATAGTTTGATTGATATGTGTCTTGGCATGTTTCTCCTTGGATTTATCCTGGATGGGAATCTGTGTGCTTCCTGGACTTGATTAGCTATTTCCTTTCCCATATTAGGGAAGTTTTCAACTATAATTTCTTCAAATATTTTCTCAGTCCCTTTCGTTTTCTCTTCTTATTCTGGGACCCCTATAATTCGAATATTGGTGCATTTAGTGTTGTCCCAGCCGTCTCTGAGACTGTCCTCAATTCTTTTCATTCTTTTTTCTTTATTCTGCTCTGCAGTAGTGATTTCCACTGTTTTATCTTCCAGGTCACTTATCCGTTCTTCTGCCTCAGTCATTCTGCTATTGATCCCTTGTAGAGAATTTTTAATTTCATTTATTGTGCTGTTCATCACTGTTTGTTTGCTCTTTAGTTCTTCTAGGTCCTCGTTCAACATTTCTTGTATTTTCTCCAATCTATTTCCAAGATTTTGGATCATCTTTACTATCATTATTCTGAATACTTTTTCAGGTAGACTGCCTATTTCCTCTTCATTCGTTAGGTCTGGTGAGTTTTAATCTTTCTCCTTCATCTGCTGTGTGTTTCTCTGTCTTCTCATTTTGCCTAACTTACTGTGTTTGGGGTCTCCTTTTCTCAGGCAGCAGGTTCATAGTTCCCGTTGTTTTTGGTGTCTGTCCCTAGTGGCTATGGGTTGTGTAGGCTTCCTGGTGGAGGGGACTTGCCTGTGTTCTGGTGGATGAGGCTGGATCTTGTCTTTCTTGTGGGCAGGTCCATGTCTGGTGGTGTGTTTTGGGGTGTCTGTGGCCTTATGATTTTAGGCAGCCTGTGTGCTAATGGATGAGGTTGTGTTCCTGTCTTGCTAGTTGTTTGGCATAGGGTGTCCAGCAGTGTAGCTTGCTGGTCGTTGAGTGAAGCTGGGTCTTGGTGTTGAGATGGAGATCTCTGGGAGATTTTTGCCATTTGATATTATGTGGAGCTGGAGGTCTCTTGTGGACCAGTGTCCTGAACTTGGCTCTCCCACCTCAGAGGCACAGCCCTGATGCCTGGCTGCAGCACCAAGAGGCTGTTATCCACACGGCTCAGAATAAAAGGGGGAAAAAAAAGAATGAAAGAAAGAAAGAAGATAAAATAAAATGAATTAAAATAAAATTGTTGTTAAAATAAAAAATAATTATTAAAAAAAATTTTTTTAAGTAATAAAGTAAGAAAGAAGAGAGCAACCAAACCAAAACACAAATCCACCAATGATAGCAAGTGGTAACTATAGTAATAAAAAAAAAGCGGACAGACAAGAACCCTAGGACAAATGGTAAAAGCAAAGCTATACACACAAAATCACACACAGAAGCATACACATACTCACACACAAAAAAAAAAAACACGGGGAAAAAAAATATATCATTGCTCCCAAAGTCCTCCTCCTTAGTTTGGGATGATTCGTTGTCTATTCATGTATTCCACAGATGCAGGGTACATCAAGTTGATTGTGGAGATTTAATTCGCTGCTCCTGATGCTGCTGGGAGAGATTTCCCTTTCTCTTCTTTTTTCGCACAGCTCCTGGGGTTCAGCTATGGCTTTGGTCCCGCCTTGCGTTTAGGTCACCAGAGGGCATCTGTTGTTCTCTCAGACAGGATGGGATTAGAGGAGCATCTGATTTGGGGGCTCTGGCTCACTCAGGCTGGTGGGAGGGAGGGGTACGGATGCGGGACAAGCCTGTGGCATCAGAGGCCAGCGTTGCAGCAGCCTGAGGCCCGCTGTGTTTTCTCCCGGGGAAGTTGTCCCTGGATCCCGGGACCCTGGCAGTGGCGGGCTGTACAGGCTCCTGGTAGGGGAGGTGTGGATAGTGACCTGTGCTCGCATACAGGCTCCTTGGTGACAGCAGCAGCAGCCTTAGCATCTCATGCCTGTCTCTGGGGTCCGTGCTGTTAGCCGCAGCTCGCGCCCGTCTCTGTAGCTCCTTTAAGCGGCGCTCTGAATCCCCTCTCCTCACGCACCAGGAAAGAAAGAGGGAAGAAAAAGTCTCTTGCCTCTTAGGCAGGTCCAGACTTTTTCCCAGACTCCCTCCTGGCTAGCTATGACACACTAACCCCTTCAGGCTGTGTTCACGCCACCAACCCCAGTCCTTTCCCTGGGATCTGACCTCCGAAGCCCGAGCCTCAGCTCCCAGCCCCTGCCCGCCCCGGTGGATAAGCAGACAAGCCTCTAGGGCTGTTGAGTGCTGGTCAGCACCCATCCTCTATGTGGAAATTTCTCCGCTTTGCCCCCTGCACCCCTGTTGCTGTGCTCTCCTCTGCGGCTCCGAAGCTTCCCCCCTCTGCCACCCACAACCTCTGCCCGCGAAGGGGCTTCCTAGTGTGTGGAAACCTTTCCTCCTTCACGGCTCCCTCCCACTGGTGCAGGTCCCATCCCTATTCATTGGTCTTTGTTGTTTCTTTCTTTTTTTTTTTTTTTTTTTTTTTTTTGCCCTACCCAGGTATGTGGGGGAGTTTCTTGCCTTTTAGTAGGTCTGAGGTCTTCTGGCAGCATTCAGTAGGTGTTCTGTAGGAGTTGTTCCACATGTAGATGTATTTCTGATGTATTTGTGGGGAGGAAGGTGATCTCCACGTCTTACTCTTCCGCCATCTTGAAGCTCCTACCATTCTCTTTCATTAGCCTGGATGTCATCACTGAATGGTTTTATTCCCAACCCCACCACCCCACCTCCAAAAAAGGAAAAGGACTACAGGTTGCGGTATGCTCAAGTTCTATCACATATGAAAATGTCTTTACTTTGCTCCTCTACTTGAATAACATCTCGACTTCTGGTTACATTCTTTTTTTTTTTAACATCTTTATTGGAGTATAATTGCTTTACAATGGTGTGTTAATTTCTCCTTACAACAAAGTGAATCAGCTATACATATATCCCCATATCTCCTCCCTCTTGCGTGTCCCTCCCACCTTGTTACATTCTTAAAGCTTGTTTGCCCAACCCCGTAATGTTTTTGACATAGTTCCATTGTGTATTGTAGAAATCAGAGGTCCCTTTTTCTTTTTATCCACTCTCAATCATTATTTATTTGTTTGTATGTTTTATCCTAAATGAAATTCAAGACTAGTGAAAGAAAAACAAACAAGTTTGATGTAATAATCAGCCCTCATTTTCAGCAAATTTTAGCATTTTGATTTATTTACTTTGAATATCTTTACCCTATAAAATAAAACATACAAACTCATGTACATTATCTTGTGCCCCTCCCTCATTTTATTTCCTAATTCTCTTCCACAGAGAAATCTCCTGTCCTTAATTTGGTGTTTACAATTCCTATACATGTTTCTATAGTATTCTTACATATGTATGTATCCAAGAATTATAGATACATAGTATAATATTTTACAGACTGTTTCAGATTCCTTAAATGCTATCATACAGAATTTATAGTTCACAGCTTGCTTTTTTCCTCCAGTATTACCTTTGCAAGATCTGTCAGTGTCAACAAACATAGTTCAATAATTTTCAGATTTCTCCTATTGATGGATATTTAGTTTGTTTCCAGTTTCACTATGAAAAATAATGCTATAGCAAATAAAACTTGTTCATTTGTAGTCTTTGACATGTGTGAGAATTTATAATAAGCATTCAGAGGTGGATTTGGGGCCATGTGTGGACTGTTTGTGTCTTTCACTTTGACATTTCTAAATATCTAGGAACATTTTATATCATAATCAGGGCTGTATTATACTTCCCAATAATTTACATCCTCATAAGCCCTTTAAATTGTCATACTTTTTTTCCCATATTTTCCCATTTAATAAACATTAAATGGTACCTTCATATTGGTCCCTTTTACATTTTTATGAGTATTGAATACCAGTGAGATTGGGCATATTTTCAAATGTTTAGTGGTCTTCTGTACTTCTTCTTTTATGATGTATCTGCTCATATCCTTTGCCAGTTTTTCTACTGGGTTGATTTTTTCCTTATTGATTCTTAAGGGTACTTTATATATGCTGATTTCCTATTCATTAGTAGTATTACATGCTACAAATGTCTTTCATAATTCCATATCTAATTGTTTAACATTTTGTGTGGTATCTTTTGGAATAAGAAACATTTTAATATAGTTGAATTTATCTATTTTCATTCTTTGTGATCTGCGCTTTTTGTATCTTTCTTAAAAAATCCTTTTGAACCATGAGACTGTAAAGATAATCTTGTACATTCTTCTAAAGTGAAAACTATGTTTTTTGTTGACAATCACAGCCAACATTTTTAGTTTATTTTATATATAAATCTGGAATCATATTCTAAATAATTTTGTGTCCTGATCTTGTGAGCATTTTCCCTTGATACTAAATGCTCTTAATTTTTTCATTCTTTTTTTATTGAACTGTAGTTGATTTACAATATTATGTTCGTTTCAGGTGTGCAGCAAGGTGATTCAGTTATATATATATATATATATATTTATTTATTTATATTTATATATATTTATATATATATTTATATTGTTTTTAAGATTCTTTTCCATTATAGGTTATTACAAGCTGTTGAATATAGTTCCCTGTGCTATACAGTAAATCCTTGTTGTTTATCTGTTTTATACAGTAAATAGCGGTGTGTATCTCTTAATCCCATACTCCTCACTCATCCCCACCTCTTGCTTTGTTTTCTATGTCTGTGAGTCTGTTTCTGCTTTGTAAACAAGTTCATTTGTATTATTTTTAGATTCCACATATAAGTGATATCATATAATATTTGTCTTTCTCTGTCTGACTTATTTCACTTAGTATTATAATCTCTACGTCCATCCATGTTGATGCAACTGAAATGTTTCATTCTTTTTTTAAAAAATTTTTATTGGAGTATAGTTGATTTACAGTGTTGTGTTAGTTTCAGGTGTATAGCAAAGTGAATCAGTTATAAATATATCCACTCTTTTTTAAGATTCTTTTCCCATATAGGCCATTACAGAGTATTGAATAGCATTCCGTGTGCTATACAGTAAGTCCTTATTCATTTTCTATTTATATATAGTAGTGTGTATATGTCAATCCCAGTCTCCCAATTTATACCTCCCCCTCTTGGCCGCAAGTAACCATAAGTTTGTTTTCTACATCTGTAACTCTATTTCTGTTTTGTAGGTAAGTTCATTTGTACCCTTTGTTACATTCCACATATAAGTGATATCATGTGATATTTGTATTTCTCTGACTACTTCACTCATTATGACATTCTCTAGGTCCATCTGTGTTGCTGCAGATGGCATTAGTTTGTTTTTGTTATGGCTGAGTAATATTCTATTTCATATATATATATATGTGTGTGTATGTATATATATATATATATATATATTTAGGTTGTTTCCATGTCTTGGCTATTGTAAATAGTGCTACTATGAACATTGGGGTGCATATATCTTTTCAAATTAGAGTCTTCATCTTTTTCAGGCATATGCCCAGGAGTGGAATTGCAGGATCATGTGGTAACTTTTTAGCTTTTTGAGGAACCTCCATACTGTTTTCCATAGTGACTGCACTAATTTACATTCTCACCAACAGTGTAGGAGGGTTCCCTTTTCTGCACACCCTCTCCAGCATTTATTATTTGTAGGCTTTTTGATTATGGCCATTCTGACCAGTGTCAGGTGATACCTCATTGTAGTTTTGGTTTGCATTTCACTAATAGTTAGCAATGTTGAGCATCTTTTCATGTGCCTGTTGATCATCTGTATGTCTTCTTTGGAGAAATGTCTATTTAGGTTTTCTGCCGATTTTTTGATTGGGTTGTTTGCTTTTTTAATATTAAGATGTATAAGCTGTTTGTGTATTTTGGAAATTGATCACTTTCGGTCGCATCATTTGCAAATAATTTCTCCCAGTCTGTAGGTTGTCTTTTTGTTTTGTTTATGGTTTCCTTTGCTGTGCAAAAGCTGTAAGTTTGATTAGGTCCCATTTGTTTATTTTTGCGTTTATTTCTTTTGCCTTGGGAGACTTAGTCACTCTTAGTTTTTATTGTGGTAATGATAACCTAAAGGGATAGCAGTCTCTTAATTAACTTCTCTCTTAATCATTATTGCAAGACAGTGACGAGGATGACAGAATTTTGAAGGCAACTATTGTAAAAGTATCTTCTCAGCAGACATTTGCCACATTTTACTCTGATTCGGAATTAAGAGTTAAGTGCTGCATATCATCTAACATGACTCTCCTAGTTAACAAAACATACCTGGTTTTTCATCTTCAACTGGGTTTTTCTCTGAGATGTTATTTTTCTCTCTGAATGTCATTTGAAGTTTGGGCTGAAGTATGATAGGCCACTTCTGCCATTAATTGTCTAGTATTAAAACAGCAAATAATTTTAGGCAGTAGTATTTCCAGATTAAGTGTGTGTACATGCATGTGTGTGTGCATGTGTTGCTTTTCTTTCTTTTGCCTTGGGAGCTTGATCTAAGAAAATATTGCTGTGATTTATGTCAAAGAATGTTTTGCTGATGTTCTCTTCTAGGAGTCTTACGGTGTCATGTCTTACATTTAAGTCTTTAAACCATTTTGAGGTTTCTTTTTTTGTATGGTGTGAGCTCTAACCTCATTGATTTACATGAATGAAAGCTTTCCCAACACCACTTGCTGAAGAGACTGTCTTTTCTCCATTGTATATTCTTGCCTCCTTGGTCACAGATTAAATGACTGTAGGTGAGTGGGTTTATTTCTGGGCTGTCTATTCTGTTTCATTGATCCATATGTCAGTTTTTATGCCAATACCACACTGTTTTGATTACTGTAGCTTTGTAGTATTGTCTGAAGTCTGGGATGGTTATGTCTCCAGCTTTGTTTTTTCCTCAGGATAGCTTTGGCAATTCTGAATCTTTTGTGGTTCCATGTAAATTTTAGGATTATTTGTTCTAGTTCTGTGAAAAATGTTATGGGTAATTTGATAGGGATTACATTACATCTGTATATTTCTTTGGGTAATGTGGCCATTTTAACAATATTAATTCTTCCAATCCAAGAGTATGGGATATATTTCCATTTCTTTGAATCATCTAAAGTTTGAAGATTATGCTTTTTAAGCTTATGTCTTTATTCCACTGAAGGAGTGAGATTATGGCAGATTGGCATGAGATAAGAATTGAATTTTTTTAATAAAGGAAAACAGTGGGAAGTATTTTTCTTCTCCCACTAATTCTAGGCTCTTTATTCTATTCTATTTGTTTAATTGTCTATCCCTGGGCCAGTAGTTTTAATTACTATAGATTTATTGTTTTCATATAAAACAATGTAAAACTCTAACTTGTTTTTCAATAACCTACTAAGTATTATTTACTTTGGCTTTTGTTGGCTTTATATGGTACATATGTCTTCTCCCACACTGGGATTTGCCTTTTTATTCTCTTAAGTGTGTCTTTGAATGAGTGAAAATACTTAATTTTATGTACCCTAGTTTTTTAAGCCTGTTTTATGGTTAGTATTGTTCTTTCCCATTACAACATCTTTGTTGCATCAGCCTCAGAAATATAGTCTCCTATGTTCATGTTACCTTCTAGAAGCTTTAATGATGTGCCATTTATATTTAGATCTTTATTCCACCTTGAGGATCCATCCACTATTTGTATGGTGGACGGTAGTGATCAAACTTGCTTTAACACATGAATATCCAGTGACCAACACCATTGATTAAAAACAACTTTCTGTGATGTCAGCTTTGCCACAAATAAAGTATCTCCATATGTGTGGGCCTGCTTCTGGACTCATTTTTGTGTTCCATCAATCTATTTGTCTTTCCTTGAGCAAGACCACCTTGTCTCAACTAATATAGTTATATGAAAGCTCCATATCCATTAGAGAAGTTTTGTAATTTGGTTTTTTTTTTCTTTAACATTATCTTCACTATTTCTGGTCCTTTAAGATTCCATATAAACTTTAAAATCAACTTTTAATTTCTGCAGAAAACCTGCTGGAATTTTGATTAGGATTATATTGAATCTATATATCTCTTTAGGAAGAAATTGTGTCTTTGCCATATTAAGTGTTCAGATCTCTGATGATCATATATCACTCAATTTTCTCTTTTTTTAAAATATTCCTAAAATATACTGTATTTTTTTTTGCAAAAGTCTTCAACTTCTTTTGATAGATTTATTTCTTTGTATTTGATATTTTTATTAAATTATGAATTTAAGTTCTACATTTAACAGTCCATTCCTATTTTACTGAAAGTTTTAAAATTCAGGAATAGATGTTTAATGATGAAATGCTTTTTTCAGCATCTGTGGAATTAACCCTAAAATTTATTTCTGTAAGTCCATTAATATATTAAGTTATATTACTATATTTAAAATATTGAACCATCTTTGCATTTCTGGGATAAATTCCACTTGTTCGTATTCTGTTATTCTTGTAATATACTTATAAATTGTGTCCAAAATTATTTAATTTTGGAATTTTCAATTGATATACATAGTGAGTTTTTATATAGTTTTTTCTTATTGTGCTGTCTTCATTGGATTATGATACCAATATTATGTTCACTTCATAAAATAAATTTGGACTTTCCTTTTTAGTAATTTTAAATGTTTTATAGAGATTTTGAACATAGAGTTGTGTTTTGCTTTTATTTTTCCCTATCAGTGCTTGTGTACAAACATGTCATTATGAAAATTTTATAGTGATCAGCAAAATTGAAAGACTTTCACAGTGAATGCGCATGAGTTTTGCTTTTTAATCCAACCCAAAATTGTGTCTTAAGAGATAGATTTAGTTCATGTGAAAATATTGATATGTATGTTATTTTAATTTATATTATTCTATAGTTTGCTTTTTTGTTATATCACTTAAAATAGTTCAGTATGTGCTCTTTTCTCTGCTTTTTTGATTTTATAATTCTCTAAATATTTAGGAAGTCTTGTACTTTTGCTAGAGATTACTTTCGTATCTATAACTACATACTATACCCTTAATCGTCTCTTTTTGGAAATTAGTATTTTCTGTGATTATCAGCTTTATGTGTCAACTTGACTAGGTTATAGTACCCAGTTATTCAATCAAACACTAGTCTAGGTGCTGCAATAAAGGTATTTAGTAGATGTGATTAATATCTGTCATCAGTTAACTTTAAGTAAAGGATTATCCTTAATAATCTGGGTGGGCCTAACTTAGTCAGTTGAAAGGTCTTGAGAGCAGGAAACCTGAGGTTTTCCTGAGGAAGAAGAAAACCTGTCCTAAAATGGGCAATAAATAAATTGTTAGCTTACTTTAAATTTCTCCTCCTCCTCTGCTACCTGATTTTATTCAATTATATATCCTTTGTAATGTTTTCTTCTTAATATTTTAATTTTATTGGTGTATAGTTGATTTACAATGTTCAGGTGTATGCAAAAGTGATTCAATTATGCATATACAGATATTCATTATTTTTTAGATTCTCTTCTTATATAGGTTATCACAGAATATTAAGTAGTTCCCTATGCTATATGGTAGGACCTTTTTGGTTATCTATTTTATATATAGTAGCGTGTGTGTGTTCATCCCAAGCTCCTGATTTATCCTTCCCCTCCACGTTTCCCCTTTGATAACCATAAGTTTGTTTTCGATATCTTAAGTCTGTTTCTGTTTTGTAAATAAGTTCATTTGTATCTTTTTTTAAAAATTAGATTCCACATATAAGTGATATCATATAATATTTGTCTCTCTGTCTGACTTACTTCACTTAATATGACAAGCTCTAGGACCATCCATTGCTGCTGCAAATGGTATTATTATTTTCTTTTTTATGGCTGAGTAGTATTCTGTTGCATATATGTACCACAACTTCTTTATCCATTCTTCTGTTGATGGACATTTAGGTTGCTTCTATGTCTTGTCTATTGTAAATAGTGCTGCAGTGAACATTGGGGTGCATGTATCTTTTCAAATTAGAGCTTTCTCCAGATATATGCCCAGGAGTAGGATTGCTGGATCATGTGGTAGTTCTATTTTTAGTTTTTTAAGGAACCTGCATACTGTTCTCCATAGTGACTGCACCAATTTACATTCCCACCAGCACTGTAGTAGGGCTCCCTTTTCTCCACACCCTCTCCAGCATTTATTGTTTGTAGACTTTTTGATGATGGCTCTTCTGACTGGTGTGAGGTGGTACCTCATTATGGTTTTGATTTGCATTTCTCTGATAATTAGTGATGCTGAGCATCTTTCCATGTGCTTTTTGGCCATCTGTTCTTAGTGTTACTAAGGTTTAGTGTTTTTGTGCATACTTAAAAAAACTCATTGCTATAAAACTGTCTCCTAAGTATAACAAGCTTTGGGAAAAACAGAGTTAGGCTCAGACTATTCAAAATCTATGTGACTTTGTTATCAGAGCAAAAACAATTATAAACCCAACAAAAACACTTGACCAGTAATCAAGCAATCAGTCAATGATGTTAAACTTCTAATAAATGGAGGAATGGAAAATAAATACAGTATTTTTAAAAATAAAAGTGCAAGTAGTTTGAAGGGAGGAGGTATAAGCAGGTGTTGCATCTGCTGATTTCTGGAAACAAGGACAAAATTCACAATGACTGGGGAGTAATGTGCAATAAGCCGTCAGAGATAGTGCATATAGAAATAGTGAGCCAAGAAGAGAGATAGTAGCTGGGCTTTATGTGTAGTCTTGTACTCCTCCGGGGCTTGCTGCGTTCAGCTGCTGTTCCCGTGTGGTTTGAAATTTAACACTCTGATAAATATCGTTCATGGATCAATGTGACTTCCTCAGTATGCCAGCATCATCACTACCAGTTTCAAATCAGGTACATATGATCGAATTAGTGTAACAGAAATAGCATTGGGAAGAACAGACCATACTTGATTTGTGAGCTTTAAATGATATACTTTTAGTTCTAGCTGTTAAAAATCAGCAGACTTGTCTACCTCCCTTCTTCTTTGCCTTTCGTTGCTCAATTTTCATTTCTATAATTCCTGTATTATTGGAGCATGTATTATTTGCATTCTGTAATGTTGTCCTAATTGCCAAGCTTATTTATTTACTTTCAGTCCTAATTTTACAGTTTAATCTTTGTTATAGACTCAGTATTTAGCTATTAGATGAAAGAGTGCACGTCTTTTGTCCCTCTTAAAGGGCCCTGGTCTGTGCCTGTCATGGACTGAATGTCTGTGCCCCCTTAAAATTCATATGTTGAGGCCCTAGCCCCCATTGTGATGGTGTTTGGAGATGGGGCCTTTGAGAGAGAGGTTTATATGAGGTAATAAGGGTAGGGCTGCCATGGTGGGATTAGTGCCCTTATAAGAAGAGGGAGAGAGACCAGAGCTCTTGTTCTCTCTGTGATGTGAAGACATGGTAAAAAGGCAGCCATCTGCAAACCGGGAAGAAGTTCTCACCAGAGACTGAATCTGCCAGCACCTTGATCTTGGACTTCCTAGCCTCCAGAACTATAAGAAATAAGTGTCTCAAATCTAAATCTAAATGCTGCTCAATCTGTGGTATCTTGTAGCAGCTCAAGTTGATTAAGGCAATGTCCCTCCCCGTGGAATAAAGAATCTACAATAGCCAAGAGGAGGCACCTACCCCAAGCCCACATACACCCATCTACACCACGTTCTGATCAAAACTCTAGAGTTGTCTGCGCAAACCACTCTGAACTCACTTCTAGGACTTGAAAACAGCCAAAATAAAGATGCATTACCTTTAAAAGAAATAATAATAGAACAGACAGCTGAGGTCCCAAGAGAAACTATAGCAGCCTGAGGATAACAGAATGATATACTTAAGGTGCTTCAAGAAAACAGCTGCCACCTTATAATTCCACCCCTAAGAGAAATATCCTTTATAAGTGAAGAGAAAAATAGAGACACTTCCCAGACATACAGAGACTGAGAGGATTTGCCACCTGCAGGTCCGGGCTACATAAATACTAAAGAGAGCTCTGGTAGAAGGAAAATAATCTGACCATGTGTAGTTGAACCACACTGACTCCATTTGATCAGCTCCATCTTAGTCCCGCTGTCCTACCCCCTCACCTTTCCCTGTGACGGAACTTTAGCCTAACTCACGAGGAATGTGCCTACACTAGATGAGTTCCCTGTCTAATTCTACCCTTGCCTTCATCTAATATGAAATCCGGAAGAATGCCTTTTGGTGAGGCTTATGGTTAAATGGTCATGAGACCCTCAGGGAGAAGAAAAATCCCTGGTTCCCATCTTGCGTAGCCAGATTCTATTTTTACCTTTGGCCCCTTGTACCCCCTTCAGCTTCTCAGAGTGCAGCTGCAAACACCTCTGGATCATTGTCCCCCCACCCCCAGTCTTGCCTGTATGTAAGTTCCCCACAATAAACTTCGTAATTACACTTTATGGAGTTGCCTCCTTCGTTTTTCGGTCTCAAAGATTTTTCTCAGTTTTGGAGGATATTATTCAATATCTCTGCCTCCCAACAGACGGAATCAAGGATATGCAAGAAAGAATGAAGAGCACAATGGGAAAGGTAAACATCTGGATAAACACAAGGGCATATTGACTGTACAAACAGTGTCTTATGTGGTTTAAAATATATATACAAAGTGAAAATGTATGATAACAACACAAAAAACACCAAAGCTACTAAGAAATAAATGGAGATTAAGTGTTCTAAAGTCAGAGTTATCCGGGAAGAGGTAAAAGTACTAACTTAGGTTAGATTCTAAATAATGCATTTTTGTAATATCTAAGATAATCACTAAAAGAATAGAAGAAAAATCCATTGTAATAGCAAGAAAATGAAGAGGAAAAAAAGATAAAAATATTTGATTAATCAAAAATGTTTGAAGCAAGGAGAGAAAAAGGAACCAAAAGCAGGTGATAAATGAAAAATATCATTAAAAGATGGTAGCTATAAACCTAAATACATTAGTAACAATATTAAATGTAAATTGCATGAATATTTCAATAAAAGGGCAAATATTATTAGACTGGATATGGTATTATACTTAAAAGAAGCAAGATAATTTATAGAGAGACTGAGAATCAAAAGGATGGAAGAAAGATATGGAAACAATAACCATAAGAAACCTGATGTAATATCAGATAAGGCATGAAGCATTACTAGAGATAATTTCCTAATGACAAAAGGTCGATTAGCCAGGAAGACAGAAAAAATGTATATATTTATGAACCTAAAAATTACTTTAAAATATATAAAGCAATAATTGAAAAAAAACTAGAAAAGAGAAAGAAAGAAATCCGTAAGCAAAATGGGAGAATTTAGCATACCTCTCTTAGTAACTGGTAGAACAAGCAGACAAAAAATTATTGTGAATACAGAATCCACTGAGAATGTAATTAACAAACATGAATCTAATAGAGGAACGAATTGGACAGTGACAGAGTCACATTCTTTTCTAGTAGGTGTGAAACGTTTACCAAAATTTGTGACAAGCTAGACTTTAAGGTTAGTATCAACAGATTTCAAGGTTTCTCATCCTGGATACTCTTGACATTTTGGGCTGGATAATTTCTTTGTTGTGAGAAGCTATCCTAGGCATGCATTATAGGATGCTTAGCACTGTCCCTGGCCTCTGTCCACTAGAGGCCAGTATCAGGGCCCCTCCAGCAATTCTGACAAGAACAAATGTCTCCAGATATTGCCAAATGTTCCCTGGGGCGGGGGCAAAATCAAGACTGATTTAGAGTATATTCTTTTTTAAATAGTTTAATGAAGCCAGTAATCAATAATAAAAGATTACTAAAAACTCCCCACAATGTGCAATTATGCAATACAGTTGTAAATGACCCATGAGGCAAAGATATAATCAAAATGGAAATTAGAAAGTACTTTAAATTGAATTATTATGAAATAAAGCATATCAAAAAGTATTTAATACAGCTTAAGCTGTTCTTAGAAGGAAATATGTAGAATTAAATGCATATATTAAAAAAAAGAAAGCATAAGTCAAGGATATGAAGGTCAAGACTTCTGGCTATGGCCAAATGAGATCAGCAAATCCTTTCCACAAAACGTTGGACAAAATTGACAAAACTTATCAAGTCATCAAAGTCATATAACAATCTGTGATAAACTGCTGAACTTAGGGCCAGAACAACGGGAGTCTATGGCATTCAGACTTGCTGCTGGGACCGCTCTCATTAACCCCTCCTCCAACAGGTGATGCGGATGTTGTGCCAGTTGGGGCAGACCATGAGGACTAACAGCTTCTCCGACACAGTTGAAGGGGACTCCTTCCATTGGGGCAGTGCATAATGCTCGTGTTCAGTGGAAACGATGTCTCTGAGACAAACAAGTGGAAAGGCCAGTGGCTTCATTCTAGTAGCTTGAGGTTGTAGTCCTGATGGGGGCTGAGTCTCTGTATATGCTCAGTTGGAGACACAGCATCTCCAAGCTATTCTCACACTCCCGGCTTACTCTGAGGCCGCACACACAAAATATGAGACTCAAAAGGGACTACAGGACAATAAAAACCAGGGCAGACTGAAAACAGCCTGGATTTTTAATGCCTCCTATTTAGCATATTCAAATCATTCCTTTACCTAATAATAATACAGAAATCCAATTAAAATATAGGTAAAGTATTTGAATAGTCATTTTATCAAAGAATATGTAGAAACGGCTAATAAGCACAAAAAAAATTCTTAACATCATTAAATATTAGAGGAATGCAAATTAAAATCACAATGAGATATCACTACATACCCACTAGAATGGTTATAGGCAAAAAGAAAGATAATATCAAGTATTGTTAAGAATGTAGAGAAAACGGAACCTTAATGTATTGCTGATGAGAATGTAAAATAATACAGGAACTTTGGAAAATAGTTTGGCTCTTTCTTTAAAATGTAAATGTAAATTTACTATGTGATTCGGTATTTCTCCTCTTAGTAATCTAGTCAGAGAATTATCTAAAAGAACTATGAGTTAATATTCAGAGATGCATTAGTCATTAATTCATGATAGTTGCAATTTATGCCTTTTCTCTTGATAAGCCCCTAGGAAGATCGATCAAGGAAAAAGAGAAAAGGTACAAATTATAAATATCAGAAATCAATAAAGGGATGAAAATACAGATCCTATAGACATTATAATGAGGAAATCACAAACACCTTATGCCAATAAATTTGAAAAGCTAGATGAAACATTCAGATTTTGTTTTAAAAAAGCGACTCACTAAAACTGGCACAAGAAGAATTAGAAAATGTGATTTATATATCTGATAAAGAAATTAAAGTTGTAATTAAAATCTCTCCCAAGAGAAATCTTCAAGCTCAGATGGCTTCAATAGTGAATTATTTCTATTCTATGTGGAAAATGGAATCAATAATAATCTTACATAAACATTTCAAGAGAAAAGAAAAACTGGGTATCATTCTCAACTGATTTTATACAGCAAGCATACTCAACACAAAATATGACAAAGACATTACAAGGAAGGGAAGTTATACATTAATCTCTCATAAGAAAGATGCAAACTCTAAACAAAACACCAGCAAAATGAAATCTAAACATATAAAGAAACAAAATATATCACAATCAAGTTGGGTTTATGCAAAAAATGCAAGTTTGCTTCAACATTCAGAAATAAACCCAATAATGTGAGGAAAATTCCTTAACAAGGGTATCTAATAAAAATTTACAGCTAACATAATTTTCATTTATAGGCAAATGTTGAAAGCTTCTCCCCAGAGATCAGAAACAGACAGATGCCACCTATCACTACTCCTATTTGGCACTGTAGGTAAAGTTCTAGACATTTCAGTAAGGGAGGTAAATAAGATAAGATGTATGAGAAGCTTGGAAATTAAGAAATAAAGCTGTGTTATTTGCAGATGATGTCATTTTTGTGGAAAATTAAAAAAAGAACCACAGAAGGAAAAACATTAGTGTTAATAAGTGAATTTTGCAAGAATGCAAGAAATGAAGTTGATATTAAATAATAAACTATATTACTCTATACCAGCAACAAGCATTTAGAAACTGAAATTTTAAAAATACCATTTAAAACAGCATCACAAAACATCACATTCTGAAGAATAAGTCGAACGAGTGGTGTACAAGCTCTCTACACTGAAAAGTGCAAAGAAATATTGAGAGAAATTTAAATAGGAGTAAATAAAGATAGGGTTGGATATACCCTATTCATGTATTGGAAGATGTAGTGTTGTAATAATGTCAGTTCTCTTCAGATTAATCTATCAATTTAACAATGCCAAATAAAATCCCATAGAATTTTTTTATCATTGAAATTAAAAACCTTCTTCCAAAATTTATGCGGAATGGTAAAAGGCAAGAAGAGCCAAGACACTCTTGAACAAGAAAAACAAAACTTTATGGTAAACTTTCTTATAAAGCTTCAGTGATTAAAGCATATTGTACTTGTGCAGGGCTAAAATATAGGTTGACTTATGGGAATAATAATATGAAGAGGCAGGATGATTACTCTCACAGATAACAGTCATAAAAACTAAACTGAATGATTAGATTAACAAGAATTATTTGAAGGCACAGGAAATTGACCAATGGCCATTTCAATGAGAGGAGTTGACTCTTGCTAGACTGCAACTGCGTCAGGTGAGCACGGTGGTTTTCTTGTCTTGGGGTGCCCCCTAACCACCATCCTCTACCCAGGTCTGGTGGTGGAAATCCACAGCCTTACTGGCTTGAGATGGCAGGTGGCAGAGTTCACAGCAGCAGAGCAGGTAGACATTGAAGGAATAAGTTGGGAAATGAGAGAGCCACATAAGGGCTGAGATTCAAAATCTTGCACAGATTCCCAGCTAAATAATACAAGAACCCAGGGAGTCTTTTTAAAAAGCAGGCAGAAACTAGAGAAGAAGGCCTAACCTTGAAAGATAAAGTTCATCCTGTTGAGTGAGATTTGTCGTCTTGCTGCATCATTATTTGGGTATGTTCTCCAACTTGCACACAACTCAGGCAGAAATAAAGAGGAAAACTTACCTACCAGAGACATCACAGGGGAGAACTCAGGGCTGGCAGAGTAACTGGCATTTTGAGGGTGGAGAAAAGCTCAGAAGGAAGGTCGCCACATGAAGCATGAGCCCTATCATCCAAGTATAAACTCTTCCGAGATTTCCCACTGTAGACGGGTACTAGGCAGGCAGAGGGGAGAGTCACTCCCCTTCCCCTTCAGCAGCCAGGCTAAAAGCAACAACTTGAGGCTAAAAAATTCTATGATGACATCTGCTGCTATACACTAGGGGGTAGGGCAAAGGAGTTTTTGCAGATTGTGTCCAGGCAAGCAAACTGTGTTTTAGTACAAAACAAAATGACAACAAAACAAAAATCATTGACCCTCAGAAGAATAAAATAAATTTTAGACTTTCATCTCAGTATTTTATCTACAGTATCCTATTGGCAAGCAAAATTATTAGACATTTTAAAATGTCTAACAAAGAAAGAGGAAAGTATGACCCCAATATGGGGAAAAAATAGACAAGAGAAACTGACTCCAAGTGGGCCCATATGTTGGACTTAGTGGACAGGGGCATCAAAGCTGCTTTTATAAATATGGTCAAAGAAAATATGTTCCAAGTATTAAAGAAAAATATGTATTAATAAATGGACAGATTGGGGTTATCAACGAAATACTCTTTTAAAAAAAGAAAAAGAGAAACAGTAGAAAGTCTATATATACAAGTACCATTTCTAAGTTAGATGGAATAAACACATTGCATCCTGTCTCTCTCACTGAAAGCAGCTCTAAACTTTAGGAGCTTTTTGAGGAGAGTGAAAAGGTAATAGATAGAATGTGGAAGATCAGAATTCAAAATACCACTGAACTAGCAGTGGGTTTACCACTTTTTTCCCTTCTGGTATCCTTGGTCTGGACTCAGTACAGTCTGCAACACAGAAGGAGATATTTACATGAACAGTGAAAAGCTTCAGAAGAAGTCCTGTAGTTCTAATGAGGAAGATGTTTCTTAATGCTCAGTAATAATGTGGAAATCTCTGGACAGTATTTGCTCTGTTTCTCTTCTCTGTCTCTCATCTATCTGTATCTGTCTGTCTGTCGCCTCTCTCTCTAACTCTCTATCATCTATATTGTCTGTCTCTATCTCTTCTATCTCTATCTCTTCTCTCTCTCTCTTTCTTTCCTCTGTTCAATTGCAAGCTAGCCTTCAAACATTTCTGGATGGGGTGGTGACAGTAGTGGGGGCAATGGAGACTGGGAGAAGCCTACAATTGTGAAGGAGGGAAACTTCCTCTCTGACTGGAGGAGTTTTACTCCCAAGAGAGTAGAGCAAATCTCCTTTGCTTTTCTCTCTCTGTCCTCCTGCCACTTGGCTAACACATTTTGTGGGAAGTGCACAGCAGAGGAATCATTCAACTCCCAACTTTCTTGTCAGAGGACTAGAAAAGGAGAGCCCCAGGAGGCTGAGAAGTATCAGGAAGTTTACAGAGAGGGAGAACTCAGGAAGATGACCACTGAAAGTTGTTCATAAACTCCTAGTTCACCCGCTTTGCAGTCCCAAATTTGGCAATACACATAAACCTAGAGATGCAAAAATCTCAGTGAACCCCAAACAGGAGAGACACACACACACACAATCCATGAACAAACACATCACAAACTGAAGAAAACTAAAAACAAAGAAAATAATCTTGAAAGCAGGAAGAGCAAAATGAATCATTAATTAGGGCAGTAATTATTAGAGTGACTTGATTTCTCAACAGAAACTGTGTATGCCAGAAGGGAGTAACATTTTTTTAAAGTACTGAAAGAAAAAAAAAAAAAAACTGGGCAACCCATGACTCTATACCCAGCAAAAGTATCCTTTAGGAATGGAGGTAAAATAAAAATGTCTTAGGTGAAGAAAAACTAAGAGATTTTATTGCCAGCAACAAACGTGATCTAAAAGAATTGCTAAAGGAAGTTCTTCAGACAGAGGGATATGACAACAGAAGAAACTACAGAAATGAAGGAAGAACAACAGAAATAGTAAATATCTAGGTAAATAGAATGAACTATCCTTGTCCTATTCAGTTCTTTAAAAATGTAATCCTTTGAAATAAAAAATTAAAACATTGTCTCAAGGGGTTTTCAATGTATATAGTTGTAATATATGAAAAGTATAACATAAAGAGGGGAGGGTAAAGGGACCAATATTATGGTACGCTTCCTACATTACCATGAAATGGTAAAATATTGATTCTAAGTAGAATGTTAGAAGTTAATATTGTATTTTGTAAATCCCTAGAGCAACAACTAAAATAATTATATAAAGAAATATATTTAAATATACAATTTAAAATTGAATACTAAAATAGTCTAAATAACCCAAAAGAAAGCAGGAAAGAGGACCTAGAGGAAAAAAAACAGAGAAAACAATAAAATGATATACTTACACCTAAACATGTTAATTTCACTACATATTAATCGTGTAAACACAATAATTAAAAGACAGAATTGATAAATATATGATATAACTATAAGAAAATACAGAAGTCTGGAAGTATGATATATAAGTAGGTTAAAAAATTTTTAAAAGATACACTTTGCAAATACTAACAAAAGAAAGTCTATTTTAATATTAGACAAAGTAGGATTTAGAGAAAAAATTACCAAGGATAAAGATGGACAATATGTAATGATAAAAAAATGTTTACCAAAAAGACATAACAGTCCTAATTAGGTATGCAACCAACTACAGAGCTTTAAAAATGACTGTTGTAAGTTGAATCATATCCCTCCAAAAGACCTGAGTGAGCCCTAATCCAATATAAATGGTGTCCTTATAAGAAGAGGTAAAGAGACACAATATGATAGATCTTTTAATAGTTGTTACCTTTGGAGGAGCAGTGACCGGAATGGTTCATGGGGGATCTTTGGTGGTACCAGTAAAGTTGTATTTCTTGATCTGGGTGGTGGCTATATGGCATGGCAGTGCCCACATTGTGGAAAACCTATTGAGCTCTACTCCATTATGTTTTGTGTAGCGTTCTGCACATACATCATATTCCTATAAAATTTTTACTCAAGGTATCTAAAAATAAAGAACTAATATGCCTGTTATTACCATGCCTACCTCATACAGTCCAAGAACTAATTTTGACTTCTAATAATGTACTCCAAACAAATAAACAGATTGGTACATGATAGATGATAGTTACACACATACGTACGTACATACATACATGATAGATGATAGATAAGTGATAGATGATAGATAGATAGATGGATAGATAGATAGATAGATCAATAGATAAATAGACAGACAGACAGATACCCAGGGCTCCTTGGAGAGTACTCATTACATGTTTGGGCCAGGAGAGAATACCTTGATATTGGCATAAAACAAAAATATCAGAGCAGTTCCTGGGAATAGTGTTAAAAAGTAATAGAGGGCTTCCCTGGTGGCGCAGTGGTTGAGAGTCTGCCTGCCGATGCAGGGGACACGGGTTCGTGCCCCTGTCCGGGAAGATCCCACATGCCGCAGAGCGGCTGGGCCCGTGAGCCATGGCCGCTGGGCCTGCGCGTCCGGAGCCTGTGCTCCACAACGGGAGAGGCCACAACAGTGAGAGACCCGCGTACCACCAAAAAAAAAAAAAAAAAAAAGTAATAGAGCAGTCAGCCTGAAGAGTAGGATGCCTAGTTGTCCTGTAATAACAATTGGAGAATTTATAAAATAAAAAAGCAATTCTTACAATTATGAAAATTCGTTAACCCATGAAACATTGTAAGTCTATTTCTAATCTTCAAAATGGTTAGATATACTCACCAAAATGTGCAGATTGTTCCAGTGACAATGTAACTGACTCATTTGCTTGATACTGTAGTTTCTCCTCATTGTGTAGTTTAAGTGATAACTGTATACTACCCTTAATAAAAAAAAGATATTTTAGAAAGACAAGACAAAACAGCATAAAAACAAAACAAAAGCCGCAAACCAAACAAATTTTTAAAAATCTACTGAAATGATACTACGAGAGTATTGACCGTCAGATCAGATGATACACTTCAGGAATGGCTGTTATGCATGCTTGAAGCAAGAGCCTGCTGGAGTTCACCAGATCTGGACAATAAACCATTCATTTATGTGGCCCTGAAGCAGAGAGGAATGTGCTAGAATGTAGAGCAGTCATTACTTGCATCCGATAAGCGAGCAGGTCCACAGTTAGAGACTTCATATCAGGCAGGTAGGTTAGGGAAGGGGAAGACAGGAAGGTATTTTTAAGAACAGGAGGGTGGCAAAAGCAGTCTTCTTGCAACTGGTTGAATCCTCCTTCCATGGGGCGTTGTCCACCATAGCTGTTTGTTCTGTGAGGGGCTTGCGAACCAGGAAGCCCCTCCCTGTGTTTGGTATCTGGGGTCAAGCTCTCATCTCATGCATTGTCAGAACATTTCCCATCCTTGACCACTAGAAAAAGTCCTACTCTCTAACCATGTTTGTTGATGTCTTTCACTCAGTATTATCATCCTACTGGCCAACCATGCGTGTAGACACAGGTACTCAGGGAACCAGGCTCTGAGATTTGCATGCAGGTCTACTGGAAGTATCCTCAGGAACTAGTCCTATGAGGAAGTGAGAGGAGCGGGGCTGGGGGAGAAAGTAGTTAAGTTGAATGGAGCTGCACCCTATCCCATAAGGGCCTCTATAGCTGGGACCTTCTTCAGAGTTGTCCTGCCCTGAGGCAAGGGAATCAGACCTTTGTATCCCCATGTGGACCAGTCATTGGATGCAAGTGCTCCAGGAAGGGTGGGTGGGGAAACTCTCTTCAGCTTAGAGCAATTCCCAAGGATGGAGGAGGAGAGGATTAGCTTCTTGGCCCTGAAGTAAGGATTCTACAGGCTGATTCCCACCAACTCTTCTCAGGTAGGTCCCATGTTACTCTTTTTTTAATAGCATGCTATTATTTCCCCTCCTAGCTTTATTATGATTCATAATTACATATTCATGTGTATGTACTTGACTACTGTCTGTCTCCTCCAGTAAGCTCTAACAATCACGAATGTAAGGACGAAGTCAATCATAATCATCACTTTATCCCTAGCATCTAGCAGGGTGCCTGCACACAGTAGACACTGGGGCAGTATTTGTTAAATGAATGAACGAGTGAACATTAAAATAAAGAAGTAAAGCAAGAAAGCAGACATGGCTGACACTGGTGGTTGGCTCAGAGCAGCAACTCGGAGTGTAGCCTAGACCAGGGAAGGAGGGGCTGGTATTACGGGTCACCTGAAGCCCCTGGGAATCACAGAGGTAGAGACCACAGTGAATGAGGTAGCATAAGAGAGTGTGAGTGTAAGACATACCTGACCAGCCTCTGTTTTGTGGAAGACCAGCCACCTCTGACTTTGCTGGCAATACCAAAGGGCTCACACTAACAGGGTGTAAAGCATGAACGCTGGACCGGAAGAACAATCATGAGATGCTCTGCAGAGGCTGGTGCATCATCAACAGATCTCTAGGAGAATTCAGAGTACTTGCTGTCAAAAGATGGTTCGTCTCTCATATCATGGGGCTGACAAGTGGTAAAATTAACTGTCAGCAAATAACTTCCTGTGTGGGTGAGTGGTTTCCCAATCTATAATGCATGTTGGCATGGTAATACATTAAGGGTGAGGTTTGACATCAAGGCTAAGACACCAGGTAATTAATCAAAACCCTAATTCATTCCCACGGACCTCTGTGCAGTGCATCGAGCTGAACGTTGTGGTTGATACAGGACTTTCTGTTTAAATGGGACAGACTATACAGCTCAAGACAGTATGAGGTGGGAGTGTGGAAATAATGTCATTTAGGGGGGAGTACCTTAAAGACTGAGGGCACAGGCCTCACGCCCCATTTCACACAATCTTGTGCTGCAGATCACAGATTCGACCTCCCACCCAAGGACATGTTTAAGCAAAATATTTTAATAAGAAATTTAACCAGGCTTATAGACAATGTAAACTCATAGCTACTATCAGTTTGGATATAAAACAAGGAATGGAAGAGGGGCATTTTGTTAAGCCCACAGCTTAAGCACTGGTGAGCAACTCTGGGTACCTAACTGAGGGCTTTTGATTGGAGACAGTGTCAGCAGAAGTTCATCATTTATAGCCAGCACATACACCGCGGGTTGTTCCCCCACTTGCAGAGGATTTGTGCTCATAAATCTTCAGGGCAATGTCTGTGATTCATGGAATCACCGTCTTGGTATCAGAAGAATAGATCCTGGTAGCCTTGCTAAAATGGTAGTATTCCTAAAAACTTACTTTTCTGTACATGTTGACTTTCCAAGTGTAGCTTCCCAAAGAGAGCAGCACAGGCTGTGAACATCACAAGGTCTGGGAAAGAAACCGAGTGTTGAGGAAAAAGCAAAAATGTCTCAGTGTAAACTGAAGACACGCCACTGCAGAGTTCTGTATGGAGTTCACGTAGCACAGTGGCAGAAGCACAGGTGTTACAGTCAGACCTACTCAAATCCAAATGCCGTGTGACCTTGGGGGTATTACTTGACCTCTCAGAGTCAGTTTCTTCATTAATATCATAGGGCGTTAACTCCAGTCTCAGAGGGACACACATGATGCCACACACTTATTTTCGTAAGAATGGTAGATATTATTGTTGTTATTACCATCTTGCCTAAAATACAGTAAGTCTCCTACATACGAACGAGTTCCATTCCAAGAGCATGTTCGTAAGTCCAATTTGTTCATAAGTCCAGCAGATTTAGCCTAGGTACCCAACTATCACAATCAGCTATATAGGACTGTACCGTAATAGGTTTTTAATACTTTTCACACAAATAATACATAAAAAACAAACACAAAAAATAAAACATTGTTAATCTTACAGTACAGTACCTTGAAGAGTACAGTAGCACAGCACAACAGCTGGCATACAGGCGCTGGCATCGAGTGAACAGGCGAGAAGAGCCACTGACTGGAGGGGGGAGAGGAGGTGGGAGATGGTGGAGCTGAGGGATCCTCAGCAACAGGAGACGGAGGGCGAGCTGCACTTTCACTCAGGCCGGACGCTGATGGCACAGGTTCCGGTTCCTAGCTCAACCAGATGCACGTTCACATCTTTGAAAGTTCACAACTTGAAGATTTGCATGTAGGGGGCTTACTGTATAGGAGCTATAGAAGTGGGGCTCTCTCCTCAGCAGGTACCCCAGAAAGTGGAGCTGATCCAGTGCCCCTTAACCCTTTTGCTGTCAGTCTCATGTGTGGTGTCCTACCCTTACAGCTGAGTGCTGCCTGCAGCTGCATTTCCACAGCAAAATAGCCACCCTCGACAGAATGCAGCTTTGGACTGAGTTTGCGCTTGGCCCTGGAGACATGGACAGTAGCGAGAATCACGGGGCTCACAGTCACTGAGGGAAGAGACAGGGAACAGGTCGCTCCCTGTGACATGTGGTGGCGTGGAGGGGGGAAGCCTGCAGAGGTCAGAGAATGCTTTCCGGAAAAGGATGAGTCAGAAGGGTGTGACTGCCTAAAGGTTGGCACCAGCTCCGTCGTACCTCGGTGCTCTAGCAGGTGCCTGTAGTCAGCCCCTTCCTCACTTGAGTAAGAAGGTCTTCAGATCCAATGTCACCTAGAACTTGTCATGCCTTCAAGAATCTTGCCCACAGAATACTTGGAAATTAGATGAAAACTTGGATAATTGAGATATAGAGCATCCTAGTAAAGAGCAGTAGTGATGCAGGACTTTAGTGACTTGACAGAACTAGGTAGGAATCATGGGAGAATCACTTGTCTTATAGGCTTTCTTGGTCTGCCACACTGTGTCTCGGGTACCTCGCCAGTTGCTGGAATGCACCGTCATGAACTCGGTGCCCTAGCTCTGGGTCAGGAGGAGGCGACAAGTTGCCTTAAAGAGAAAGTCCCCCACTGCCATGGAGCTCTTAATTTGGTGGGTTTTGCCTGGAAGAATATTTCCAGTGACTAGAACAGGTGCCTCCTATGTGAATCCTATAGCAAATCCCCCAGAAATTCATTCCCCTCTCAGCTAGACCTTAGATATCTCCACATGGTGTTTCCAGAGAGGAACTTCACTTCCCTCCTTCCCTCCTCCCTCTTCCCCTTCTCCCACCCCTCAGTGGGAGCTCAGGGCCTCAGCATAGCCAGGGGCCCTCCCAATGCACCCACATTGCTTATGGTTGTGGCCCCATCTCCTTGTGGCCCCATCTCCTCATCCAGGATCCATGCTCCTCCTGGGTTCCTCATGTCCTGGGATTCTGACATCCCTCATGGTGAGTGAGTGGTCTGATGCCAGCCAGAGTCTGGGAAATGAATCATCCACCCCAGTTTTGGGTATGGGAAGGAGTGGGTAGGGTTGGGGATGCAGCAGCAATCCCATTACTGGTTCCAGGGGCAGCAATCGCCCCTCTCTACATTCTCAACGTAGTCACGTTGGTTGCATATTATAAAATGATGGAGTACAACACGCTTAAATACATCACTGATTTGCCAATAATAGGTATCGGTGTAGAAGTCTAACTGGCAAAACAGCCACCTGAGGGATTGATTTTACTGTCTAATGGTTGAGAGAGATGTTATCTTGATTAATTAGAAGTCAAAAACAAATGCGTCTTCTATTAGGTCTCTTGTGGCTTTCACCGGAAAAAAATTCTACATGTGTCTCAAAAATGTTGGAAACCTAAAAGGACAGCGTGAGGAGGGAACAAAACCCCCCTTCCACTGCCTGTTCTGGGTAAAGATAACATGGGTGAGTACTGGGCAAGGTGATGTGAGCTTATTGACCCAAAGGAAAGGGGCTGCCCATCTTTCTTTTCTGTCTAACTGCAGCCTTAAATACAGAAATTAAAAAGAGAAAGCACCACTGAACACAGAGCTTCCCCTGGAGTCGATACTGTAGCCTTTCTGATCTTGGCTGGATGTAACCGTTCCACTTACCCTGCCGTCCCCAAAACTGGTAAACAGTCAGGTACAGGATTACAAAGGCATTTCAGAAGCGCCTATGGGATAATTTCCAGAAGTCGTGGATAGAGTGCTGAATAATATTATTCTTAAAGATGAAAGACATATGCATATCGTCTGCATGATGGCTAAATTATGGTCCGAGGATACTTATACAGAAAACACAAAGGGGTTTAAGAAAGAGAAATATTACTTGAGCATTTTCAGTGAACTTTAAAAAAATTATTCATTAGCTCTAAATTACCAATATATCCAAGATGATAAGGCATCATATAAAACAGAACTATCATGAGGGCTGATTTTCTTGTGGATTTGTGAGCTCATTTCTAAAATGCAATCTACGTTAGGTTGTTGTCGTTATTCTGTATTTTTCTTTATGATCTAAAACTTTCTCTGCTCTTCAACTTGAACCCTACCTGTGTCAGTGAAACTGAAGGTGAATCTCCCTGCCATGTAGGCATGGCAAGAGGCCGGGGTATGAGCACACCTGGGAAACATTTTGAGCTACCTATGCCAAAATGTAACGCTCTGCCATTTGTGAGCTGTTTGCCATTGGAAGAGTGATGTGGCCTTTCTAAGCCGTAGCATTCTATCTGCTCTCACTGGTTTATTCAACAAATATCTATTAACGAGTATTTATCAAACTGAGGAGAATACGGTGATACTCAAAAGATGCCTGGTCCCTGCCCATATTGGAGCTTAGTGTTAGTTGTGCCATTTTAAATGGGATAATGTATATAAGATGACTCGGGAGTCTATGATCTGTTTACTAACTATAAGGTACTATTGTTATTGTAATTGCTAGATGATTTCTGTCTTCACTGGGGCTAAATTTAAGCCATGTCATGTTTATTCAAAAGTCTAAGCTACAGATTTGAAACACTGTTTACCAAGTTCACTTCCCAAGTTCACTTTATTTTTTTGAAGGACATTTTTCCAACCAGGAGAGAAGTGTTTACCTGCGGAGCTCAGGTTAGAGAACAGTCACCTGGGTCAAGGTCACCTTGCTGAAGGCAGCCCTCCCCTTCAGCTTCACTGAGAGTCTGTTTTTCTTGCTAAGTGTCAGGATGCTACTCTTTCCCGAAATGCTTCCCCAATCTCCTTGCCATCCTTTAGTTTCCACATTAGCCAGATCAGATCAAACCAGACCTTGGCCTGAAGTTAATTTGTCTCTTCAACTGACAGTGCCTGAGTGCCCACTTTGGACTGGGCTATGTGCCATGGGGCAGGGACATGGTAGACTCTTCTGCCCTCGTGGGGCTCACCGGTCTAGCAGAAGGCCCTCAGAGAAGTCCCCATTTCCTCCTTTTCTGGCAACTTGGAGGGAGAAGCACAGAAATGAACCCTCGGCTGCCTGGGGATGAGGTGGGAACTTGCATAATAATCCTCCCCCGGTCCACCTATTTCAGCAGCTCTGCACACTCGGTGTAAAGAATGGCCTGAGAAAGCTGCCCTCAGCAGCACACAATTTATAGGCAGAGAGTGGTTTAAAGGAGTCAATTTTTAAAGCTTCATGTTAAATTTATGTGGGTTTTCCCAAAGAGTTTACCAGGAGAAAAAATAATATATATTGTGTAAAATGTCCACAGTTTAGCTATTCAATTATCCCCTTCTTCCTCATGGGGAAGGGACTTCACAAAGGGAAACTCCTTTTCTCTGACCCACTGAAATCATTCACTGAAAATAAGAAGCCCAAATTCCTCCCCAAAATGCCAACACATTTATCAGACCTGCCCCCCCGGGGAAGGTCTAATTGACACTCCATCATCTATCAAGTCTTCATATCTTGGCCCATACAATGAATGGGCAGTGCCTATAGCAGCCATGGGAACTCACACTTCTCCTCTGATTCTTGTGGGATATGTGTGTGGCCATGGTTAATGGCAAGTGGCTTTTGATTCTCACGTGTTCATCTTCTTGAGCAGAGTCCAGCCTCTCAACGTAATTCCTCCATAGGGATCATTCATTTGAATCTCTCTATTTCATAGAAGAAGAAATTGAGGCCTGGTGATGAAAAGAATTTTCCCAAGATCAGCAAAGAAGTAGAAGTGCCCGTGATAAGCCTTATTTCTGTGTCCACTGCAACCTCACCCATTCTTCAAGAGCCAATTCAAATCCCACCTCTTCCAAGATACATTCCCTAAGCCCTGTTCTTCCCCTGGGTGAGCTGCTCTTTCCCTACTTTGTGTCTGGCTGGCTCCTTCTCATCCTTCAGGACTCGTTCTCAGTGACCCACCCCTGAGATGGGTCATCTCCGTGGTGACCCTCAGTGATGACCCATCAAAGAGGAGAGGACCATCCTCTTCGATTACCCAATAAGAATTAGATCTCCTCCCAAATTTTCTCTGAGGGAACTCATTACTTTCTTTCATAATACTCATTCTTTTGCTTGTGTTTTGTTGAATGTCTGACTGTCCCATAGATTGGAAGCTCCATGAAGGCAGGAATGGATGTCTACCTGGTTCACCAAATTAAAGATGGCATTCAGCCGTGTGCTGCCTCAGAGTAGGTACTCCACTGAATGAATGAATGCAGGGACCTCCTGCTCCCATATAATATCCCCCCACAGACTCTGGTAGCATGTGTTTTCATCATCACTTAATGCTTGTGATTACATCACATATGGATTTGTTTCTTATATTTTTATATATTCGTGTGTTACTTTTTCTGATAATATTACTTGCTAATTATTAGTAACAATATATTTAGTGTTATTATTTGTCAAGAACTGTAGTAAGTGTCTTACACCTATTAAAACAATTTGTACTTGGATAAACTATTTTGGAAGTGAAGAAACAGACTCAGAATGACTGAGAGCACAATAATGCTGGGTTGGCTAACTCTTAGGGCAAGAAACCAGTCTTATACTTAGGGTCACTGACCATCCCAGTCGCTCAGGACTGTCTCGGTGTCAGCACAGAAGGTCCAGGGACCCATGAAATCCCTCAGCCCTGAGCACAGTGGGACAGTTAGTCACCCTATTTATACGCCTTTGTAGGTCAAGTTCCATTCACTATGCTATTTATTGGATCAATAGGTTACATTTATAGACTATCAACCCTTCACATGAAAACAAATTTCATTTTCTAGCTACACAAGTGTTTGCTGTTTTGGAGTCAAAATATTAGGTGTTGTCTAGGTATTGAAAGTTATAAGGCTCACAGTGTTTCTTCTCTCGTTTGCCTTATACAACCATGAAAATCAAATCTCATGAGGCACATTGATGTCCATGTCTGTGTAGACACAGGAGCCAGTGTCCTCTCCCACGTGCTTTACTGTCCTTTACTGGAATATTTGTCCACTAAGGGTCGTGGCTCTTGCACCAGCTGGAAAATGAGTCATCCTGAGGACATATAATAATAATAATACTGATATATAATATATATTAATGATATTGATACTAGCATATATATCATGCAAGTGCTGGGGCCTGAAGTCCATGGCAGACAGCCAAGAAATAAAGACAGATATGGCATGGGGAGATCAAGGACAGGCTGGAACCTACAAGGCTGAGCTGGAACTCAGCAGGACGGTCTGGAATCCATGTTGGTCTTTTACCTCCTATAGACCTCCAGCTTTGAGCTGGGGGTGGGGGGGGCTATAGGAGAAGCTGGTCCTATTTGCCAAGCTGGCACCTGTTTTAGGCATGAGGAAAGCTGAAGCAGAAGACCCAGCAGGAGCTTGAGGTGCTGTGGGCCTGACTTCTGTCCGAGGCCACTTAGATGAGCAGACAGAGAAGTGACAATACATGAGCTGCCTCCACTGACTCCCAGGAGTAAAGGGATACAGCCACACCTCCACTTCCCCCTTCCAAATCTCGTACAAAATGTCTTGTGTGGCCCACGTTAGCTTGGATCTATGCAGGGGAGAGAATTCTGGGAAATGTTGCAGTTTAACTGAACTCATACAATAGAAATCCTCCACAGTCCGCCCCTTGTTGAGTTGGCTTCCATCAACAGCCCCCTTGGCTGTAAATAAAGACAATAGCAAATTACGTGAAGGATCCCAGTGTGCCTAAAACTGCCTTAGAAGTCCCACGGTCTCAAAGGCCTTCTAAGATCCTTCCTGAAGCGAGTCATGTCCAGTGATTTTCCTGCTCCAAAGCTCATATTTCACCCTTGTTCTTATCACTCTACTTTGCAGGTGTATGACAGAGCTCTTTATTCAGTGTTTTTATAATTTTTCTCAATTTATTTCTACCAAACTTTGTCTGGGAGGCAGGTTGGGTTTATTTAACGTATGCAGCAGATTTGAATTTTGAGAGCTTGTGTCTTGCCCAAGGCCCACATGGAGGGCCTTGAATTCTAGCCTCCTGACTCTCCTCCCGACTGGGTAGCAAAGCACAGGTGAGCCTTTCTTTTCTGAAGTGCCTTAATCTTTTACAAAGAGAATTCATGTTGCCCACTTATTTTGGACGGCACAAAATAGAGCAGAAGTACCCACGGCAGAGAATACACTAGGTGGTATTTCCAAAGGAGAGTTGCGTTTTGTAACGCTTTCCATCTTTCTTGTAAATGTATAACTTTCGTGGGTTTACCTAATGCTTTGAGAAAAGACTCTGCATCCCTGTTTGTGTGCATGTCTTGTCTTCCAAATTAGCATGCATGCTCCTAGAGCAAGAGAATCACATCATTTCTTGTGCCTCCTCCAAGTGTGTCACACACGCGGGTGCCCGCTTTTCACAGCAATGCCTGACGGAGTAAGGTGTCATGCCTCCAAAACGGTTTACTAAAACTGCACGCAGAATAAACTTGAAACACAAGGATAGTTTACACAGTTAACTCACGAAAGGGCTTTCGGATAAGAGGTGGCCAGGGAAACTATCCACCTTGCCTTCCAGTAAGCCCCAAATGACCCCCACAGCAGCTACACAAAGCACAAAAGGCATTTCCCCAGCTTCTATATCATCACCTGAATTGAATGCAGTTGATGGTTAAGAAGAGCTTGGCTAATTCAGTCGGCTTGGCTCTCTCTGCCCTGCTCTGACTGACAGGATGGGCCCCTGCTCATCCCTGAAAACTAGCATCAGGGAATGACATACAGTTTGATAACATAAGATGCTTAGGTTTTTTGGCTCAAGTGAGATGTTCAGAGCTAATAGCCCTGCGAGCTGAGTTTTAGCTGTGATCTGCACCTTGAGATATCTGTTATGTCTGGCTCAGGAAAAAGGGAAAAGAATGAGAGCTTATTTCTAGAAAGGTTTCCGATGAGCAGCATTTGTCATTGAAGGGGAAGATGGGTATAATTAGCTTGTCAGTCTAGTTTGGGCTGAGCAGGCTGTCTCTGCTAAGAAAGATGGACTGACTGCCAGAGCCACTGACAGGCAGTCGATAGCGCAGCAATTAATGTCATAAATAATTCCAGAACCAATTACATCAAAATGGACTCAGAGCTTTAAAAAGGTACAGAATTCTCTTATTCTTCCTGCTAACAGCAAGAAACAGCTTTCATTTTTCTCTGTAATTACTTTTCATTGTATATAGCAATACAGCTGAGCTTTTCTGTCCATATTTAAGCCTTGTCTTTCTCCCAGACTCTTCCCCCACCGCCAGCCTCCCTCCTTCACCCCGCAGGACAAGGCTGTTAAAGTCGATCTTCCCTGCCAGAGCAGGGGTGAATGTATAATCTTTTAACTTGGCCGTTGCTGGAGAACTCCAGCTACACCTAAATGATTAAGAGCCAAGTTTTCGAAAATGTCATGGACAGTGACAGCCGAGTGCCCCAAACAATGGCATTTGGAAATGAAGACATTTGTGAAATAAATGGATTTGTCTTATTATTTTAAAGGTTGCTGTGACTTTGCTTACACTGAATTTATTGATTTTTTTCCCCTTCTCCTCCTTCTTCTTCTTCTTGCCCTCCTCCTTCTGTGTAGTTGCAAGCATAGACGCCCCGCCAAACTATTCCCTCTACACTGCAAACGCAATTCAATACCGCCCATGTGCGCTAATGGGCATTTTTTTTTTAGAAAGATGCTCAGTCTCTTTAGCATAGCGTTTTGCTTAAAAGCTATTCTCTTGAGCTGTCTCAACCCTTCGTCTCATTCTCTGTGCGTTACAGTACACATGTAGATAACACAAAGGCTATTATAGCCATAATCGCAACGACGTACCAGTTACCACTGGTGCTAATAGTCTTTTTTTTTTTTTCTTTTTTGCTCTAGCCCCATCAGTTGCTTCCCTGGCTGGTTTAGAGAAAGGAGGGGATTGTGGGAAAGCAAATTACTGTAGTATTCATTCACAGCTTTGTTCCAGGCCTGACAAACCTTTCCAACTTTTCAACCATGGTGGCATTTACTCCAGAGGGACCAGAGAAAATGGCTTATGAAGCTCCCACAGCTTCGAAACCAGAAACAGCTGCTGGTGTCGCAGTTTGCTGAGTGGGCTCTGGCTTTGAGCTCCTGCAGCTGACGGCTCTCCCTTTAGCAGGAGGTGTCACTGTGGTGAGTGGTAATTACAGTGGAAGATTTTAGAGGACATGGGATAATTAGGCCAGCCCGCACAGGCATAAACACTGACATTTACCATATTAAAAACTGGAGATGTGGGCATTTCCCTCCCTCCCCCTCCTAAGACCACAACAATAGCAACCTCACCAACACAGACACATTTTCAAGAGAACAAAGGGTCTTTGCATTTGCCAGAGTTTGGGCGCCTGGTGTTTGGCAGTTGGTCCCGAATGGGTTCTGCTGACCGCTTGGGAGAGGGTCTGGCTGAGGTTATGTGGCTTATGTCCTATACTCACACTCCTTCCCCTTGGATATGCAGAATGCCATATCCTAGGTTTGGATGTTGGAGGGGAAGGTAGACATGGTAAATGCTACCATCCAGAGAGCACCTCTCCCCTTCTGCTTCAGGTGGGACATTGGTAGACTCTCTCCTCCACCTGGTACCGAGGTGATTCTATGGCGATAACATTAGGTGTATTTCCTGGCTCCTTGGCAAATGACAGTCAGGCAGGAGGAAGGTAAGAGACTTCAAACGCTAGTCCTATAAACCCAAACCACCCCTCCAAGGGCTGAAGCTGTGGGGTTGCCCCTCACTCTCCATCCCAAGTAGAAACAGAACAAATGCCTGAAAAAAAGTTCAGTACTACCTAGGGTGCAGCTGAAACCTCAGTAGGGGATACCAGCCCTCATCTACTTCTGAAGACACACTTTAAGTGTGATGCTGTAGAACCAGAAGGACCTGTGTTTGAATCCCGGACTGGCTACTTTCCTATTAAAGGGCCCTGGGTAACTCAGATCTGTAGTTTATCCCCTCTATAAAATAAGAAAATACAGCTCTCTAGCTCATAGGGTTGTTCTAAGGATTAAGAAGTATAATTGTATATTTATAAAGCATTGTACACACAGGAAGAGTTTAATAAGCTGATAAATAAAATGGTAGGAAGAATTTGATAAAATGGTAAAATGGTTTATGGTTGCAGAAGTTCATTTGCCCTACATAGGGAACTGTGTTTGAGCTTGATTTTCCCGAGAAGAAAGAAGGCTCAAGTCCAGGTTTTCTATTCTTGGTAGAGATGGCAGCGGTTAAGTGAGGAACCCTGGGTGTTCTCTGAATACAAGACCGGGAGAGGTGTTTGTGCTGGATAACGAAGTGGTGTAAATCTCTTCTTAGATTTCTCCCTCACTCACCCTACAGATGTAGGGGAGGCCTTTCTTCAGGCTGAGGCCAGACTCTAGCTTCTTGGATGGAAACTTCTCAATATGGTCTGGATTTTCAAACATACTCCTAACCACGGAGGCCTTCACGGTCTATCCAAACGTTTAACTTCTCTACAGTGAGGGCTCAGGGCCTGCATCCCCTGAAGTGAGTTGTTGGGAATGGGGTCATGGAGTCTTGTGGTCTGGAGGGAAAAGCAGTGTGGACCCGTGGAAAGACCTGGCAGCCTTGATTTAGGTGACTGTGTGCTAACTTTATTGCTCTGGGCAAATTACTGTAACTCTCTGAACTTGAATTTCCTCACTTATAAATGAGAGAAAATAACTCGCCTCCACCCACCAGTGCTGTGGGAAGGGTAAGTGAGCCATCCCAGGTGAAACAGCTGCCCACTGGATACTAAATCCCTGGCCCTTCCTTTGTGTAGACCCCTTCTCATCTGTAAGGCACCTGGCCTACCGCACAAGGAGTTTGTGAGGATCTGGTATCAAATGGCCTATAAATATGGGGTACTTTCTCGTTATTATTCATGGTACCCTGAGGAGCTTGCTCGATGTGGCTATTCCCCTGTTCAGGATGTGTGGCTCTGCGTTCCTTGTTCCTACACCGGCAGCAGTGCAGCCTTTCTGAGAGGTCAGCAGCAGCAGATGCTAGCAAGCTGAACTGGAGATGGGTCCTGGCTCGGTCAGCTGTACTTTCCAAATTAAAAATAAGCCCAATAAACTTATTTCAACTATTTTTAGATATAAAAGTTAGCCTAAGAGTGTTTTGGACACCTAAAAATCAGAATTCCTGGAATAGTTCAGTGACTTGTAAAAGAGTCACTGTAGAAGGACCACATATTTTATTTTTTTATGGTACGTGGACCTCTCACTATTGTGGCCTCTCCCGTTACGGAGCACAGGCTGCGGACGCACAGGCTCAGCGGCCATGGCTCACGGGCCCAGCCGCTCCACGGCATGTGGGATCTTCCCGGACCATGGCACGAACCTGTGTCCCCTGCATTGGCAGGCGGACTCTCAACCACTGTGCCACCAGGGAAACCTGGACCACATATTTTAAATGGTTTCTTTCTTGGACAATTTAGCCCCACTGCAGATAGGCATCCCCACGGATAGGAACTGAGAGGATGGTCCAACAGTGATCTGTAACAAACAAAAGTTTGCCTGCACAGAGAGGGTCAAGGCAAGATTTGTGGTGACGCCAACAAGAGTATGTGACCAATGAGCGGCATTCAGCCCTGGGGTGGTCTTTTTGGATGTTGTCTAAGATGGTCTGAAAGCCATGCTCCCTGTGGCCCTCTTTGTTCTACTAACAGTATTTTCTGCTGTTTAGGATCTTGGGCATCCATTCTTCTTCCCCTCTTTGGCTTGGCCCTAAGGAAACTGAATTCTTGTCCACCCTATAGGTATTATGGCTTATTGGACAAGCACATAGGTTTTGGAGTCAAGCAAACTTGGATTGAAATTCTAAACCCACTATCGTTGTAGACAATGTTGGACAAACTAATAATTCTTAGTCTTGCTTTTTCTTTCCTAGGGTAGAGTAATACCTGCTTCATAAGGTTTTATGGTGAATTGCATAGCATCCAACGAAGTAATCATGAGAGTAGTACTAAAAGTAATTGTTGTAAAGTAGCAGTAATAATCATACTAGTAGAAGATACTATGATTTACACTCTTACTCAAGCCACAGATAAAAATGACTGTAGCTAAAATCCCAACCCATTTTCTGACTTGAAGGCCCCTTTTGAAAGCACTGTAGAACATGCACAAAGCACTGGGCACACAATAATCTGTGATGATTGGTTTCCTTATTGCTTGAACTGGATGACAGTCCTCGGTCCTCTGGTTGAATTTTGGATTCATTTGAGACATGTGGATCCTCTGTTGGACTTTTCTTCCTCCCAAGTGGGTTTGGTGGAGATCCTGGCTGTGATGTACCTGAAGATGCATAGAAGTGGGTGGAAAACTTTAGCCCAGGGTCAGCGATACTGTAGAGTATTGGACATTTACTAAACAACTCATTTTGTTTTATTTTCTTTATAATTCAGAAAGTACCCAGAGCCTACTTCCACTCCCTCCCCAGCTAGTTTCTCTCTCATTTTTCTCATCATCCAAGTCTGTCCCTTCTTAATTCTCGTGCTAATAAAGGTGGGTCCCTCTTGATATGTTCCAGAGTTACTTCTTTCTACTTGATTGTAAGCCTGAGAAGGGTAGGAAATTTTACCATTTGTTTTTATCAATATATCTCTACAGTGGAACATGGAAACCATTCGGTAAATATTTGTTGAATGAAGGAATGAAGGAAGGAATGAATGGCTTTAACTAGAGCCCTTTAAAATTTCAGATGCTCAAAGAGCTTCTTTTCTCAAAATGCGGAAAACCATGTTTTCCAAGAGCAAACAAAACCTAACCTCTGAAACTTCTGGTTAAATTTAATTCTCTCAAGTGACCAAGCTCTGTTCTTATCAGAAGTGATTCCACTGCCTCTACCTGGTAGGCTTTCTACAAGCTCAGGCTGCTGGTGGCTGACTTAAAACTACATTGTAAGTCATATATATTCTGAATTTGAGGACTAATGGAGAAAGCATTGTAGGTATCTCTTTGAGTATAGATTCCTTCATCAAAGCTCTGTGTCATCTGTAGATTTGATAAGTATACTTCATTGTCATCACTGAAGTCTTTGTACAGGAAAAATAATATGAACAAAAACATTTTGAAAAGTTATCTTTTTTATCATCTAAAATATAATACTTATACATATAATTACATTAAATATAAATATTTATTACTAAATATGACTACTAACTACACACATTTTCTGTGGCTCCTGACTAGGCAAAAATCCAATTCTGTGGGGTTGTTATGTTTTCTTAGATGGTAACTTACCCTTTCTCACCATCACCCTCCATAAATAATCTCATAACAGTCCAGCATAAATAAATTTCTTTCTCTTCTAACAGAACCAGCTCTCTGAATGGACACCCTAGAATGACACTTGAGTTTATTAACCAGTGAAAATATTGTCAGGAGCAGCACGCAAGAACAGGAGCTAGGATATCATTGAGTGATGCATCTCAAGAATGCGTGCGTTGTCAAGAAGGGAGAAGACACCCCCCTCTTGAGCCTATGATCAATAAATAGAATGCAGAATTGCATTCTGGGCTTTCAAACCATCTATCTGCCAACTTACTTGACCTGACTGTGCTGCTGCTCTTGGCTTTCAACCTGATTTGAACACATATATTCAAGACTTAAGAGGACATCTCAAAAACCAAATTTAGAAATTTTGTATTTCTTATACTGAACAAACTGTGTCCAAGTTTGAAGAGTAAAGAAGATGCATTTACTTGGAAACCCTATAAAAAGGAGCACAGGCGTGGAGTAGTACAGAATGATCATTCCTCTGGTTTCATAGAGAGCAAACATTTTAGATTTCTCATGACATCATATGAGCCCTTTTTAACCCAGAAGTGTCTGAAGCCAGTCATGTGAGCCTGTAGATTGACTTGAACTGGGTTTCTGTCTCTTGTAGCTGAAAAAGGCCTAACACAGTATCAGATGGTTCCCTTTTCCATTTAACTTACATTATCTTTCTTTCTTCTTTTCTCTTTCCTTGTTCAACTCATAGGAACATCTTACCGTTTTACACCTTCAGGAAATTTGCAATCTCATTTATCGCCATTGCATACTTTATAATATTGATTTTTTTTATGTAGATGCTTGTCTTTTATCAATAAATTGCAAAGTAATTTAAGATTACATACTTCTTTGAATTACACCTAGTATAATTTCTTTGCACACAGAAGGTGTTCAGTTAGCATTTGGAAGTGAGAATTAATGGCAGGTTCATGGAAAATTTCACATGCTAAAGGGTTAATGAAGTCTTCACTCATTAGTTCATTCATCAGATATTTATTAGATATTTACCATGTATGTGGTACTATGGTAATGAAAGTTGAAGATACAGGTGTTCTTCAGAAACGTCACAGATTCCTGGCGTATTTTCACGGATCATGCAGGAGAAGGAGATTTTAGAAGAACCAGGTCTTAGTATCATCTCACATTCAAATACAACATACAGCTCAGGCTACTGGAGAGAATACAGGTGAAAATTCCCTGTGTTTAATATCTGTCATTAAAATGACAGCAATAAAGCCTAAAACCCAAAAAGGGAAAATCAGCTGGGTCCTTATGGATTGTTGCAGCCAAGAGCAATAAAAACTAAATCAGTCACAGATCATGGCAATAGATAATTTAGCTAGTACTGGAAATTAAACGAAAGGACCCTTCCAGCACTCAGACCCCACTGTGGGAGGATGAACATGCTCTCAGAATTCAGATGGGCTCACTGAACATTCTAGGGCGAAGATCGGGAAAGAAGGGAAAATTATTTAAATGAGATTTAAATTGCTTTGTTTCCTCATTCCTCCAAGGTTGCCTTTGTTATTACATTGCGATATTTAGCCATCAACATTTCTGACATACCATGGGTTTCTTGGCATTTCCACTCTCGTTCGAGGGGAAGAAAGTACCTCTGCTGGGAGTGGGCCTGTAGTCTGGGCAGCTAGAGCCCAGTCATCAGCTTATTGCTAGGGCCAGTTTTGGAGAAGGGATTTTTGGCACAGAGGCAAACGTGGAGAGGGCTGAAGATTATTCCTAGGAGCCAGGAGATGTCTGTTCCAGACCTGTTTTTGCCACTGTCAATCACAGATCAACAAATCTGGGCTTCCAAATTCTCATTGGCAAAGGGAAAAGGTCAGACTCAATGACCTCTCAGAGTTGTCTGGTGGTTAGACTTTGTGATTCCATTATTAATGATCAGTATGTGTCCCAGTATCATGGCCTTGACCTTGAGGAGTTTGGCTCTCTTTTTTTTTTTTGTGGTACGCGGGCCTCTCACTGCTGTGGCCTCTCCCGTTGGGGAGCACAGGCTCCGGACCTCCGGAGCGCAGGCTCAGCGGCCACGGCTCACGGGCCCAGCCACTCCGCGACATGTGGGATCTTCCCGGACCGGGGCACGAACCCGTGTCCCCTGCATCGGCAGGCGGACTCTCAACCACTGTGCCACCAGGGAAGCCTGCTTGGCTTTCTTGAATTTAGGAACTCCTCCACCCCACCACCCCAGAAGACATTATATCTAGAATTAATGGATGAATGAATGACCAATGGGCAGTCTTCCATTATTGGTGGATTGGCTCTAGTTCACTGCAGTGTTCCCAGTGAAGGACCATTTTCTTATTCCAAATACAGTATCACTTTTTCCTTTGGGCTGATGTAAGGGGAATCTCTGCATCCATTTCTAATTTTTGCTTTCTCTGAAAGGGGACTTCCATTGGATATTAAGCCACCTTCTCTGACCCATCCAACATGGGCTATTTGCTTAGTGTTACAACATGAGGGCAAGAGAATTCATGCCACTTTCAGGAGAAGTGGATGGGGCTCAGGGGTATTACAGCTACCTGTGCAGACAATGAAGGAACAAAACACCTGCCCCCTCCCATTGGCACGAAGAGTTAATGTAGGCCAGTCACTTAAATCCAGATGAATGAACTTAGACATAACACGCATTACCAGTAAGGTGGGGAGTCCAAGTGGTAGTGGGTAGTGCCAAGAACAAGGACTGGAAAGGACAGAGTAGAGGAGTGATTGGGGAGACTCCTTGGAGCGTGTCGGCTGATCACTGAATTTTACAACTATGTCCACGGCCACTCTGAAGGCCTCAAAAAATTTCTTTGGATATGAAAGTAAGTAATATTTAGTGAACTATTAGTAAAGGGACGTGGATAGCCTCTGTGAAGAACTTTAGGAAAGGGGCCCAGTTTGGGAATAGAAAACAACTTAGGCTCTTAAACATCCTGACTTTCATTTCTAGCTTCAGCGTTGTGACATGTTTCTGGAACCCAGCAGGCTTTCTGTTCTTCTGAGACCCTGTTTTCTCCACCAACCTACATTATTCTTTTGCCTCTTTAACTCCCATCTCAGGTCCTCTCTCAAACATGAAGATCTGCCAGATGTTCTCAGCAATCTCTTCACCATCTATTCACAGAACTTACAATAATGGCAAATATTTGGTGCGTGTAGCAGCCTTTGAGCTAGGCACATTACGTGCATTACCTTAATTGACCCTATCAAGAGGAAAGTACACTTATTATCCTCATTGAAAAATGAGAAAGCTGAGGCTTAAAGAGGTGAAGCCAGTTTCGCCCAGTGGAGCTGGGACTCAAATTCAGGCATCCTAAATCTGGGCCCATATGTTGAACCCACTACACTACTGCATTACCTCTACAGTAATGGTTAGAGCTGGCCCTTTAGAAATAATTATCCACCATTTGCTTTGGACATGGATTTTATTTCTGCATCCCTGTAATGCTATTTAGATCTCTTCTGCCAACCTAGCCCTAAGCTCTAAAGACCCAGGCTCACGCCCTTTCCCTCTTTGCCACTCCCTCCTCTGTCCTCTCCATCCTGCAACCACGGCACAATGACACCAGCATGGCGGGTCTCTCCAAACCCACTCTCTCCTTGGGGCCCTAACTAATTGCTCATTCAAGACCAATTTCCTTCAGAACTGTCCTTTTGTCCCCCTCCTTCTCTCTGCTAAGCTGCAAGAAGCCCAGGAGGCAACGTGAAACGATTAGTCCCCATGTGTACATAAAGCCGCAGCGCACCTGGGCTGCACAGCCAGTTTATTATCTTAAGAAGAGGATCTGGTTTAGCCTGAGTTTATATCTCATCTGCCTCCCATTCACTAGATGGGCTCGGGGCTCAGCTTTCATTGCATAAACTCAGCTGGTATGTATACAATGCCAGCAATATGGAGGAGGCTAACATGTGTTGAATACATCTACTGCATCTTAGGTCTCTGAAGGTCACTCACTAAAGTAATATATGGTGCTAGTGTTGGTGGCTGAAGGTCAAGCCATCTTGCTTTTCATAATGCATAAACCTGAAACTCACTCAGACACCAATCATATGACCTAAACCTTGGAACAAATATTTTACTAAGTAAATCAGTGAGCATGCTGGCATTTCTATTAACCTTCAATGCACTGCTGACAGAAAATGAATAATGATAAATAATAACTCAAGCCTGTAAATCATGCTTAGCATCAGAAGCAAGAAAAAAAGTACGCGTGTGTGCTACCATCTGTTAGGAGGAGAGCAGGGGGACAGAAGGAGAGGGGTGGGAAAAGAGGAGCAGGCTGCCTGTGGCTGGGGTAAGCACCTTTCGGATTCAATAAACTGACCCAGGAAGGGTAAGCCACTCAGAGTAGGATTGATGGAGTAAGAAAAAAACGCTTTTCCTCCTATCTCCTGTTTGATGGACATCAGTTCCTGACTTTGATCTGCCACCCTTGGGTCTTTCCTTTTTTCCCCATCTTCTGCCTCATTAAATCTGTTTCCACTTTACCCGCTAGGTTTCATGGCCATTTGTAAAGGAGTCTTCTAACTAAGCAAAACCCTCTTGGGGGCATTCCTCCCTTCCCCTCCCCTCCCCTCACTTGCAGCAATTGGTTCTTCTTGCCCCATGGGCAGGGGTAAGAGCTGACCTGTTGCCCCCAACTTGCCACCCTTCCTCATAAACATCTCTGCACAGGGTGATCCCAGGCAGAATGGCCTCCAGCCTCCCAGCACAGAATAATTCACTGTGATTCCAAACAATTTCACAAAACCAAAACCTGACCCCTAGGTCTCCAAGGCGTATGAGATGGTAAAGGCTCCAGTGAAACATCCCCCTGTGGGGAAACCCTCAGTTCACTCGGGTGGGGAAGTTCTAGAAGTTGATGCTTGGCATCCAGGAGCACCTCTTCCTGGGGTTGTGGACATGCATTTGCTCTTCTCTCCTCTCTTTCAGTGGGGTCAACAGTCGCCAAGTTGGCATCGCCTTCAGATGCGTTCTAGCCAAGAAACAAACAAAGGCATGCTCTATGTTCAAATGTCTTGGAATAAAAATCCCCCCTACCACTTTTTGCGAACTCTGTGGGCACCCCTAGTGCCAAGGCAGCTCTGGCCCCGGATTCATTGAGAAGTCTGACTCGAGGTCACACTGACCCTTTCTCTTTTCCTGGTGATCCCAGCCTGCCCAGACAACAGGCTGCTGGAGAGGAAGCCGGGACTTTCAACAGGCTTTCCATCTCAGCCCTCATGTCTTTTTCTCCACGAGAAATGCGGAGCAACCATCCCTGCAAGGGCACCAGCTCATTGGGTTGAAAAGGATATTGCTGAGTATAATGTGTGGCCCTGGGGTTCTGTCCACGCTGGCTACTTTGTGAGTTACATATGTTCTTCTCCTTGGGAATTATATAATCAAAGAGAGAATGTATTCCTTTTATTGTTTGAAACATGAATCTTCTTTGAATGCCGGTAATTTAAAGTCATTCTGTACCCCTCAAGATCAGAGTTGTGCTAAGTGATGATAACCCAGATAGTGTAAACGGAAGAAAAGTAGTGCTAGCTGCTCACAGAAGTTTTGGCTTTGGCCTTTCCTTTATTAGCTATTGGATCTGGGACCTCATCAACAAATTGGCAGGGAGATGCAGCCAACGAGCACTGAGTGTACAGTGGGAAACCTAGTGTGAGGTCCCCTCTTCACTGAGTAACTGTGGGCATCACCCCCTGGGCCTCAGTTTCCCCTTCCATAAAATTGTGCATTTGTGTCATAGGTTTTCTTCTCATTGTCTTTTTCCCCCTCCCTTTCTTTTTATTTCTTTACCTTTCCCACTTTTTAATTAGAAGGGAAAATGGATGAAAGGAAAAGCAGAAAATTAGCATTTTCTTGGCTGTACATTTCAGTTACTAATATTGCAATTTGAAGTAATCACAAGATGTAGGAGGTTTAAGGTTTTCCTGGTGGGGTAAACTCTGTCTCATGGTATATGGCTTGAATTTCAAGGTGAGGTTCATTATGCAGAATGCACAATGTGGGCAAGCTAGCAATGCCTTAAAACCTTCACTTTTGCATTTCTTGACTTTAATGTTGCATTACTGTAGGTTTTGGGTCTTAATGTGCTATATAAATACGGAATACCTATTTGTAGTACAGGCGCCGTGCAAGGGAGGATTTTTCTGTTTTAAATCTCAGGCTTTGAAAGCCCAACCGTGTTTGCTCTCTGCTTGACTTTGTTAGAAAGCAGGTGGGAGAAAGTAGGGCAGGGTGAGTTACCTAGGAACAATGCTCATTTATGTCCAAATCCATTATGAAAGGCAGAGGCTTGCTTTTTGCCCTCACTGCAGTTTGCGGAGGATTTAGTGATGGAGACCGAAGGCTCCTGGGAGGGGAAGCATCAGGATAAAGGAAAGATTCTGCTTGGCTCATCCCTGGCACCTGCCCAGGCCAGCCCTTCCTCTGGCTCTACTGATCATCAGTGCCAGCTCCCTCCCTTGTTGTCTCTCCGATTAATGATGTTGCTCCCACTGAGCAGTGGGTGGAAGTCTCTGGGCAACAGAAAAGATGAGAGTAGCTGCACAGTTTGCCTCTAGCAGAGGACTTGGTAAATTCCCTGTACCTTACATGGCGGGTCAGTGAATACGGGATGGATGCTCTACGGGGGATAATGTTGGGTCCTCCTAGGCCCCCAGCCAGTCTGACTAGGTGCTCTCCATTGGCAGAAGCAGCAAAGGGACCACTCTTTTCTCCCTTAGGGACGTCATTGTCAGTCTCAGCACTCATGGTTGTCTGATAGGAGGCCCTTTGACCAATGGCTGGGCTCCTAAAGCTATTCCTATCGGGCATGGACTGAGATGGGGAAGAGTTTGATACTGTAAGAGAGACTCATATTGCTGGAGATACTTTGGGGGGAAGAAAGGCAAAAACCAACCTGTAGAACTCAAAGAGGAAATGCTTTACACCCCCAGGACTTCATTTGTGAGCCCTTATGCGTGACTCACCAATCTGCCCCTAGCACCGTTCTGATCCACGCCATGCCTCCAAGGTGACAGCATCTCTGCGTCTCAGCATCACACATGCTCGGAGCCAAGGGAGGCCCTCAAGGTAACACAGCTCTTCTCAGTTCTTTCCTCCACTAAAGTGCCGTAACCTTTAAGACACGCACCTCTTCTAAGATGCTTGGCACACTCTACTTTGCCTTGACTGTTGGTTTACTCTCCTATCTCCTCTACTTTCCTTTGAGGTAAGATTTTCTCATGTCCTAGTCAATCGACTTAGCATTTCATGGCACCTACCATATGCCAAGCCCTTGATATCCATGATATCCATCTAATAATACATAAGACAATGGTCCCTGCCCTCAAGGAAGGATATTACATGAGGAAGCGGTGCCCGTTCATTGCGATGGTGCTGTGATAAGTAAGCACACACACAGGGAGGAGAAATTCTCTCTGCCTCAGGCAGTGGAAGCTGGGAGAATGAACGTGCATTCCGGAAATGCCAAATAGTTTACTCTAACTGTTACTTAGGACAAAAGGGTGGTCCCAGTGAAGTTGAGACTGGAAAGTAGGCTGAGGCCAGGAGGTCAAGGGTGTGTCTATGTCCTTGCCTAGAATTGCACCCTAATACCTGGTGATCTCAGAACTGGATCTTGAGGCCTGAGAGGACCCACATCTGAAGAAGGTCTTCATGAGACCAAATTTGGGCCTTCTAGCAACTGCAGCCAACCTAGGGCGTCCCCACTGCAGTTAGTAGAGTTATTGGGGTGCTCTGCAGTCTACATGCTGCATTTTGAAGAGCATACGTAGTCTCCCCTTTCCTGAAATACTTTTCTATAACCTTATCTCAGAACTCAACATTTCCGTTGTTGGTGTTATTCGCGTGGGCTCAGGTGCGGTGTTCTAAAGGCATAGGTTAAGCTCCAAATATTTCACCTGGTGAAGATAACATGTTTCGATGTTATTTGTCATGAAAACCTGAGACCTTTTCAGAACAGCTGTAGCCACCAGGAACCCAGCATGCATTGCAGGCCGTCTGGAACTAGGAGATACTAAGCCCATGATAGAAGCCCCCTGGAAGGGAGTGGAGATGTGGTTCTAGAAGCAAAGACTACTATCTGTCCTGACCTAGAACAGCTCTCAGAGCTCTGCCTCCCCAAGTCAGAACTGGGGACCACCCCGGGGCATGTGTCGGTGTGTATTTGCGCTAATCGGGAGGACATTACCCTCTCAGTGCTAGAATACAGAGGCGCCAGCTGATACATCAGCATCCTGATCTGACATGGCTGTCAGAAAAACTAGCCATGACCCAGAAGGGCCGCCCAAAAGTGGTTTATCCTCTTACTTGGCTTCGGCTGAGCTCTCCCCAGAGAAGGCCGCGCCAATTAAGCAAAAACGAAGGCACATTGTGTGTGTTGTGGTGCCTGGTGTCGACTGCCTCCCAGAGAGACTTACAAATTAATTTCCTCCTCGTATCCTTGTTCTGAAACCAGTTTCAAAATGGAAACCTCAGCAGTTTATCTTCTTAATCTCTTATTCCCTTCTTCAACCACTTTTTTTCCAAAACAAAATTAAATCGTTTAACCATTTTAATAAGCACTAAAAAGTGTAATGAACCAGATAATGAAGAAGAACTCACATTATTTTCTTTATCTACTTTGTACTTAATTTGTCTTGTAGTCTCCTTTGCACGCCTATTCCCTGAGAGTGTTTCCAACAACGTAAGGATTGTAGGTAAATGTTTCATTTAGTTGCCTTGAAACCTGGTAAAAAAAAATCCAGATTTGAAAGCTGGATGGACTCCTGTCCAGACTACCAGGACAGAATTTCAAAGCTCACGCCCAGGACATAGCTCCCCGTCTGGGGACTTGGAGTCACTCAGGCTCTAGTGAATTCCCCCTCAAGATTCAAGCCAAATAGGTCCCTCCTAGGGCTAAGGAAGCCACGCTCGTTTCCACTTTTAATGTGAGGTACAGTCGGAATAGGAAGTGTGGCCCAAGCTGGTCTGGACTTCTAGTCTGTGATCATGATCCTTGGGTGAGAGGGTCCAGACTAGGATGTAACTGAAGCAACAGGATCCAAAGTCCAGGCACTCCCATCTCCTAGGAGTCCTACCACGTGGCTGGGCATCATTTTCCCATTCTCTGTAAGATGCTTATTACTGTTATATAACCTGTGAAGCGTGTATATTGGGTAAGGGGAATTAGGCGGGTATTCCTTCCTAAAATCCTTCAGCGGCTCCCTGTAAGAATGGTCCAGGTGATAGGACAAGCAGAGTGAACAGACAACTGAAAGTGTACTGCTGTAACGGACACTGTGTCCACATTACTTCCAGTCCCTGGAGTGAGGGACTTCCAGTCCCCGATCAGCCTGGGGAATTTAGATGGGATGGATAATAGAGAAGATGCACCAAAGCCATCTTTTTCCCCCAAGTATATAGTATTTCTGTTTAAGTAAAAAGAAAATATGAGTACCTTTGTTAAAGCCAACCCCTAGGTTTAAAAGAACATGAAGGAAGGGAGGAAGGAAGAAAAGAAGGGAGGGAGGGAGAAGAAAGGGAAAGAGGGAGAATGAAGGGAGGAAGAAAAGTAATTCACTGATTTAGTTCACTTATTTAGTTATCTATCAGGACATGTTTTTAAGGAAAAATATGTCTATTAAATGGCAACAAGCATGACCCTGTTTGGAATATCCTTGAGGATGGGATCGAGGACGAGGTTCCCCGAGGCTGTTCAGTGTACAGGATCACTAGCGTCTCTGGAAAAATTACAAAGGAAAAGAGGTCAATAGTGGAAGATATTTGCCTCCCAGAGGGGCAATCTGGGGCTATGTCTGAAAGGAGAAACAGAATCTGTGTAGGAGGAGGACCCCTGAGCTTCTGGACTCTTGGGAGAAGTATGGACTGAATTATAGAGGAATATTACCCAGCTCTCTCGGGGTCCTTCATGGAAGCCCGGCGTGGAGCAGAGTGACTCATACAACCTGGCTGTGAACCCTGGCTTTGCCTTTACTGGCATGCTGGTTTCTCAGGGCCTCAGTTTCCTCATCTGCACAGTAGGCATGAAGAAGACTGGCCCTATCCCATGGGAAGCTCATGAGTATTACATGGGATTAAACTCGGTGACCCAAGACCATGAACGCTGGCGGGACTTAAAGCCACTGTGGCTTGTTAGGATGCTTCCTGTTGCTCTAAGCCTGTTCCTCTCACCCAAACAAAGGCTCTCCTTCTCCCCTGCAAACTCCCGATGCCCTCGGCTTTGTGCTAACAGGGTGTTTTCTGGAGCGGGGATTGATTAAAATGTAGTGGCATACCCTCATTTTGCGTCACCGCCTGTGTGACTAATAACCATGGAATTCATGCCGCAGATAAATAATTGGCCCTTCAGCCATCTTCCATGTCTTTAGAGACGTGCAACCATGATCTATCACAGCCGCAGACATCTCAATGAGCATCATCTCTAGATCATAATAGATCATGTTACATTTGTATATGCTCGGGACCATAATTTACTATTATACGGGGCCAAGATCAGCTCCAAAAACATTATCCTTCCGTGGAGGTGGACTCTTTGACTGCATTATGTGCGCGCTGTGCTTTTTAAAATATTAATTATATTGTAAACTAAAGGTTTACTTTATGTATCGTAAATCTGAGCATCTCTTCTTTCTGTGCGCCCAATAAATATACTTCTCATCAACTTTTAATTACGCTGTTTGCATTATTTTGTCCTGAGGATGAGAGGGCATGCTAAATCATGGCCTTCTAATGTGGACTACAGCATAAGTTTAGTTAATTAAACCATATATTTTATTAGTTCTTACACCTCCATCTTGTAAAACTATGCATTATTATGTTGAAGTTGGGGGGGGGGGCATAAAATAACACAGCAAGGGTGTTTTTATTGTTATTGTTATTATTATATCTGGAGAGTCAGATAATTTAGGAAAAGTTGAATTGTGTTATCTCTGTGTGGTCCTGCTGTCCTCTGGACTCTGGCCATGCTGTCTTTCTGAAAGCAGGAGAAGGGTGGACATATTATCAAAAGGCCAGGATGCAGTTTTGAGACCAGTACCAGAGACAAGGATGGAAACTCAAGCATGTGGTATGGCGTAAGCCCTCTGCCAAGCAAAGAGCAGCTCCCCAGATAGACCCATCCAACCTAACTCTTTGCTTCCTTTATTTTGTGCCTTTGGGCAAATGGCCTTTGGCCTTTAGGACCATTTCTCTCTTCAGTTCACGCACAGAATAACAGGGGCTTTGAGATATCATAATTCTTGTTCCAGGTTTTAGAGAGGTTGGCCATGGGTTCTAGCATGGAAGTCTGAGCCATCTCTGCAGGCAAGAAGCTTGAGAAGGGGATGAAGCGATAGAGAGACCCAAAGCCCGATTCGGTGACATTGCTGGTCTGCCTCTGCATCGTAGGTCACGTGGCGCTGGTAAGTATCGATAGAAGCTTAGGAGCCAAAGGAAATTGAGTTGAAATCTTGCTCTGCCATTTACTAGCCATGTGACCAAGAAAATAGATACATGGTGCTAGGCTCAGTTTCCTCATCTGCAAATGGGGTGCATAAAACTACCCCTTCAAGCTATTGCGATGAGTAACTAAGATATGATGTAAGTCAAGTGCTTAATACAGTGCTGATACACGTGTAATAATTGGGGTACCTGTTGCTGCTACTGCTGCTGCTACTCTTACTGTTGACATATGCAGAATCTAACAGGTCTAATGAGTAGCTACACAGCACTGACCTGAGCTGCAGGTCCAGAGGACCAAATCTGCAGGGTCACTCAATGGCTGTACCACAGCACAAGCTTGACCCAAGCAACTCCTGAGTGAAGGCGACCGACACTAATAACTAAAACTATTGTTTCTGGAAAATTGTCTATGTTCTCTTTTGTGCCCATGTTGACCACTGATTTGCATTGTCCTGTAAGGTCCCAGTTGCTCCGTCAGCCCATCCCTTGGCATTGTCTGTAGCCATTTTTCTGGCTTTCCCATGGGGACATGCATCCCCATCCTCTTCTCTGCAGGAGTAGGGGGAGGCCTGTCACAGACATGCAGGTGCCATCCCATTCAACAGTGAGAAGGTCCCTTTTGACGCCTGCTCCTTTCTAAGGGACTCCCAAGGAATGTGCTGCCTTTGTCAGTTGCCATATTCCCCTCCCCCTCCCTCACCACCAAAAAAGTAAATAAAGAGCAGAGGCAAGATCTGTTCTGTTTCAACTTTTAAAAGGCTTTGAAGGCATAGCTATTTGAGAACATTAAAAAAAAAAAAAAGCATTTTGTTACTTAGCTGCAGCTCAGGTGGTGAAACCCCCCTCATCCTTCCCACAGGGAGGGGAAGAAAGGGAGGGTGTGTTTTATGGTTGGCTCAGGCTTTTCTCCTGTCCCCTCCCCACTCAGAGGGCCCTCCATGTGTGCTGCCCTCCAGCACAGAGTCCTCAGCAGAATTTGCAATAAGTAAAGGCAGTGAGTCACAGCAACATGGCCAGGGTTGACTGGAAGAGCCTTTGCTTGCAGCCCGCTCCCCTGCGGGAATGTGGGTGTAGACCAGGGGAAGGAGCTCCCAGAGGAAGACTTCGTGTGTATGATGGATCCCATATGCCGAGGGCTGAGTTCTGATGTTCTCCAGTCCCGAAGCACCTAGGCTTTGATTTTTATTTTATTTCTGGATGGGTGGAGGGATAGAAGCAGTGTGCTTGAGCCTCAGATCTCAGGTTGACAGTTCAGCATTAAATAAAGCATTAAACATAGATGTTAATTTTTTTCCAGTGTGCTTGCGTGTGGTCTTACCTCCTCCTGCCGCCCTGGGAAGCTCTCAACTCCCTCTCCTTAAGACTTTCTTTATCTACCAGTTTAAAAAATCACAAAGAGGTTCATGCTCTTTAACTATGAGAATGTCACTCACTTCCCCCTCATCTAAGGATCCTAAAGGGAGGCTGACACTTTCCATAATTTATCTCCCTGTGGATGGGATAAAGCTGGGAAAAGTAGGGGAGTGGCAGGGAAGGGGCTTCAAAGGAGGTCCCATACCCAAGTGTCAACGATTCTAGTCCAATCGAGTAGTTGAGAGCATAAAAATCTAATTTGGGAATTTTTTGTGCCTTGAACTAAACGTTACATAGACTCCTCCCCTTTTTGTTGCTATTTTGTAGAAAGGAAAGCAAAGAAAGTGATAGCAAATTCTAGCCTGTTGACAAATAGAAGTCTTCAACTATGTTTTAAAAGTTTATAATGCATAAGGCCAAGCAAAGGCTCCCCAGCTCTATTTATTTATTTATTTATTTTTTGCGGTACGCGGGCCTCTCACTGTTGTGGCCTCTCCCGTTGCGGAGCACAGGCTCCAGACCTCCGGAGCGCAGGCTCAGTGGCCATGGCTCACGGGCCCAGCCGCTCCGCAGCATATGGGATCTTCCCGTACCGGGGCATGAACCCCTGTCCCCCGCATCGGCAGGCGGACTCTCAACCACTGCGCCACCAGGGAAGCCCCCCAGCTCTATTTTTTAATCTAATGTCAAGTTCACACCCATTTGTGAGTGTAAGGAATTTCAGTAATCAATGGCTACAGGTGGACAACTTCTGAAAGGACATAAGCTTGAACCGTCATAGACTGAAATGCCCCCCCAATCCATTGACAAATCCAAGAGGACCCGGATGGAGCACAGACCTGGAGCAGTTTGTTTTTGATCTGATGGATTCCTCCTCATCTCCGTCAGGACAAGGGGGCTTTGCAGGAAAGCAGAAGCCAAACTAAATTCCAGATGGAAAGGAAATCCAAGTGTCACCCTGGGATGCCGATGATCTGGTTTAGTCATTAAGAAGCCACAGCTAACAGAAAGCTTCAATATGAGCCGTTAAGAATTTACTAGTTTTTGTCTCTCAACCCCTACTGCGGGAGACCCCTGAACCTTTATTTTCCTTCGAGGCTGTCCTGGGTTTTCTTCTTTAACATTGTCCCTGATTTATGGTATGTCCACATTTCCCTGGATAGTACCATCTTTTGAGTTATACATCATCAGAGTGACTCATTCTGATGATGTATGGCCCCAATACATCATCAAAGCTCCTTGCTCTGCCGTTGCACTAATGATATGTTAGTGTAATACATCACCGGGCTGAGCTGCAGCTGTGATGGATGGCGCCAAGGGTGATGGGAGCCCATGGAGAGGGGAGCTAAGGAACAGGAGGAAAATCAGTCAATCCCGAGTCTACCTTCTTTCCTGGTACCAATGCCCATATTGAATTAGTACTGTGGCATCCTGCAACCTTAAAGAAACACAGAAAGAAACATGCATTATCCCCAAAAGGAGTGTTGGCTCAGGGTTCATGCACCTTACAGGTACCTTAGAGGAGATTAGATAGATAGATATATAGATAGATAGATGTCTATATTTATATAATCATAATTAAAAGGTAGGAGACAGCTGTTGAATTGAACTAGGCAAAGATGAGCAGAAAAGAAGGTATGCTCTGGAATAAGGACTTCTTCAGCAGAAGGGAAGTGAGGGCTTACAGAGGAATGCAGGTATCAGAAAGCTGCTACCCTTACTGGTAACTCCCCAGCAGAGTTTGGATGGGAGTGCTCTGTGGTTTCTCAGCTGCTTTTCTCTCTGCCTTGTTGTCAGTGCTTACTCCTGCCCAGAGCTCCTGACTAGCTATAAACGTTGCCTTAAGGGGACTTTGAAGCATGAGTGTTTGTTGGTGGACGGACCTAAGTGCTGGACTGAACCCACGTCGTCCATTAAAGAGCTGGGACTCAGTTTCCTTATCTGTAAATGGGATTAATAATATAACCTCCCCCGCAGAGCTGTTGTGAAGGTTCTGGGAGTGAAGAGCTATAAAGGGCTGGACAGAGTTTAGGGCCCACACTCGCTAATGTTAGCCATTGCTATAGCAACTGCAATACCACTGTCAAAATCAGACTTCCTAAAAAGTCTTCAAAAATCAGACCACCCTAAAATCCTGTGTGTTCTATCTCTTACTTGGAAGATGTCAGTGTACACTAGTTTATTAAAACAGCTGAGGTATTCTGCCGTTAAAAAAATGAAATGCTACTTCTAATTCCAATAGACTTGGTACTTTGACAAATCCCCCTACTAAAATATACCTAGAACTGGGAAAATTACTGCAAATAAATATTTTTTGAGCTGAAATTCACATAACATAAAATTAACTATTTTATAATACAATTTAATGGCATTTAGTGTATTTCCAGTGTTTTGCACCACAACCACTGTCTAGTTGCAGATTTTCATCATCCCAAAGGAGAACTCTGGACTCGTTAAGCAGTCACTCTCCATTCTCCTCTTTCCCATTCCATGGCAACCACCAATCTTCTTTCTGTCCCTGTGGATTTAACTCTTCTGGATCTTTGCTATAAATGGAATCATATAATTTGTAACATTTTGTGTCTGGCTTCTTTCGTTTAGCATAATGTTTTTGAGGTTTATCCACACGGTAGCATGTAACAATACTTTTTTTAAAAAAAATTGAAGTATAGTTGATTTACAATGTTGTGTTAGTTTCAGGTGTACAGCAAAGTGATTCAGTTATATATATATATATATATATATATATATATATATATATATGTATACACACACAGATATATATCCTTTTTAAGATTCTTTTCCATAGGTTATTACAAGATATTGAATATAGTTCCCTGTGCTATATGGTAGGACCTTGTTTTTTATCTATTTTATATATAGTGGTGTGTATTTGTTACTCCCAAACTCCTAATTTATTCCTTTCCCCCCTTCCTTTTTGGTAACCGTAAGATTGTTTTCTATGTCTGTGAGTCTGTTTCTGTTTTGTAAATAAGTTCATTGGTATCATTGTTTTTAGATTCCACATATAAGTGGTATCATGTGATATTTGTCTTTCTCTGTCTGACTTATTTTACTTAGTATGATAATCTCTAGGTCCATCCATGTTGCTGAAAATGGCATTATTTTATTCTTTTTTATGGCTGAGTAATAGTCCATTGTGTGTGTGTGTGTGTGTGTGTGTGTGTGTGTGTGTGTGTATGTATTACATCTTCTTTATCCATTCATCTGTCAGTGGACATCTAGGTTGCTTCCATGTCTTGGCAATTGTAAATAGTACTGCTTTGAACATTGGTGTACCTGCTTCAAATTAGAGTTTTTGTCTTTTCTGGATGTACGCCCAGGAGTGGGATTGCTGGATCATATGGTAACTCTATTTTTAGTTTTTTAAGGACTCTCCATAATGTTCTCCATGGTGGCTGCACCAACTTACATTCCCACTAACAGCGTAAGAGGGTTTCCTTTTTCCCACACCCTCTCCAGCATTTATTATTTGTAGAATTTTCATCATGGCCATTCTGACTGGTGTGAGGTGATACCTCATTGTAGTTTTGATTTGCATTTCTCTTATAATTAGAGATGTTCAACATTTTTTCATGTGCCTGTTGGCCATCACAGTACTTTTTTCTTTTTATGGCTGAATAATATTTTATACACACACACACACACACACACACACACACATATACACATATATATATACACACACACCACATTTTGTTTATCCATTAGTTCATTGATAGACTTTTGGGCTGTTTCCACCTTTTGGCTATTGTTAATAGTGCTGCTATGAACATTCCAGTACAAGAATTTGCTTGTGTACCTGTTTTAAGTTCTTTAGGGTATATACCTAGGAATAGAATCGCTGGATTATGTGGCAATTCTGTGTTTAACTTTTTGAGAGCTGCCAATTCATTGAGTGAATGTTAGTCCATGAAATTGTCTGGAAATCTCTCTCTCTTTCATTTTCATTCTGGAGAGTTGGTTTTTCTGTTTCCACACTCAGCATTTTACATGTATTATCCATCATCTTTTGGCTTCAATTATCGGTACTGCTTTTACCTCATATCATTTTTTAGTGTCTGATTTTTCCCTTTTGCTCTTTTTAAGATCTTTTGTCTTTAGTGTGATACGGCTTTTATTATTATGTGTCTTAGAGTAAAGTTCCTGCAATTTAATAGCATATATTACGTCCTATATCTGTGAGTTATATTAAAGAAGATTAAATATATAATTATTCAAGAGAATTACTTGATTGTATCAATAGTTACAGAAAAGTCATTTGATAAAATTAAGCAACTATTAACAAAAAGGAAACAAAACAAAATGAACAAACAAGGCTTAGGAACAGAAGCGTTCTTCCTTAACTTTACAAAGGGTATTTTTAAAAAAAACTACAGAAAATAGCATTATTAATAGTGAAGTTAGAGTTATTCCCTAAAAAGTCAGGGGGAATAAGGGAGTCCCAATATCATCACTTCTATTAAATATTGCAATGGAGATCCTAGCTGGTGTGGTAGGAAAAGGGTATAAGGATGGAAATGAGGAAATAACATTGGCACAGATTGTCTAATCATTTACACTGGAAACTCAGAAGAATCTAAAGATAAATTATAAAAATTAGTGAGAACTTTCCAAGGTGGCTGGATATAAGATCCATATAAAAGTACACCATTTGTAATAACAATAAGATATACCTAGGAATAAATTTAACAAAATATCTGCAATTTCTCGGTGTAGAAACATTAAAATAAATATTGTAAGACATTAAAGAAACTTAAACACATGGAAAGTATTCTTTGCTTATGAACTGAAAGACTCAAAATTGTAGAGATGTCAGTTCTCCAAAATTGGCAATGTAGAGTCAATGCAATTCCAATAAAAACTCCAACTGAGGTTTGTTAAGATACTTGACAAGCTGTTTCTAAAATGTATACAAAAGAGCAAATGCACTCAAATAGCCAAGGCACTCGTAAAGAAGATGATTAGGATGAGGGGACATTATCTACCTAGATATCAGGATTCATTTTAAACCAAATAATTAAGGTACTGTCACTAGTTTGTAGAGAAAGTTAATTTGGAAGAAAATAGAGTCCAGACAGAATTCCATGCATAAATGAACACTTGATAAATGCCAGAGGAAACATCACATCACTGAGGGACCAGTGAATAATTGGTTCAGGGATAGATGGCTTTACTTAGGAAAAAATGAACTAAAATTATATACTTACCTCATACCACACAATCAATTCCAGATGAATTAAATACTTAAATATAGATATTAAACAATTAAAATTTGGAAGGATATATAAGCAAATATCTTCATAAACTTGAGCTAGGAAATGATTTCTTAAACACAACTCAAAAAGTGCTAACCAAGAGTTAAATCCAGCGACATTGAACTAAGTATTTTTGTTCCTCCAAGGATGTCATAAAGAGACAAGGAAAAAGTGTTTGTGTTGCATGTTACCAAGATTTGTATCTGCGAAAAAAAAGATGACCTTCTCCAAATTAAAAAAAAGAAAGATACATTTTTTTAAAGAAAAGAGTTGAAAGAAACCCTAATGATCCCCCACCACAAAAAGATTGTTAGAACTAAGAAATGAATTCAACAAAGTTTCAGGATACAAAATCAACATGCAAAAATTGGTTGCATTTATATACACCAATAATATATAATCTGAAAAGGAAATGAAGAAAATTCCACTTATAATAGCATCAAAAAGAATAAAATACTTAAGAATAAATTTAACAAAGGAGACAAAAGACTTGTACAGTGAAAACGAAAAAATGTTGCTGAAAGAAATTAAGACAAGACAAATAACTGGGAAAACATCTGTGTTCATGGATTGGAAGATTTCATGTTATGTCAGTACTACCCACAGTGATCTACAGATCTAAGGCAATTCCTGCAAAATCCCACTGGCATTTTTTTTCAGAAATAGAAAAATCCATTCTAAAATTTAAATGGAATCTCAAGGGCCCTGAGTAGTCAACGCAATTTTGAAAAAGAAAAATAAAGTTGTGTCTCACACTTCCTAATTTCAAAACTGATTGAAAAGGTACAGTAATCAACAAAGTGTGGCACCAGCATAAAGACAGACCTACAGATCAGTGGAATAGAACAGAGAGCCCAGAAATAAATCTTGCATGTATGTATGTGTGTATATATATATATATATATAGAGAGAGAGAGAGAGGGTGAGAGCGAGAGAGAGAGAGAGAGAGAGAGAGGGCGAGAGCGAGAGAGAGAGAGAGAGAGAGAGAGAGAGAGTAAAATGGTTTTCAACAAGGGTGTGAAGACCATTCAATGGAGGGAGAACAGCCTTTTCAACACTATGTATTTTATGACGATTGCTTTTTGCAACACTTGAGAAAACTGAATATACAAATGCAATAGAATGAAGTTGGATCCTTCCCTTACACCATATACAAAACTTAACTCAAAATGGATCCAAGAAAGATGTAAAAGTATAAAAGTCCTAGAAGAAAACATAAAGGAAAAGCTTCATGATATTGATTTGGCAGTGAGTTCTTGGCTATGACACCAAAAGTGTAGGCAACAAAATTAAAAATAGATAAACTTGGCTACATCAAAATTCAAACCTTCTGTGCATCAAAGGACACAATCAACAGAGTGAAAAAGCAACCTACAGAATGGGGGAAAATATTTGCACATCATATATATAGTGAGGGGTTAATATCCAGAATACACGAAGAACTCCTGCAGCTCAATAACAATAAAATAACCAGATTAAAAAATGGACAAAGGACTTGAATAGACATTTCTCCAAAGAAGATATACAAATGGCCAACAAGCATATAAAAATATGCTCAATATCACTAATCTTTAGGCTAATGCAAAACAAACCACAATGAGGTATCAACTCACATCTATTAGGATGGAATTTACTTTCTAAAAATTTGGCAAGAACTTGAGAAATTGAAACCCTTGTGCACTGTTGGAGGGAATGTAAAATGCTGCAGTCACAATGGAAAATAGCATCACGGTTCCTCAAAAAATTAAAAATAGATTACCATATGATCCAGCAATTTCACTTCTGGGTATACATCAAAAGAATCAAAAGCAAGATCTTGAAGAGATATTTGCACACCCATGTTTATAGCAGCATTATTCACAATAGTTAAAATGTGGACACCCAAGTGTCCATTGATAGATGAATGGATAAAAAAACATGGCATATAGACAATGGAATATTATTCAGACTAAAAAAGGAAGTTCTGACACATGCTATAACACATATGAACCTTAAGGACATTATCTTAACTGAAATTAGTCACAAAAAGACAAATACTGTATGATTCCATTTACAAGAGATACCTAGAGTAGTTGAATTCTGTTAACAAAAATAGACTTGTAGCTGCCAGGGGCTAGGGGAAGGGGAATATGGGGAGTTGTTGTTTAATGGGTATAGAGTGTCAGTTCTGCAAGATGAAAAAGTTTTGGAGGTGGGTTGTACAATCAAGTATATGAATATACTTGACATAACTCTTTACTTAAAAATGTTTAAGACGGTAAATATTATGTATATTTTACCACAATTTTAATGAATGGTTAAAGGACCTGAAAAAACATTTCACAGAAAAATTATTACAATGAAAAATAAAAATAGGAAAAAATGATCAAATTAATTAGTAGTCCAGGATATGCAAATTACCACCACAATGAGAGACCATTTCATACCCACTAGGTTGCAAAAATTAAGAAGTTTGACAGCACTAAGTGGTGATGGGATTGTGGAATATTGGGAACTCTTACACCTAAAGTGAGTGGGCTTCTAAGCAAATATATTTTTCAGGAACTGTGTCTATATGAACAATTAGAATCACCCCAAATCAACTTGTCACCTCTATTCTAGCAGCCCAATCTCACACAATCCTGCAAAAGAAATACTACGTCAGCCAGCAGAAGCAATGTGCTGGCCAGGCCAAGCCCTGGAACAGAGACCCCACCTCTGGGCCCCAGGGCAACCCCATAGATGAAAGTTTGGGAGCTCCTCATGTGTGGATGGGGCAGATGGATTGAGGTGGAAGGTTAGAGGGACAGAGAGAACCCTAAAAAGACTAAATAAGGCCTAGAATGTCTTACCAGTCACTGCTCCTGGGCTGAGCCAGTGTTAGTCACAGGAGGGAAACAGAAAATTTTCAGGAAGGCAGTTCAAAGTACACAATCCCTTGTGGTACAGGCCTGGGCAGAGACTTCTTGCCTGGGTATAAAGCCAGTACTGTTCTTATATGCTGCTCCTAGAGAATGCATCAATATAAGCACCTTAGGAAACAACGTGCTTTTATCTTGTCAAGTTAAACATGTACATTACTTATGACTCAGGAGTTCTCCTCATAGGTGTAGACATACATGCTAGACAATTTCTTGCATGTTTTCCATAGGCATCATTTATAAGGCTATTCATTCCATCATTATTTACACTGCCTAAAAACTAGAAACAACTCAATTGTCCATCTACAATAGTAAGATAAATAAATAGTAAGATTTTACATCATGGGACATTAACAGTTTCATGATCTATAGTTACATACAATGACATGGATGAATCTTAAACATATAATGATGAATGAAAAAAAAACGAGTCTTTCAAAACTTTGTACAGTATAATTCAATTTTTATAAAATTGCAAAAAAGTAAAATTAAATGTCTAACCACAAACACACATATATATACACAAATATGTATATATGTATATTATAATACATACATATATATGTACACACACATATTGGGGGGCAGTTGAGGGAAACAGGGAGGAGTTCACAAGTAGATTCAGAGATACTGGCAATATTTTCATTTTGAAGTTGATTGGGGGTTCATGGGTATTTATTTTACCATTAAGCTTCATAGCTTATATGTGCCATATATTCTTTTAATGCATCAAATATCACACATTAATTCACCTCCTTTTTAAAAAAGGAAATAAGCTTAGAAAATCCTTTAACTAAGAATTTCCCAAACATGTTTGAGGACAGAACATTCTTTCTAGGGGACTTCGTCAATATGCAGAACTGGTGCCCTTGGAATGCTCTTAGTGCCTGATTTGAGAGTAAGCTGAGCTTTATTAATGTGGTTTCCCAAGAGAGCGGGCCAGGATGATGTTTGGTTTTGCATCTCCTCATTTCAACAGCAGTGCCACCCAGGAGGGGACCATGTTCAACCTTGCAGCTCTCCAAAAATGGGAGAGGAGACTATTTGAGACGATGACAAATAATCTAAACCTGATGGTCCTCAGTACTTGACTCCTTTGCTTTACCTTCCTTGTAAGTCTAAAGTATTTTGTATTTAGAGAAACATTAGTTCACTCTGAAACAATAAGCACTATTAGTGCCTTTCTGCCTAAATCCAATCCATCTTGCCCTTACCCACAGCCTGTCTCTTCTCTCACAACCTAAACTGTGAATGAGAAATTATGTGTAAATTGCCCAACACACCTTCATGGTGAGCAGCGCTGGTGTTTGGAGACCCAGTGATGTCAGCCTAGTGCTGGATAAGGAGGTGTTTTGACTCTTTGATCAACATGTAACTAAAGAAACTAGTTAGGCACTATCATCCTTCTCCCCGACGTGAGAGCAGAAGACCTCCAGGGAACATGGCAGTCATGTTCTCTTCTGAACAAACTCAGAAATTTCGTTCTTGGCCGTGTAACCAATGCTTACTCATTCCCAATTGAAGTCAACAGATATCTGTTGAGATTTATTGTGTGTTGGTTACAATTCTTGGACTGTGTGATGGAAGAAGACAAAGAGGAATTTGAAATTATCCCGTCCTCAAGGAAGTTAAATGAGAGACAGTGTTGAAAAGGAAAGAGGTTCTCATCTTAGCTCTGCTGTGAACTTGCCGGGTGGACCCAGGCCACTCATTTTATTTGTCTGGGGTTCTTTTCCTTTCTTAAAGTGTTGGGACTGGATCATTTTGAACATTCCTGCCAAAGTTAAAAATTGATGTTTCTTTGAATCTGGTTGAGTAGATAAGACTAATCAGAGAAACTTCTGGTTACAAGCTGTAAAGGTCATTTAGTGATCCAGTTCCCTAGTTTGCAAACGTGGAAACCCAGGCTCAGAAAGATGATGGGACTTGTTCAAGGTCACATTAGCCACAATGTAGGAAGTACTGGGGTGGGGGGTGATGGCAGGGAAGGAAGTGTGACTGGGTGTTTTGGATGCACTGAAGTCTTTGTTTAGGTTGGAGTATAGTCTGTGGGCTATGTCAGAAAGTCAGTGGACAATGGGAAGTTGAGCTGACCCTCCTCCCTCTCATATTTCTGCTTTAGAAAGGGAGAGAAAAATTGACCCTGTAGATGAAAGAGTTACATGATGAACTGTGTCCAAAGGACCATGTTGCCAAAGAGAGTTTGCGTATAATATAATGGAAGATCCTAAGGAGAATTAAAACAGCAAATGAATAGATATCAGAGCACTTGCTCTCCTTTTAACCACATCCAGTGTGCCTTCCCCTCTTTTTGGCCTTGGCAACTCAAAAGCACTTATATTCTATTATCATCTCACTTTCAATCTGCTGATGTCGTTTCCTGACATTAACCTGAGTGAACAGAAGGCTTCACTTCCCATGAATCCTGCCTACAGTCATTTATGAACAGTGGTCATAGGACATGGGGCAAAGTGGGTCAGTTGAGCTCACCACAGGACACTTACAGAACAATTCTGGAGGAAGGATCTGTGGCCTTATTCCCCAAGCCTTGTGTGCAGGGGACAGTCATACAGAAAAGTTATCAAAGACTGGACTTGAGACCATGTCTGCATTGATAAGAGTATCAGATCCCAAGGATCATTCCAGAGATTTTAGAGCAGGCCAGGAATCTCTCCTTAAGTATTGAGAGTTGGCTCAGTTAGCTGCTGCTGTGTAACAAACTATCCCAAACTCAGTGTCTTAAAACAACAATCATTTATTATTATAGCGTACATATCTGTGGGTCAGCTGGGTGTTCCTGACTAAGACTAGGTTTGCTTCATCTCAGCTGGGCTTGCACGTGTGTCTGAGAGTTGTCTGGGGCCTTTGTCCTGAGGTGAGCTTAGTTGAGGCACATTGGTTATGGCACCTCAGGATTCCTCATCCTCTTCTCAGGACCAGCAGGCTGGCCCAGGCATATCTTTCCTATAGTGATGGCAGAAGCCAAAGAGACCAAGCAGAAACACACAACATCTCTTAAGTCCCAAACTTGGAACTGACACACTAAATTCCTAATTCCACTGTTGAAAGCAAGTCACAGGGCTGAGCCCAGATTCAAGGAGTAGGAACATAGATTCCACTTCTTTAGCAGCAAGAATTAGACAATCCCATGATCGAAAGGTGGACGGACAGAGGAAGGTGAAGAATTTGAGTCATTAATGGAATCTACCACAGGAGCCTGGAAAGGGCAGTGCTTTTTATTTTCACTTAGTTATGCATTTATTGTTTGTTTATTGAAGTATAGTTGACTTACCACATTACATTAGTTTCAGGTGTACACGGTAGTGATTTGTTATTTTTATAGTTTATGTACCATATGAAGTTAATATAATATTATTCACTTTATTCCCTATTCTGTACATTACATCCCAGTGACGTATTTTTAATATAACTTGTAGTCTGTACCTCTTAATTCCCTTCACTTATTTAGCCCATCCCTCACCCCCCTCCCTTCTGGTTTGTTTTCTGAATCTGTGAGTCTGTTTCAATTTAGTTATATTTGTTTGTTTGTTTTGGTTTTTGGTTCCACATGTGGAACCAAAGCTTTTTGCTATATACAAAAAGCATATAGTATTTGTCTTTTTCTGTCTAACTTTGACTTGGTTCACTTAGCATAATACCCTCCAGGTCCAACCATGTTGTCGCAAATAGCAAAATTTCATTCTTTTTTATGGCTAAGTAACATTCCATTGTGTGTGTGTGTGTGTGTGTGTGTGTGTGTGTGTGTATCTCACATCTTCTTTATCCACTTCATCTGTTGAAGGGCACATATCTTAGGTTGGGTCCATAACTTGACTGTAAATAACAATTCAGTGAACATTGGGGTGCATATTATCTTTTCAAATTAGTGTTTTCATTTTCTTTGGATAAATAACCAAAGAAAATCTTGAGAAAGAAGAGCAAGGCTGGAGGTATAATGCTCCTGGACTTCAAACTATACTAAAAAGCTATAGTAATTAAAACACTATGGTACTGGCACACAAAAAAACAGACATAAAGATCAATGGAAGAGAATAGAATGCCCAGAAATAAATCCACCCACATATGGTCACTTAATCTGCAACAAAGGAGGCAAGAATGTTCAGTGGGGGAGAGACAGTCTCTTTAATAAGGCAATGCTTTTTAAGACATGTTTGAAAAATTGATAGACAGTTTTGGGTGAAATATAAAAGAATGCAACCTCTCCAAGACAAATCTGTGGTATGTAAAATATACTTACGTCTCTGGGATTTATTAATCCCTTGAAGTCTATTCATGGACCTCAAATTAAAATTCCTGGCTGAGGGGGTCGAGATGGCTGACTAAGGGGTGGCTCTGTATTTCTACTATGGAGAGAAGGACACTGGCGCACAAGTGAGTCCAGGAGGGCGCTCCATGTTTGAGATGTGCTAATCTATTGAGAACAGGGGTTTTTCTATCAAAGGGTTAAAAGTCTTGAGATCAATAAGTATAAGATTCAATGCCAAAGTATGTACAGAATAAAGAGCTCTGTGTGGGTGGCTATTCTAGAATGTACCACACTGACATTCTATCTTGGCAGTATTTTCATTACATAGAGTACTTTATGAATTCCAACTTTATTGCTTCATTAGCATAGTAACAGGAAGTTATATTTCACTTTTCAAAATAAGATTGTCTCTCCTTAATGGCTTACTGCTTCTAGAGAGGACATAAGCAGTGAAAGGCAGTTTGGCCTGCAGGATAGGTGCCAGAGCTAGTTCTTAAGAAACACGGCTCTATAGGCAGAGGTCCCCCCATCTCCCGCCAGCCAAGGAAAATGTGGGCAGGCCCAGTGACCCGCCAGTCATGCAGTTGACGTGATTGTGCAGTTGACAAAGGAAACTTGAGCGATTCCAGTGAACTCTAAGGATAACTAGTGAATCAATAGCTTCCCATAAACGTACCTCAGTTTGTCTATTTTCAGCGAATCGACCCTCTGAGTAAAGTAAGTAAAATAATATCCATTTGATTTATTCATCTTTCCTTGGTTAATTACGTCAAAACAGATGGATTGTTTATGAAGATGTCATTTTAAAAAGCAGGGAATCTCAATAAACTGACTTAGGAGAACAAAGTAAGAAAGGCTACATGACAATATTCAGTTGCTTACATCTTATGGCAGCAATTGCCTTAACCTACAAAACCAGAGCTCAAGCTAGAAACGTTTGCTCCTTTTAGCACTCATCATGTTTTCAATTCTTATTTTATGTCTGTATCCTTCCCTGGATGGTGAACACCATGGAGGGTTGAATCTGTACCTGCTTTTATTCCCTGTTGTATTTCTAGCACCCACACAGTGCCTAGCACACAGTGGGTACTCAACAACTTTGTCAAATGAGCAAAAAGAATACGTGCAAAGCCCTGGGAACAGTTCTTTCCACACAGTACACGCCTTATTGCATATTAGCCATTTAAAACACAAATGAACCTATATTTATAACTAAGATCACTCTCCTTGGGTTTTGCAGTATTTTCAGGATTCCCTGGGGAGGAATAGGAACTTGAAAATTGTGGTATTATAATGGTATAATTCGGAGTCAAAAAATTTATAATGAAGCCGAATTCAACCAACGATTAAAATGCAAAATTTGAAAGCTGTTTTCCCACAGCAGCTGTATACGATGAAAATATTTTTAAGGAAATTTTTTTCTTTTGACTCAGTGTTTGACTCAGGAAATTTTAACATGTTCTATTTTACATAAAAAGTTGAGCTTATTATTAACAATAGGAATATTAATTGATAGTCCCTGTGAACTCTAATACTGTCTAGCCTTTGGGATGAACAATTAATTATCATCACTTTTGTTTTTACTTTATTTAAGCGCTTATGCAGCACTTTACACGTTTGATGTATTTGATAACCATTAATTACAGAATTAATGCACAAACATAAATTTTACATGTTCAGGAAAAAGAATCATCTTTAAATTACGAATAAAGGAGCTGTTAAGTTTGTGTAGTTTTTCTCTTTGGGGAGAAAATTCTGCCCATATATAATAGGAGGTTCAAAAAGCATTTTCCTGTAAAGAATGACAGGACTGGTAAATGTTAACTGATCGTTATTGAGAAGGACTTGTGGCAGATACTAAAAAATAAGTGGTTTAACTTTTTAAAAATATCTGTTGTTTTCAGAAATATATATTTTTAGGACCTTAATGGTTGATAAGTATGCCCAGTTACCCTTGTGCAGCTGAGTGATTAAAAGAGGAGTATTTGTACATTTTTCCTCCTTAATAGGATTTAGGGGAAGAAAAATGGAGACACAGATGGAGGATAAGGTGCACCGTGCCTTTAGAAGCAGGGGAGAAACCTGGGTTTGGGATGCAGAGATTGGTTTTGTGAGGGTTTTGACTATGAAGCACAGAGAGGCAGGGGCTAAGGGCTGATGAGCTGGGGAATGTCTGTCATGAGCTCTGGCAGCCTGTTTGGTGGACCCAGGAAGGAAAGGGAAGCTTCTCAAAAGGACCTGTGCTGAGAAGGGATTGGCCTTGGCTGGTAGAAAACAGTCCTTGGAACTACCCTTCCTGAGCTAATAAAAAAAAAACACTGTGAGAGGTAAAGTGTGGCCTCTGGAATGGGGTTCAATTATCCACATGACTTTGGGCAAGTTCTTCCATCTCTCAGAGCCTTAGTTTCTTCGTCTGTGAATTGGGAGCAATAATTGTATGTATCTCATAGGGTTGGTGTGAAGGTAAAATTAGTTAAGTTGTGTGAAATGCTTTAAACAGTAGCTGGTATATAGTAAATTCTCCTTATTAGACATTTTTGTTTGATGCAAAACTAGGCAGCTGTTTGAAAATGATGCACCAGAGTCCCTGTCATAAGAGAGCTTCCTTGAGAAAGATGACGGTCCTGCTTTGACAGGCATCAGTGCAGGTTCTAAGTTCACCTGCTGGCTGCTAAGGAGATGAAGTATATGCAGAAGAGGGGACTCATAAGAGGAAAGCAATGGAAACCATCCTACATGAAGGGCTTTGAAGGAACTGGGGACATTTTCATTAAAGAAGAACAAACTTAGGTTCAGATATCTGAAGGAAATAGAGTTGTTGCATGACCCCAGGCAGCAGATCTGGGAGACCTGTGTTTATAGAAACATACAGTTCAGTACTTGGAACAGAGAACCCAATATGTTTGTTGAATGGAGGAATGAATAAATGAGAAAGTAAATTTGTATGAGAAAGAACTTTCTAAAAGCACCATTGAAAGAGAATGAGCCCCTTTCACTGGAGGTGGGCAAAAATAGTATAGGAGAGAACGGTCACTGAGAGTTGGACTCTTTGGAGTCAGACAGACTTGGGTTAAAATTTGGCCAGTGCCACTTAAAAGCTACATGACCCTGGGAATTTTACCTAACTCTTCTCAGCTCTTACTCCTCTACCTGTAAAATGTGTACATCAGCTGTAGCCATCTCATAGGGTTGTCGGGAAGATTAAATGAGATAATGCATGTGCCGTAGGAGTTCAATAAATCACAATCATAATAGCAGTAGGAGTAGTTATTATTGTCATCAGGCTGGGAAAATACAGGTCAAAGACATTGTAGGTGGACCTGGGGGATCAGATCGGAGACGAGACGGAATGACTTCTAGCTTTCCTTTCAAATTATAGGTCCTCTGCTTCTGTTTTCAGTAGCTCTTATTCTCTTTTATAGAAACTTTTGAGAGTAGAAAGTACGTCTCTCTGTTACAGAGAGAAGCAGAAATCTGTCTGGTAAAAAGAGAGCAGCTTGTGGCCAGGGAAAAGAATAACAATAATAGATACATCTGAGGAGGGATTACCTTTGTGACCGTTGTTTTATTGGTGCTGTACTCTAACTACTAAGCTAACCCACCATAGAGCGAGCCACGAGAGACCAGAGGTCAAAAGCAAAGAACTAAGAGTGGTTTCCCAGCAGCTGTGAGCTTACCTGACAAGCTCCGGGGTCCCTCTCATTAGGGCCATTCTCCATGGTCTCTCGATGATTCAGCACAGGATCAACTAGCAACATCTTCATTCTCTTACTGATTTGCTCACTCAGTTCTCCTCGGTGCTAGACTCCAAGCTGAAACGTCTTTGCTAGAAGGAATCCCTTCATAAGATAGATCCAACCTGTTCTAGATGGTCCTAGACAGCAGAACCCAGGTCCGGGATGTGAGGACCTAGCAAGATGGGATAAGGAAGAACTTTCTCATAGCCATATCAGGGCCACCATGTTGCGTAATTCCAGGAAGTGTCATTAACATTGTGATTCTGTACTACAGCATCCTGGACCAGCATGGAGGTCTTCAAAGTTACTACATGGCTTGTCACCAGAGATGGCTAGGGGAGGCTGGAAGACCAGGGAGTTATGATGAATAGACTGAATATTGGCTCTCTTCACACCAGAAATTTGGGATGCTACATCATTTTAAGACATACATAACTCTTTCCCTTCTTTGGGGAACTCACATTCTCTCTAGGCAAAGGACTCAGCTAAGATACAGTCATGGTCATCTGTGACTGAATACCATCACAGTTGCACAGGTAGTATATTATGTATTATCTAATTTGAAATAAAATGTTATTTTCATAATCTGGGCAAGGCAGGAAAGAGAGACTTTACTAGTGATACTGCAGTTTTTTGGTGTTTTTTTTGTGGGGGAAGGGAAAAATGCTTATTAACAAAACCGTATCCTAAAAGAGAGAGGTTGTCTTTTCACACTTAAATATTTGCCTTTTAAAAATACAGATTGATAAGGCTTGAGCAAGCGCAGTTTGGTACATACAACCTCTGGGTCAGAATCTAAGGTGGTGAGTAAAAAATAAGAAAAAAGACAAGATGAATTTGTTTACTTTGGCATATGTTAACCTGGAGAGCCAGATGTGGGAATGGAGCTCAACATACATACAAGAGGGTAGTTATTTCTAACATGTGGAATTTATTTTGGGGACCTTTGGAGACCTCTGGAGATTATCCCCAGAAAAAAAGGCATATATGTGTGCATTTCTGTGCATGTAACTATCTCACACATACATGTGCACTCTTTCATACAGAATCTCCTTTATGGACCCTGGAATTCCTGGATTCCACGTAAGGAACTCATGTGTAGAGTAACCTTCCTTGCTTGGCAGTTATGGTCCTCATGTTTCTAGGGTGAAGATTTTCCTTCTGCAATTTGTCTGGACTCTCCCAAAGAGTAAGAACTTCATTTTCCTTTCTAGCACCTTGGTACCTAGTGCAATGCCAAATATAAAGATAAGTGCTTAATAACTTCAAGTCAAATGAGTAAATGTAGGAAGGCTGATTCCTACGTTAGACCCAGAACTAGCATTTTCTCCAGCCACCCCAAGCCTAAAGAAAAAAATCGTGTTTTGATATGCTTTTCTCGTCTCATAGAAGGTACTCACTGGACAAGCAAGACCTTTCCACAGCTCTGCTTGAAGGAGCGCAGCGATTTCTTCACTCTAAAAAGAATCTAAAACTTGGCTCCAAGAAGGAGTTTTCAAAGCAGGGAGAAACAGCCCCAAGCATGCAAACAAACATCAGAAAACGTCAAAATAAAATGACATTAAAGAGTGACTGTGCCAGGGATGCCAAGGAGCTTGAGAAAGTTGCCTTGGGGAGGCCTTTAAGGGAGGTTCCCCCACCCAGTTCCCTGCAGTGCCCTGGTCACATGGGCTGCATTTGGGGAATGTGTCTGCCTCCTTGTTCTTGGCCAACCATTCCCTCAGCCAAAACCAACTGGGACATAAGGAATGTGTTCCGAGGGAGTGCGAATGTTACAACTGGCTCCTTTATGAGCCTTCCTGGAAGCCCAGTGGTGCTCCAGCGCCGCGGCTGGGACTCACAAGTTGGGACAGTCCTTTGACGTGAACCTGAAGGCTCTTCCAGGCCATGGCTCAGACCCTGGAAAGTGGAAAATGCTATTGAGACCGTTGGGAGCAATTCAGAGAAGACAGGGTGGGAATGCTGCAGTGGGTCAGGCCCCTTCTGTGGAAGGACCGGCACAGGGTCACTGACTTGGCGTGAAATAAGAGAAAAGATGCCTACTGACTAGTTTCACTGAACAACAATGGGCCTTTTGTGGGGAGAGAGAAATAAGGGAATTCAACTTCCCAGCTGCCCAGATCTGTCCTTTTGGGTCCAGGCTGGGTAAGACATGTCGCCTGGGGCTGAGACGCTGACTTACTCATTGGCATTTCTGCCAACACTGGGCTCTTGATCAACCCTCACAAGGCATGTTTGAGATTATTTGAGTCCTCAGAATCTGGAAGACCAAGGTTTCGTGGCCCATATTAAGCATGAGACCTTGGGGAAATAATCCACTTAGTTATATTCCCCATTTGTGAACTCAATCAACATTTACTTAACATCGGCTTTGAACAAAGATGAGCAAAACTCAGTTCTTTTCCTCTAGGCATGTACAGTGTGGAGAGGGGAGATGGATGTGGACCCAGGCAATTGCAATGACAGAACATGATGAAGTACAAAGGCCAAAGAGCAAAGGGAGCAGATTTCAATTATAAAAATCAAGAAGGCTTCATGGAGGAGGAGGTATTTGAACTGAGATGCAAATAGGATGATGTGAGAGGAAAATAGCACCTGCTCCACCCAACCTTTAGAGGTTCTAATAATAAATATATACGTGATTATGTAGTTACAGGGCTGAGATCTCCTTGGAAGAAAACACTGAAGACCTTGGTCTTTGATAATCACCTAATGTAATGACAATATACTTGTCTGACACATCTCAATAGCTAAGCATGAGGAGCCAGCTGAGGCCTGACAAATACCGTGCCATTCCGAGAAGAGAAGACACAAAGGCAAGAGTTAAAAGTGGTAACCCTGGGCTTCCCTGGTGGCGCAGTGGTTGAGAGTCCGCCTGCCGATGCAGGGGACACGGGTTCGTGCCCCGGTCCGGGAAGATCCCACATGCCGCGGAGCGGCTGGGCCCGTGAGCCATGGCCGCTGAGCCTGCGCGTCCGGAGCCTGTGCTCCGCAATGGGAGAGGCCACAGCAGTGAGAGACCACAGCAGTGAGAGGCCTGCATACCGCAAAAAAAAAAAAAAGTGGCAACACTGACTTTCAGACAGAAAGTGTCCACAGCTTTGGGTCACATTAACATCTTCAATATCTTTAAGACATAATTGTTTTACAGTGGGATGGTCAGACTCAGCTGAGTTTGAATCCTGATTCTGCCGGTGCTACATGGGTGATCTCGGGCAGGCTACTTAGATTCTCTGAACCTGAATTTCCTCAACTGGGGGTAACAGTTTTATTCACCACACAGGGTTCTTATAAAAGAGTAAAAGCAGGGATGCTTGTAAAGCACCTATCAGGTCCTCAGGAGAGGTCAGTACCTCTCTTAACATGTCATAGAATTATGACTTTTGGTAGGCCTACTTCAAGCTACCATCATGACCCCCGATCTACAGCGATAATTCTCTTACTCTTACTCCAGCTTCCATTTGTATAGAGTAAAAACCAAACTCCTTGGACCTGTGTAAATTTCATGTGCGCCTTGGACTTACTGCTAATTGAGTTTAAAATGACCGCATGGAGGCTGCGGCCACTAGGACCATTAGCCCTTCCCCTTATTCTCTCCCCTGTCAATTTCCCACTGGGGTCTCCCCCCCCCCCAGATATTCTCTCCAGAAGGGGCTTTCATTTAGTCAATATAATACATTTTTACCACCTTTAATAACCAGGATTTGAGAGTAAAGATATCCAGTGGGGGCCAAAGCTTTTGATTTCCATAGGCTTAGATCAAACTGTAGAAAAGATCAGAATTTTTTACGGTCTGAGAGGAGTCTATTCTCAGAGTGTTGATCCCACTGTGACTGCATCAGCCCACATCACCCTGTCAATAAATCTTTTAGTGCAGACACTGCTGCCAAGGAACAGGGACCTGCTGGAGACGACCTGACAAGCGGCAGCCTTGATCCTGGAAACGTTGACCATGGACACCTTCTGTCGAATGTGCAGAATCGCTTTCGCTCCTTGATTCATACACAAGCAGATTCATGGGACTCAATGCAGACCCAAGGGATAGGGCGGTGAGTTGCATGCTTGATGTGTCCTCCAGTAGATTCTCATGCCCACTAGAGTTTGGTATTTACCAACCAGATGAGGATAACAGTGGCTTTCCAGGAGCGTCAAGTGCTGGCCATCAACAAGCCTCAAATTCGTGGAAAGATGCTATGGCTCAAATTGAGGAAGGTTAGAGGGGCTGGTGAGGTCATGTTTGGTATAGTGGGATGACAGGTACCTAAGGGCCAAACATGACAAGAGGTCGGAATCATGCTGAGTAGACCCAGCTGAGGAAACAAAGGGTCAGAGCAAGCTGTAGGGAGCCAGCTAAGAGTAAGAAAAATATACTGCCATTTCCAGAGACGTCATGGGTCCTGTGAGGATTCTCCAAGGTGCTTGCCCGGGCTCGAGGAGAAGAAAGCAAGATATCAGATGTCTAATCAGATAAGACTAAGATCATCTTTGGCATTTGTTCACAAAATTCTCCAAACGGTCCTGAATCCCAGTGTCCAGCTCCCATCCGTCATTTAGCTCTGATCACGGGACGTTAAACAGCAGCCACGGGTCACATCGGTGCAAGGAACAGAGGCGCACATCAGACAGTGTCCTGCACATTGTGGATATTAATCCTGACAGAAAAGTCTCTTGCATTGTATGGATTAGTCAATGCAAATTCATTAACTACTTGTCATGACTGTAATATAATCTGGCCTGACCGTAAAGACTCGACAGCACCGTGTTAATCAGATCTACGCAGAAAACAACGCATTTCTGTTTAGACTCAGCCACTGCTCTTTTTGCCAGATCACGGGCTGGTGCTTTCAGGAGGAGAAAAGGGTGCTCCTGTGCACATCCCCGGGAGGGGCCCTCCTGTCTGCCCACGAGCATCACAAGCCGTGACGATTTGAAGGCACCTTCCACTTCCAGCAAACCTCTCATCCTCGTGTAATGGAAGGCCGTCAGTCTCCAGCCCCCATCAGTGAGAAGTTCACAGATAATAAAGCAGAATGTATTCTGTGGGGTTGGACATTTTCTCCCAGGATGAGTCATTACCAGGTTTTAATCACGCTCATTAGCCAGCCATTAGAGTCCGGGCCAGGTTTTCACCGCCAGAAATGAGAGCAGAGAATGACTGTGGTGGGGCTGCACCCTACCTAGTGAAATACTCACCATCTGTTCCCAGTTGTAACTCTCTGTAGGAAGCATCTTGGTTTATGGCTACAGCAATCTTAGATCCCCAGCACTGAATCTCCTTATTTCTCCAGATTGAGCCAGGCCTGAGCCTGTCAGAACTTGAAACAGTAAGAATGTGACATTCACTAAACTCAGAGGCAAGCCAGCACCAACTTACCAATCAGGAACTTTCCGTTTCAGCAGAAATATGCATTTTAGTTTCTATAACTTGGTACATGAAGGATCCATCCAGAACGTGGCTTTGAAAAAAATGAGCGCGATGGATATTACAATGAACCTGTTGTGTTTTTTTTTTTCTGTTCTGGAAGCAACTGCCGCTGAATAAACCAACACGTGCCTTATAAGTGCAGAGAGAGTGAATTTTTAAGATTTCTAATATCTTACTGTTTGTACGCCATTCTCTGCCGCTCCCCAGTTGTACTTTGTCTCTGATTGGACTATTCTATATTATCTTTATACAAATCTATGTTTTCTTTGAGTAGAAAACCTGAGAGAGGGCTTCATATCCTGTAGGTGTTTTATAAAGTTTTGTTGAATGATGGAATAGCACAGATGTATTTTCTTAGCTACGAATTATGAATACGAAGTGATTTCGTTTATTTCCAGCCTAAGAGTTTTTCTTTTTGTGCTTAGGTCTAGTGCCCCAAAACATCCTGCCTGAATGTTACCTTACCTTACCTATTACGGTACCTTAGCCTTTTCATTTTATAACTTGTGCATTTAGAATTTCGTCTGTACTGTAGAACAGCAACATTAATTAGGGTTTTCACTGTCCTTCTTTGTTGTAGCAGCTATAAAATCTCTTCTTCCTACTTTTGCCTCTTCCTTAGACTCAGATCCTAGTCCACGTTAATTTCAGTAGTAAGTTTTCCTGTCTTTTCTCCTTGCTCCTCATTTAATCCCCTGTAGTGCGCAAAGCAGTAAGATGGAGCAGGTGGGTAAGCCTTGACCTCTAACTTGATGGTCTCCCCTTCCAGTGTGGGAAGTCCAGGCAGGTGGTGAAACAGAGCATCCCAACAGCATAGTGTCCAGGATGGTCCAGAAAAGAGTTTGTATATTCCTGCGGGTAAACAGGTGGAGTTTGCTAATGGGAAATAAAGGAAAAGCCACAGGAAAGTAGACCCCCTGAGTGGAAAGCAGCCACAAGAATCAGGAATAGGACACTCCGGCGAAACTAGAACATAGCCACAGTTCCAATAGAACGTGGTATTAAAGTAAGACCTAGTCGTCGGAACTGGGCATTTGGCCTCTGGAGTGAGGTAACCAGAAGCAAACCTCATACCCAGAGCCAGTGTGTTCTCTGAACATCAAGTTTGAGCTGTTAGCTACCTCCTGACCTAGGACAGGAAGTCAAGAGCTCAAGTAGGTTGTGGACAGATGGTCCCAGCAGGGGGAAGAACCTAGCTGTGAAGACTCCAAAACTAGTTTTCTTTCTTTAAGAACAAGCTGCATTCCAGAAACGATATGCCAAGAGGTAAATGTTGCAGAAGGAGCCACGCTGAAACTCTCCATATGGCACGATTGCTGTGCGTTCAGTGGGGTCACTTACTGACTCAGAAGTACCCCCATTTCTACTTTTGGCCAAGAATTACCTCTCTGAAAATTAAGACATGTTCTTACCAAGAACCAGTTTCTTCCATATATACTCTTTTTCCAGTGCCTGTGAATTAGTAGACAGTATGATTGGTGCGAAGTGTTTCTTTTGTTATAAAGATGGTGCTATAATTCATTTTCAAGGGAAAACCTTTAGTTCTCCATTAGGAAGAAGGACAAAGAACTTTTTAAGCAAGAGAAGGGATAGTCAAAGCCCTCATCCCTACACCTTTTACTCTACCCCAGACTCAGCATCCTAATAGGACTAAGAGAAGCAAGAGGTTGGGATAGTGACTGGGGCATGGCAGACAAGGAGTATAATGAGGCAGGGTGTGCTGGCAACTCCAGATTGCACCTTTACAAATATGGTGTGGATGTTCATTGCAGCACTGTTTACAATAGCCAGGACATGGAAGCAACCTAAGTGTCCATCGACAGATGAATGGATAAAGGAGATGTGGCACATATATACAATGGAATAGTACTCAGCTATAAAAAGGAACGGAATTGAGTTATTTGTAGTGAGGTGGATGGACTTAGAGTCTGTCCTACAGAGTGAAGTAAGTCAGAAAGAGAAAAACAAATATCGTATGTTAACACACATATATGGAATCTAAAAAAACAGTACTGATGAACCTAGTGGCAGGGCAGGAATAAAGACGCAGATGTAGAGAACAGAACTGAGGACACGGGGAGGGCAGGGGAAGCTGGGACAAAGTGAGAGAGTAACATTGACATACACACACTACCAAATGTAAAACGGATGGCTAGTGGGAAGCTGCTCTATAGCACAGGGAGATCAACTCAATGCTTTGTGACCACCTAGAGGGGTGGGATAGGGAGGGTGGGAGGGAGGCTCAAGAGAGAGGGGGTATGGGGATATATGTATACATATGGCTGATTCACTTTGTTGTACAGAAGAAACTAACACACCATTGTAAAGCAATTATACTCCAAGAAAGATATTTTAAAAATATATATGGTGTGGGGAGCTCTTGAATCAGACAGTGGTGGAATCCTGTCACTGCACTCACTAAAGGATTAATGAATTAATGGATGTAATGCATTCAGAACAAAACCAGATCATAATAAGCCTGCAATCATTGTTATGATCATTACTGTGATTCTTGTATTAAAATTATATTCTCCATGGTTCCTTTGTTTGGCAGGAAGGTGTTGTGGCACCAGGGAAAGAGATAAGCTTTTCTGATATTAGTTCTTCTGGTATTAGCAGGACTTTCAGCAGAATCTTGGATTATTTTGGAAGCTGTCGAAGGTATTGGGGAGAAGCCTGTGGGAAATTATCCAATTTAGGTATTGAATTCTATAAGTGATGTATTTTTTTTTATTTACTGAAGTTTCATTCCTATTAGTAATAGAGTCACAGTGTTATAGAATGTCGAGACCCTTCCTTTTGCTCATAAGGAAACCAAGGCACAGAGGCAAAGCACCTTGGTTGTTCTTTGTATTTTCTAACTCTGCTGAAAACCTCTAACTTCTCGCTCTGTGCATCCATTCTCCTCTCGAGTTCTTTGATCATCTTTACAGTCGTTGCTGGGAACTCTTTCTCAGGTAGATTGCCTGTCTCCACTTCACTTAGTTCTTTCTCTGGGGTTTCATCTTGTTCTTCATCTGGAACATGTTCCTGTGCCACCTCATTTTGTCTAAGTTGCTATTTGTATTTTCATCTATGTGGTAGGTTAGTTACGTTTCTCGACCTTGGAGAAGTGGTCCTCGGTAGGAGGCGTCCTGTGCACGTAGCAGTGCACTCCCCTCTCATCACCCAAGCTGTGTGCTCCAGGGGTTCCTCCTAAGAGGGCTGCATGGGTCCTTCTCTTATGGCAAGCCACGTGGTTGGTCTTGTTGGCTTGGTTGGCCCCTAGTTTGGTTGGTCGTCAGGTCCTGCCTTGTGCGGAGGCTGCTGGCTGCTGCAGTGGTGCCTGGTCACAAGGTGGCTGGTTGCTGGATCCTAGGGGGCCCCGGGGCTAGTGCTCGCTCACTGGTGGGCAGACTTAGGGTCCCGAAGACTCTGGGGCTGCTGCCCACCCACTGGCAGGAGAAACCAGATCCTGGGGTTAGTACCGGACGACTGGCAGGCACAGCTGGTTCCTGGAGTCTGGCCGCAGGGCCCAGGGATCCCAGAGCTGGTGTTAGATCACTGCCAGGTGTGGGGCGGGAGGGTTCATGTCACAGTTGGCTATGGGGCCCGGGGTGTCCCGAAGGTCGTGTTGGCCTGCCAGTGGGTAGGGCCAGGGCCCAGCGGGTCCCAGGGTAGCTCTGGCCTGGGTTGCGGATCTTATTTTTCTTGTTTCTGGAGTCTGTCCCCCTGGTGAGTGAGGCTGGCCTAGAGGCTTGTGCAGGCTTCCTGGTGGGAGGGGCAGGTGTCCGCCCACTGGTGGGTGGAGCTGGGTCTTGGCTCTCTGGTGGGCTGGGCCCATGGTAGGGGCAAGTCCAGAGGCAGCTGTGGGCTCTTTAGTTTTTAGCCTGTTTGCTGGTGGGTGGGGCTATGTCCTCACCCACTTAAGTGTTTGGCCTGAGGCGTCCCAGCTCTGGCGCCTGCAGGGTGTTCGGTGGTGGTGCTAGGCCTTGGTGTCTAGGAGCCAAGATACCAGCCACCAGCGGCAGCAGTGTTCACGCAGGTGAACGGTCCCCAACACGTCTGACACCAGTGCCTACGCCCCCAGGGCGAGCCACAGCCGCCGCCACCTCTCCAGGAGGCTCTCCAAGACCAGCAGGTAGGTCTGCCTCAGGCTCCTATCAAATTACTGCTTTTACCCTGGTCCCAGTGCGTGTGAGATTTTGCGTGAGGCCTTTAAGGGTGAAGACCGTTTCCCCCAGTCCTGTCGGGCTCCCAAAATTAAACCCCACTGACCTTCAAAGCCAAAGGGTCTGGGGGCTTGTGGGAAGTACCTCCTTGGGCTTGTGCAGCAAGTAGAGACAGGTAAAACGAGAGCCCAGGTCTTCCAGCTCCTGCTCTGAGCCCTCTTCTCAACTGTTTTGTAAGGTGTGCAGGCCTGTGAGGACAGGCCCTGGGGGGCAGCTTTTCTGAAGGGCCCAGCACAGCCCTGGGCAAAGAGAAATGCTACGTCAGACCTTGCCGGTCGATCAGATGTTTGACTAGGGCCTCTGCAATGATGGCTGCTCATTTTCCTTCCACTCAAACACCAGCCCCGGCTGCTCAAGACGCCTCCTCATTTCAGCTGTGTGGCTTCCCTTACAGCTCAATCCTTGCCTCTTGAAAACCTGGTCTCCCTTTCTGTGACTGCTTTCCTACAAGCTTGTCGTTCACCTTCACTTTGTTTCTGGTGCCTCGGCGGTATCAGGTGGTGGCTAAGAGCTTGGACTGTACAATCAAGCCAGCCTAGACTCAGCTCACACTTTAGCTCTGAGACGTCAGGCAAGTTATCTAACTGCTGTCGGTCTTGGTTCCTTCATCTGTAAAATGGAGGTGATAATGTCTGTGTGTTTATGGGGTGGGGGAGGGTGAGAATTACATTAGACGATGTTTTTTTTTTTAACATCTTTATTGGAGTATAATCGCTTTACAATGGTGTGTTAGTTTCTGCTTTATAGCAAAGTGAATCAGCTATACATATACATATGTCCCCATATCTCTTCCCTCTTGCATCTCCCTCCCTCCCACCCTCCCTATCCCACCCCTCTAGGTGGTCACAAAGCACCGAGCTGATCTCCCTGTGCTATATGGCTGCTTCCCACTAGCTATCTATTGTATATTTGGTAGTGTATATATTAGATGATGTTTTAAATTGGATTAAGTTAGGTGAAGTATGAGGAATGTCTGGCTCATGCAAAGTGCTCAAAATCTGACGTCTGTTAATTATAATGTTTGTCCATATTAGAGGTGGGGGCAGTAGCTGGCAGGATTCAGTGCCCAAAAGCTATATTTAAAGATGTCCCGCTCTTTTTCTAATTCTGTTTCCTGATACCTAGTATTCCATGTTGCCAGTCATTTTTTCTCAAATCATCTTGAGCTCAGAGATAGGAATTCAATACTGTCCTTCATTTATTACACATTTGCCAAGCACCTGCTCTGTCAATCAAGGGGATAGACAGCAGACCCCCTGCCTCCAGCCCTGCTTCCTTTGCAAAGTTGGGTTTGCTGGATTGAGGGTAGTTCACAGATTCTATGATCCAAGGGTCCTAGGAGTGAGATATGACATTTGTCAGTTGTATGGGAGGGATTTTGTCAGAAGGTCTCCCCTGAAGACACCACAGGCTCCCTTGTCTCCCTCTGGAGGGAATCTCAGTCCAAACAACAATGTACTTACACATCCTTAGATACAGAGACCTCCATGCTCATAGCAAGAGTGAGGGAGGGGGGCTTTTCAGTGGCAAGAAGAGGAAAGCCCTCCGATCGCTGACCCTGCATTGCCATGACAGCACCCCATCCTTCCATGGGCCATCTATGGAAAAACCACTTGAGAGTCACTCCCATTCTCAGACCCTGGGGCTGGGGCCTCCATTGGCTGCAGAGCCTGGTGTCATGACACCCCCTAATCAGAATAGTAAAGAAACATCACTTAGAAGACATCACCAAACCCAGGAAATGAACCACTCACTAAAAGTAGTGACTTTTACCCTTTTTGTAATTCCACGTTTCCAGGTGAATCACATGAGCTGCCTGAGAACAGGGATCCCCTTGCAAAGCCCTGCATTGCTTTTATATCCACGGGGCCTCCCACAGTACCAGGTGTAGTAGGCATTCGTAAATAGTTGTTAAGCAAATGATTCCCAGGTGTCTAGAGGTGATCTTCCAACACTGAAGAGCTTATATGCTGGATACCACTGGGCACACCTTACGCAAATTAACCTCTCCACCCTTCAGTATTCTCATGAGTAAAATTGGCATGATACTAGGAATAAGACTTATTGTCACGTGTTATGAGTTAAGTAACTTGGCCAAGGTCACATGGCTAACAAATGATTGGGCCATCATTTGGGCCAATCCAGATCTTGGGTCTGGGGGCTAAGCTAACAAGGCCGTAGAGCCATCTTAATGGAGGAGTGGGTCTGGGCCTGCTGCCCTCATAGGTGCTCATGTCTCCTGACCCCCACAGGACGGGCTCTGATAAAATAACATTTAAATGGCTTTTTTTTTTTTTTTTTTTTTTTTTTGCCAACTTGCTAGAGTAGGAAATGTGACCAAATTGCAAGCCTGAGGGAGGAAGTTAGTGCCAGCCTCTGCCATGTGGCAGTCCTGTGGGAAACTCTGGATGTGAAGTACTCCAGATCTCTTCCCTCTTCTCCCAAGCGCACTTCCCTTACCCTTATCACAGACACAAGTCATGAGCTAGACTAAGCTCCGCCAGGACAAGGGTTAAATCTATCTCATCCATCCTATAACTTCCTTGCCCAGAACAGTACCTGACAATAGCAGGGGCTAAAAACAAATTTGTTGAATGAATGAATGGTGAGATTACTGTGTGATGGGTAAGGATTTTTTTAAAAACAAAGAGCATCGAGTGTAACTGTTCAGGGAGAAAAAGCCAGTAGACATAGTTTTCTTTTCTTGGGACTCAAGTTTTGAATCAAATCCCAGAACGCAGATTCCAGAAGACATGACAAAAATAATTATCTTTAAAACTCACATTGTGTAGTGTGACTTTTCCTTGGAAATATTCAGTACACAATTTTGAGGATGCCGGTTGGGAGGGAAGATTTTTTTTTCCCCCTAATAAAATAGTACAGACCACTTCAATTATCTCTGGGAAAGGGATGTTTGTTCTTCCCTCAGCCCGTCTTTCACTGAGCTCTGCCTGCCTCGTGAGGAACTATGGGAAAGAACGGATGTGTCTGCTTCTTTCCTTTCCTCTAATAAAGTTTGTCATTTACTGAAAACTAAAATGCTGTCCCCTTCCCTGCATGATTCATACCCATCCTCTCCAGGTTTGGACCTCTGAGCCACTGGCGAGGGATGGAGCCCCATTGCCTTCCCTCCCACTGGAGCCTGCTCCGTGCTTGTATCAGCCTGGGCCAACATATTAGCCAAAGGGGAAAGATCTGTGTTTCTTTGCCCCTTACCAGGACTTCTGGGTTGTTTTCTGGCTCTCTGCAGAAAACAGAAAAGCTTAGATCAAAGTTGGCCTTTCTCTTCTTTGGGGAATCTAGGGAAATATAGAGCATGCCACAGCTAGCTGTCTTGGACGAGGGGGCCATCCCAGTCCGCATGAAAGGACATGAAGAGATGGCTGTTCGGTCTTCTTGCTGAAGCAAGGGCAGCATCCATGATATGTTGACAGCACATAAGTGCCACAGGGACAGGGATCCTTATCTGTTGAGTTTACTGATGTAGCCTAAGTCCCTGTACGTGTGCCTGGTACCTAGTAGGTGCTCAACAAATACATTTTGAAAGGATGAATAACTCTGGATAGTTTTTTGAAAAACACATCATTTTTCCTCTCCTGGAATGTCTTTCCTGCCTGGAATACCCCTCCCTCTTCTACCCTTCCTAAGGCAAAGTCCCATTTTTATTTCATGGGCAGCACAGTGTGACCTCCTCTGGGGCATTTTTCAGCACTCTCCGACCCAGGTGTAGGTATTACTGCCTCTTCAGAGCCCTCAAAGCACTTGATGCATTTCACTTTTCTTAGGGAAATGGGCAGATGAAGTTGCAATTATGTAGTTACATATTTTTGTCCTCCAAAAAGGTTTTTTCGATTAGACACCCCATTTGTTCATTTCTTTGTCCTAGCATCTACTAAAACTATTACCAGTCATTCTAGCATGGTGACTAAATGCTGCCTCTGGAGCCAGAAAACCTTGGTTTGAACTCCAGCTCTGCTATTTGCCAACCATGCAGACCTGGCCAATTACTCACTTCATGCTTTTGTTTTCTTTTTTTTGTAAAATGGTAATATTAACAGTATTTGTCTCCTAGGAGTTGTGAGGGCTTTAATGAATTAATACGTGTAAAGCACTTAGAACTCTGCTTTTTGAAAATTAAGCACTCAATAGTCACTTTTATTTTTTATTTTTTTAGAGTGGTACTTACAGTTAGTATCTTTTTTTTAATTTATTTTTGTCTGCGTTGGGTCTTCGTTGCTGCACGCAGGCTTTCTCTAGTTGCAGCGAGCGGGAGCTACTCTTTGTTGTGGTGGGCAGGCTTCTCATTGCAGTGGCTTCTCTTGTTGCAGAGCACAGGATCTAGGTGCGCGGGCTTCCGTAGTTATGGCATGCGGGCTCTAGAGCGCAGGCTCAGTAGTTGTGGCACACGGGCTTAGTTGCTCAGTGGCATGTGGGATCTTCCTGGACCAGGGCTCGAACCCATGTCACCTGTGTTGGCAGGTGGATTCTTAACCATTGCGCCACCAGGGAAGTCCCTAGTATCCGTTTTTAATTTCTTTTTAACAATGTACTTGTCTTTTGGTTGTTTCCTATTCAAGTAATCTTTTACCAGCAGTAACCTTTGATTTTTGTTTGGGAACTCATCTCACCCTAAATCCTAAATCTCAGTCTCTGTAGTTTTCTCAGAGCTACATTCTCTCCTCCCTTCCCCAGTGCAGTGGACTTGTGAATCAGGTCTGGCCAGTCATTTCCCTGGTTCCATGATTGGGTCAGAGATGGATACCTGACCTCATCACAGAAAGGAAAGTAGTGTGAAGCTTTTGTTGGGATTCCTGGGATGGAGGAGATTGCCCTCTCCACACTGCATGGAATCTGGAAAGATCTGAGTCACTACTCCAGCTTTCTCATCTCCAGAAGGGTAGGGATTATCTGAAAGCATCAAGAAGAAGAAGAGCTGGACCAAGAGACAGAGAGAGGAAAGCTGGGTCTTTGATGACATTGTTTGAGCCCCAATCAATCTAGGCCAGGAGCCAGCAACACTCTTGGACATTTCCTTTTATGAGCCCTATTCCCATGCTGATGGCTGCATAACAATTGCTCCTCAATTTAGTGGCTTGGACAATGGCAAACTGCATTTTGCTCATGAATCTTCAATTTGGGGAGGGTTCAGCAGAGATATCTCAGATCTCTTCCATTATGTGTCAAAGGTGGTGGCCTGTGGGCTGGGGGCTGGGACCATCTGAGGGCTTCGTGGTTGATGCTGGCAGTCAGCAAGGGGATGGGGAATCAGCTCCTCTCTTTATGGGTCTCCTCCCGTGGATTTTCCTCATGAGCTAGTCTGGGCTTCCTCCCATCATGGTGGCAGCTTTTCCCCGAATGAGCATCCCACTCTCACCCCCAATAAAAGAGAGAAGGAGGCAAAAACTGCATCCTTTTAATGGAAAGTCACTCGGCACTGATTCTGCCATCTTGATTGGTTGGAGCACTCACAAACCAACTTAGGTTCAAGAGGAGGGGAAGGGCAATATTCTGGAAGAGGATGTGGGACTGGAAATATATAGCTGTGGCCATTTCTGGAAAATGTTATGTGTCACAGACCTTTCTGATAAAGTTTGTTGTTTTCCCCTTTAATCAAGCCAAAACTTTTATCATCTTTTGTCCTGCTCCAAATTTGTTTAGGAAGAAAAAAATCTTGGATTGTAGGGAAACCTAACAACAGTGGCATCTGAATAGATTTATTCAACTAATTAGCTTTGCCAGTCAAGGCCGGCTCACTCTGTAAGCCTTAAGCAACATGGCACCCGAGATATATTTGTGCAAGCATTCTTAGCCTCTCAAGGCACTTTCATACCTATGAAACATCTTGGCCCATCCAATAAGGGCGGGCAGGTATTGTTAATTTTGACTTACCTGACCCCGTTTAACGATTAGCAGGGCTTGATAGAGAGAAAATCATAGTACTATGTAATAGACTGTAATGAGTTTAATAGAAGTCCTAAGTAAAATTGCTATAGGCTCATATACATTTGGGGAAAGTTGGGATGAAACAAAACAAAACAAGGGTTTCTTTTTAATTTTCAGGCTAGGACTTTCAAAGTCCTTAATGTGTCATTCACCACCGTAGACTGTAGAGCACAGACTATTCTGAGCTAATTGGACCCTGGAACATTTTCTTCTAAGACCCTCTTGCTCAATTCTGGTGCTCCTAGGAACACAGTTTGAGAAATGATGGCATTCCTAAGGTCTTGGAGGCAACTATAAACTTGTTGTATTATTTTTCCTACTTGCTTTTTTTTTAAAATGCTTTTTTTATGTTATTATTTTCTCCAGCCTATTAAATTTCATAGTTTTCATATAAACACTCCACAAATGGTATCCATATGAGAATGACATCTTCTGATTTATTTGGGGGAGTAACTGCTATCTTCCTGGGTGGGATAATGTCTTTCATCTGTAGAATGTGAGACTCTATGGTACGTGGTAACATTGACATGCCACTGAGCAAGATAAGTCTTTCTGCCACCAAGAGAAGTGCCTTTTCCCAGTTCGGAGGGGCTCTAATTCTTTTTGACAGTCTCATGGGTGCGCTGTGTCTGGTATATATTTCCTAGCTCTGGAAACTGGATCTAATCCTTCAAACCAGGACTTCCTTTCAAAGGCAACCCTGTGAGCCAACAAACAAATAGTGGATGTTCACTTTTCTTTCATAACAGTGTTGCTTTGCTAATATTCATTTGTTGTGTTTCTTTAGTTGTCGTTTGCTTGGCACTTGGCCCTTTTGTGATTGGTTCTTCTAAGCAGAAAGGGGAGTAGAACAATCCTAGAAATGTTGGCTTCCTCTCAACTTTTTTCATTTCACAGTAAAGTTCCCTGGTACTTGCTGCCCCATGAGCATTCTTATCAGGCAACTCCTGTATGGTTTCACGTGGTATTTGGTACCTATTGTCAAATATTTACAGGCTTCCAGCACTCAATGTGTGACATGGAACAGATCCCCCATTGGATTGAGCATCTACCCAGCAATTTAGAGTTCTTCTGTTGTGGGTTTCTGATGGAGAGAATATCACAAACAGCAGGAAGAAATCTTATCCACCAGATGCCACAGAAGTGTTACTCTGTTCCAGATCTCTCTCTCTTTAAGAAAAATTCAGCCCCATAATACAGAGGTCGTTAGAAAAGAGATTGTGCTTCTTATTTAGATCTTGTAGGCGATGGTAAGAGAAAAGGGCAAGGAAATAGACAACGGGCAGAGAGAGAGGGCTGATATTTGAGCCCAGCATCGCTCAAAGTATTTTCCAATTAATATCCATTCTGCAGAATTGTCATCAGTGGAAAAAGAGAGAGATTGTTTAGTCAGATGAATTTAGGAGAACTGCCATTAAGAACAGTTTTTAGTGTAGGACTCAGGGAAGCCCTTAATACATTAATGTGTTTATGTATCTCCCCAAGGAGGTAGTCCAAAAGGACAATGCTCTAGACATTTCACATGAATTAATTTCTTTTAATCCTCACACTTCCATGAAATAGGTAATATCATTACCCTCATTTTACAAATGCGAAAGGCGAGGCGCAAAGTTAAGACATTTCTTGCCCAGAGTCACTCGACAAACAGGTAGTGGAATTAGAAATTAAACCCAGGTCATCTGACTCCAGAGCTATTGCCCTGACCCACCATACCATACAGATTTGATAAATATTGAGGAAAGTGTGAATGTACCATGGGAGTTATTTCAGGGAAATGAAAGGTCATTGCCTTTCAAGTGGTTTTACAGCATGTTTCAAGGAGAGAATCTGATGGAAAGATATTTGTCCCTTTTCATGTGATCATCATACGCCTGATTCTTTCTAATGGCACCAGCTTCTCCCACTCGCATCATGTCTGTAAGCGTGCAGTGAATGGTCTATGTGAATCATGGCATTGTGTCTGGTGGCTCCTTCTTGACCTTGGAAAACTAATATTCAGGCTTTCCTCTTGCTTAAGATGTTCTTAAATTATACCAAAATTTCATGTGTCTTTTAAAAGCTAACAGAATTTATTTGTTAAAGCAGCCTTAGGTTTGCAGAAAAATTAAGCAAAAAGTACTTACAATTCCCACACACCCCCTTCTCCCCACTCCCATAACCAGTTTTTCCCATCATTAACATCTTGCATTGCTGTCGTACATTTGTTAGAATTGATGAACTGATATTGATATATTATTAATTAAGGGCCATAATTTACATTAGGGTTCACTTTTTGTGTTCTGTGGGTTTTGACAAATATGTAATGTCATGCATCCATTACATGTGCTATTACAGTATCACGCAGAAGAGCTTCACTGCCCTAAAAATCTCCTGTGCTCAAATGATTAATCCCTCTCTCTCCCTAGATCCAAACCCCTGGCAACTGCCTTTTCCAGAACGTCATATAATTGGAATCTATAGTATGTAGCCTTTGCAGATTGTCGTCTTTCACTTAGCAATGTAAATTTAAGATTCCTTCCAGTCTTTCTCAGCATGATAGTTCTTTTTTTTATTATTACTGAATAATATTTCATGATATGGACGTACCACAGTTTATTGATCCATTCACCTTTTGAAGGACATCTTGGTGCTTCCAAGTTTTGTCAATTATTAGTATAGCTGCTATAAGCACCCATGGCCAGGTTTTTCTGCAGATGTACCTTTTCAACTCATTTGGATAAATAACTAGGAATGTGATTACTGGATCACATAGGAAGAGCATATTTAGCTTTATAAGAAACGGCCAGACTACCTTCCCAAGTGACTGTACTGTGTTGCATATCCAGCAGCAATGAACGAGAGTTCCTGTTGCTCCACATCCTTGCCAGTATTTGATGTTGTCAGAGTTTCAGATTTTAACTCTTCTAATAGGTGTGTAGTAACATCTCATTGTTTTAATATGCAAGACATATGATGTTGAACATGACATATGATGTTGAACATCTTTCATGTGCTCATTTGCCATCTGCATATTTTCTGTGCTGAGATCTGTTCAGATCTTTTACCCATTTTTAAATCGGGCTGCTTTCTTCTTGAGTTTTAAGAGGTTTTTGTATATTTTGGATACAAGTCCTTTATCAGATATGTGTTTTGAAAATATTTTCTCCCAGTCTGTGGCTTGCCTTTTCATTCTCTTAATAGTTTCCCTCATAGAGGAGATTTTAAAAAATTGTAATGAAGTCTGACTTATCAGTTTTTCTTTCATGGATCATGGTTTTGCTGTTTTTAAAAAGTCATTGACAAACCCAAGGTTTGTTGCTTGTGTTAGTTTCATGTGTACAGCTGTAATGGTATTTTGTTGTGGCTTAAATTTGCATTTCCTTTGTGAATAAAGATGTTGAGCACCTTTTTTGTGTACTCAGCCACTTGTATATCTCCCTTTTTCAAGTTACTGTTCAAATCATTTTTTAATTTTGAATTGGGTTGTTTATATTTTGCGTTGTATAAGTTCTTTACACATTGTGGATGCACATTCTTTGTCAGATATATATTTTGTAAATATTTTCTCATCTGTGATTTGCCTGTTTTCTTAATGTTGTCTTCTGGCAAGCGGTGTTATGAATTTGGTGAAATCTAAAAAAAAAAGTCATTGACAGCCCATGGTCACCTAGATTTCTCCTATATTATCTTATAGGAGTCTTACATTTTTGTATTCTACATTTAGGTCTGTGATATATTTTGAGTTAATTTTTGTGAAAGATGTAACATCTATGTCTAGATTAATCTTTTTTTCTGTGTGAATATCCATTTGTTGCAGCACCACTTGTTTAGAAAGCCTACTTTTTGCATTGAATTGCCTTTGCTTCTTTGTCAATGATCAGTTGACTATATTTGTGTGGATCTATTCCTGGGCTCTCAACTCTGCTGCATTGATCTGCCCATTATTTCACCAACACCACACTGTTTGATAATTGCAGCCTTATAGCAAGGCTTGAAATTGGGTGGTATGCGTGTTTCAAATATCTTCTTCTTCGACATTGTGTAGGCTCTTCTGGTCTATTGCCTTTCCATATCAATTTTAGAAACAGTTTGTAGATATCCACAAAATAACTTGCGGAGATTTTGATTGGGATTGCTTTGAATCTAATATCAAGTTGGCAGCTCTACAATATTGAGACTTCTTATCCATGAACATAGAATATCTCTCCATTCATATTTAGATTTTTTATGATTTCTTTCATCAATGTTTTATAATTTTTTCACATATTTTTATGTTTATTATTTCTCTGTGTGTGTGTGCACGTGTGTGTGTATGTGTGTATGTAGTATATGTTTTGTTAGATTTATACCTAAGTATTTCTCTCTTTTTTTGGTGCCAATGTAAATGATACTGTGTTTATAAATTAAAATTTCAATTCCAATTTTTCATTGTTGGTATATGGGAAAGCAATTGACTTTTAATATTAACCTTGTATTTTGTAACCTTGCTATAATTACTTGTTAGTTCCAGGAGTATTTTGGTAAATTCTTTGCAATTTTCTACATAAACCATAATGTCAGCTGCAAGCAAAGTATTATTTCTTCCTTCCCAATTGTATACCTTTTATTTCCTTTCCTTGTCTCATTGCATTAGCTAGGAATTCCAGAATAATGTTGAATAGGGTTGGGTAGAGGAGACATCCTTACCTTGTTTCTGATATTATGAGGAAAGCTTCTAGCTTCTCACTATTAAATATGATATTAGCTGTAGGTTTTCTGTGATGTGTCATTGTGGAAGTTCCCTTCCATTCCTATTTAGCTGAGAGGTTTTATCATGAATGGGTGTTGAATTTTGTCAAACACTTTTTCTACATCTATTGATATGATCATCTGATTTTTCTTCTTTAGCCTGTTGATGTGATGGGTTACAGTAATTGATTTTTGAACATTGAAGTAGCCTTGCTTAACTGGGATAAATCTCACTTGGTTGTGCTGTATAGTTCTTTTCATACATTATTGGGTTTAATTTGCTAATATTTGGTGACTTTTTTGCATCTATGTTTTATGAGATTTTATTTTTCTGTAGTTTTTGTTCTTTTAGAATGTCTTTGCCCGGTTTTGGCATTAGGATGATGCTGTTCTCATGCAAAGCAATAGGAAACTTTCCCTCTAATTTTATATTTCTGGATAAGATTGTAGATAAATGGCACAAATTCTTCCTTAAGGGTTTGGTAGAATTCACCCCGTGAAACCGTTTGGGCTTCACCAGTGAAATCATTTTGGCATCACTAGTGAAGCCATTTGGGCCAGGTGCTTTCTGTTTTAGAAGGTTATTTATTTATACCACAACCACCCATTTCACCCACCCCTGCCTCTGGCAACCACTAATCTGTTCTTTCTATCTGTGAGTGCAGTTTTCTGTTTTTTAGATTCCACATGTAAGTGAGACTATACAGTATTTGCCTTTCTCTTTCTTACTAATTTTACTTAGCATAATGCCCTCAAAGTCCATCAGTGTTGTTGTAAATGGCAGACTATCCTTTTTTATGGCAAAAAAATATATACCTATGAATATATATCACATTTCCTTTATACATTCGTATATATGCATTTCCTTTATGCACTTATATGTAATATATATGTGAACATTTATCACATTTCCATTAAGCATTCAGCTGTGTATGAACCCTTGGTTTGCTTAGCTTGTTTCCATGTCTTGGCTATTGTAAATAATGCTGCAATAAACATAAGGTGCAGATATCTTTTTGAGACAGTGATTTCATTTCCTTCAGACAAATACCCAGAAGTGGAATACCCAGAACTACCATACTAGATTGTATGGTAGTTCTATTTTTAATTTTTTGAGGAAACTCCATACTGTTTTCCATAGTGGCTACACCAATTTACCTTCCCACCAAGAGTGCACAAGGGTTTCTTTTTCTCCATATCCTTGCCAACACTTGTTATTTCTTCTCCTTTGGATAATAGCCATTCTTACAGATTTGATGTGATATCTCTTTGTGTTTTTAATTCACATTTCCCATTATTCATTGTTTTAATTTCTTTAGTAGATATAAGCCTATTCAGGTTACTTATTTCTCTTGGTGTGAGTTTTGGTAACTTGTATAATTCAAGGAATTGGTACATTTCATCTTAATTATCAAATCTGTGGGCATAGAGGTGTTAATAATATTCTTTTATTATCCTCTTAATGTCCATAGGGTTAGTAGTGATGGCTCCTCTTTTGTTTCTAATATGAATAACTTGGGTCTCCTCTCCTTTCTTCTTGGTTAGTGTGACTAAATGTTTGTTAATTTTATTGACACTTACGATGAACCAGCTTTTGTTTTCATTAATTTTCTCTACCGATTTCCTTATTTCAATTTCATTGATTTCTGTTCTAACTTTTATTTTTTCTTCTCATCTTATTTGGATCTAATTTGCTCTTCTTTTTCTAGTTTCCTAAGGTGGAAGCTTTGGTTATTGATTTGGATCTTTCTTCCTTTCTAACATGTCCATTCAATGCTATAAGTTTCCCTCCAAGCACTGCTTTTGCTGCATCCCACACATTTTGATAAGTTGCATTTTCATTTTCATTTGGTTCAAGATATTTTAAAATTTCAGTTGGCACTTCTCTTTGGTCCACGTGTTATTTAGAAGTATGTTGTTCAGTTTTCAAGTACTCAGAGATTTTCCAGCACTATGTTATTGATTTCTAGTTTTATTCCATTGTGGTCTGAGAGACTACTTTCTATGATTTCTATTCTTTTAGATATGTGAGGCTATGCTTTATGGCCCAGAATGTGGTTTGTCTTGGTAAATGTGGGCTTTAGAAAAATATGTTCTGCCATTGTTGAATGAAATATTCTATAAATGTCAAGTAGATTCAGTTGATTGATGGTGCTGTTATGTTCAGCTGTATCCATATATAGTGGACCATTAGATCTGTCAATTACTGTTAGAGGGTCATTGAAATATCCAACTATAGTAGTGAATTTGTCTAGTTCTCCTTGTAGGTCTATTAGGTTTTGTCACATGTATTTTGACACTCTACTGTTAAACACATACACATTAAGGATTTTTATGTCTTTGTAGAGAATTGACCCCTTTATAATTACATAATACCCCTATTTATCCCTGATTATTTTCCTTGATCTGAAGTCTGCTTTGTCTCAAATTAATATAGCTACTCCAACTTTGATTAGCTTTAGCATAGTATGTCTTTCTCCATCCCTTTACCATCAATATATCAGTATCTTCCTATTTAAAGTGGGTCTCTTGTAGGCAATGTATAGTTGGTACTTGTTGCTTTTTGTTGTTGTTGTTGCTGTTATCAGCTCTCACAGTCTATCTTTTAATTGGTATATTTAGACCATTCACATTTAAAGTGACTATTGATATCATTGGCTTAATATCCACTGTATTTGTATCTATTTTCAATCCAGTACTCTTATTCTTTGTTTCTTTTCTTCCACTCTTTTTCTATATTCTGTGCTTTTAATTGAACAGTTTACATAATTCCATTTTCTCTCCTCTCTTAACAAATCAGTTATAATTTTTTTGTTCATTAGTGGTTTCACTATAGTTTTCAGTATAAATTCACAAGTTATCCAAGTCCACTTTCAAATAACACTTTACTACTTCATGGTTAGTGCAGGTATTTTATAACAGAGTTTTCCCATTTCCTCTCTTACATTCCTTATAATATTGTTGTCTTTCATTTCACTTATCTAAATGACAGTCACTGAAAACATTGTTGCTATTATTATTCTGAACAAGTTGCCATCTGTTACACCAATTAAAAATAAGAGAAACTAATTTTACTCTCATTTATTCATTCTCTAGCACTTTTCCCATCTATTATTTGCTTGTTTGTTTATTCATTTTTATTACAGTTGATTTACAGTATTTTATTAGTTTTGATATATAACACTTTAAATATTTTACTTCACTCTTTTCTTGCTTGCATGATTTCTGTAATTTGTAATTTTATTCCTCTATATGTAAAGTGCCCCCACCCTCTGGCTCCTTGCAAGATTTTCCCCTTTTTAAAAATTTTCTGAAGTTTGAATATAATATGCCTAGGGGTAGGCTTCTTAGTGTATACAGTTTTTCACAGTCTCTAAGTTTTCTGAACCTGAAGTTTGTTGTCTGTCATTAATTTTGGAAATTACTCAGCCATTATTACTTCAAATATTTCTTTGGCTTCTTTTCCACTCACTGTTCCCTCTGGTATTCCCATTGTGCACATGTTACATCTTCTGTAATTGTCCCACAGTACTTTTATATTCTGTTCTTTTTAACTTTCTTTCATTTTTCTCTCTACCTTCAGTTTGGAAAATTTCTGTGGATATATCTTCAAGGTCACTGATTCTTCTCTCAGCTGTGCCCAGTCTACAGATGAGCCCTTCCAAGACATTCTTAATTTTTGTTACAGTGTTTTTGAATTCTCACATTTCCTTTTGATTCTTTCCTATGGTTTCCATCTTTCTGTTTATATTACCCATTTGCTCTGTAGTCCACCTATTCCATTAGAACCTTAGCATATTAATCAAAGGCATTTTAAATTTCTAGTCAAAGGTATTTCAGAAATTTCTAATTTCTGCCATAGGTGAGCCTGGTTCCAATGCCTGCTTTGCCTCTTAAAATTGTGCTTTTGCCTCTTAGCATGCCTTGTAATATTTTTTTTAAAATTAGATGTGATGTATTGGGTTAAAGAGACTGAGGTAGATATGCCTGTACTGTGAGTTTATCTGGCTAGAATTTAGGCTGCATTTGCTGCTTGCTGTGGCTCTAGGTATCAGAGGCTAATTTTTCCTCTCTTATTTTTGTTTTTGCCTCCCCTGGTCTCTCTGGGTTTCCCTAGAGGCTTCTTAAATAAACTCCAAGCCTTGAAGTTCATTTCCCTGTAAAGCACTGCTAACAATACAGGAGTCTGATAGATGTGGTGGAAAATGTGGGAGCAGTGGAAGCATCCTATAGGCCCGTAATTAGTTCTCATTGTTTTAGACTATGATCTGAACTGTGACATTCAGAAGAGCTTCTCAGCTTTTTTCTCCCTTAGGTGAGACAGGAAGTCTAGAGTGTGATGTACATGGACATTTCCCTTCTTCTCGATGAAGTCTAGAAGGGCCTAGAGTTGGGTATTTTCCTTCCTCCAGGTCAGTTAGTCTCCGGTAAAACCCAAGTCATTAGGCTCTGATAAAACGTTTCTTTTCTTATACAAATTTATTTCTTTATTTAGCTGTATAACTGACATAGAGTATTACGTTAGTTTCAGGTGTACAACATAATGATTTACTATTAGTGTATATTGTGAAACGATCACCACATTAAGTCTAGTTAACATCCATCACCATACATAGTGGTTTCTATGTACCACCGTTCATAGGGGTACATAAAAGGGGTTGTTTTGAGGGAAGTCCTTTATTAAGCAGGATGGAATATTCTAGGAGTATTTCAAAATGGTTATTTCCTTACTTCTCTTGCCCTCCACCCCACCAGAAACACAAAGGGATGTGTCTCCAGCATACATCCTGAGAACCTAGTGGAGCTCCTGGAGGTGAAAGCTCACAAAAGTGCGTGGTCCGTCCCCCCACCTCTCCTCAAGACTTTGTCTCTCAGACTAGTCCACATGGAGCTTCTGGAAATTTTTCAGTTACACTTTAAGTGTTCCTACCAGAACTGGCTTCAGTGGCAGCCTCTGTTCCTGTTCTTCTGCTCCAAGTGTCCACCTCTGTATCCACCTCTCTCTCTAGCTTTCAGGGCAGTGATTTATCCTATACGTCAATTCTCTGATGACCCAAGAAGAATTGTTGATTTTCACTCTAGTAGCTTTTTTATTGTTGTGAGGTTGAAAGTGACAACTTCCAAGTTCTTTACATGGCATACCAGAAACTAGAAGTCAATTTCATGTGCTTTTGAGGAGAAACACTTCCCACACTCCATCTGCAGTCTCTTTGGATTATTTTTCCTGCTTCTGCACCTTCTCTCCTACTAGAAATTCTCTTCCCACCTGTAAATAATGATAAACATTTTACTGCTCATTTGTTCCTCCACCAATGCACAGTGGATTCTCTTCACAGAAGACATTTGTAGTACTTATTCCCATACCATCCATCTGACCCAAACTTTTGTCTTCCTTTGACTTTTTCTGATCATTTTGTGACCCGATCTTTCCAGAGAGACATATAAAAGGCTTAACGTGAACTAAAACAACCTGAGAGTCGATATAATTCCTTTCTCCCTAAGGGTCTCCTGAGACCTTGCAGGGTGAATTCAGAGACAAGAGAATTCATGAATTCTGACCATAAAGGGCATGTCCTCCCTACCTCTCAATCTCAAGCTTCCAGCTACCCATAGGGTGACCTTGTAAGAATAAGAAAAAGGCAATCTTCCCTTAAGAACTCTACTTCTAGTTCTCATTCGTTAGCATAGTAATTTTGTGAGAGCAGGTTACTTTACTACCATCTGAAAGGAAATGTTGTAATACAGGCACATCTAAGATGCTTACCCTGTGAATGGAGCCCTCTTGGATATGCATGCACAATCCGTACATCCAGATTGGGAGGCCCTGCCTCTGATTGCTTAAGACATTTAAAAGGGATTCTCAATCAGAACCATAAAAAAGCAGACCTCTGAATCCCTCTTACTAAATTTAAAAGCTAACATTTTGTTTCTTTAAATGTTCTCTTTTTATGCTCAGTTAAATCTCTTCTCTGTTCATTTCACTATTATCTGTTCTTCAAAACCCAGCCTAAGTCCTACCTTCTCTAAGACAATTTCAATAACTGCTGCAAACCTCACTGATCTCCCACATCTCTTAAAATCTACACCACTGATCTGCCTCATAGAGTCCATTATATATTGCCATGTCTTGTTCACTGTTATCTCAGAAATGTTAACTTTTCCACCTAAGGAGGTTGGGATGCCCTGAGCACAGAAACAACACTTTTACATTGTTTTATGTCCCCCATTGCCTTTATCTGGGGGCACTGAGTGGTCTTTTTGTAAACACATACTGGTTAGATGATAGTATCATTAGAAGACAAATGAACTGTAGGTTCTCCTAAACTTTTGTTGCCTCAGCCTTTGATGGTTGACTCCCTGGGTCTCAGCTATAATTAATCCTCTCCATTTTTTATAACTTTACACCTGGATAAAGACATAAGACAAATCTGAACAAAGAACAATACCCTAGATTGAGAGTGTGAATGAAATAATCATAAAAATGTAAAAGTGAGCAAAAGGGGGTTCATATACATTTTTAGCGAATTTTGGTGGTTTTCTTTTTTGTCTGTTTATTTTTTATTGGACTGTAAATGATTTACACTGTTAGTTTCTGCTATAGAGTTCTGTCCACTTTTTTAGACTTTTCCTATATAGGTTATTACAGAGTATTGAGTAGAGTTCCCTGTGCTATATAGTAGGTCCTTATTAGTTATCTATTTTATATATACTGGTGTGTATATGTCAATCCCAATTTATCCCTCCCCCCAACCCTTCCCCCACTGGTAACCATAAGTTTGTTTTCTACATCTGTGACTCTATTTCTGTTTTGTAAATAAGTTCATGTGTACCATTTTTTTTAGATTCCACATGTATGTGGTATCATATGATATTTGTTTTTCTCTGTCTGACTTCACTCAGTATGAAAATCACTAAGTCCATCCATGTTTCTGCAAATGGCATTATTTTGTTCTTTTTTATGGCTAATATTCCATTGTATATATGCACCACATCTTCTTTACCCATTCCACCATCAATGGACATTTAGGTTGCTTCCATGTCCTGGCTATTGTACATAGTGTTGCAATGAACATTGGGGTACAGGTATCTTTTCAAATTATGGTTTTATCCAGATATATGCCCAGGATTGGATTGCTGGATCATATGGTAACTCTATTTTTAGTTTTTAAGAAACCTCCATACTGTTCTCGATAGTGGCTGTACCAATTTACATTCCCACCAACAGTGTAGGAGGGTTCCCTTTTCTCCACACCTTCTCCAGCATTTATTGTTTGTAGATTTATTGATGATGGCCATTCTGACTGTTGTGAAATGATACCTCCTTGTACATTTTATTTGCATTTCTCTGATAATTAGTGATGCTGAGTATCCTTTCATGTGCCTCTTGGCCATCTGTGTGTCTTCTTTGGAGTAATGTTTATCTAGATTTCCTGCACATTTTTTGATAGGTTTTTGGGGTTTTTGATATTGAGTTGCATAAGCTGCTTGTATATTTTGGAGATTAATCCCTTGTCAGTTGCTTCATTTGCAATGTTTTCTGCATTCTGTGGGTTGTCTTTTGGTTTTGTTTACGGTTTCTTTTGCTGTGCCATACCTTTTATGTTTCATTAGGTCCTATTTGTTTATTTTTGCTTTTATTTTCATTAGGAGGTGAATCAAAAAAGATCTTGCTGCAATTTATGTCAAAGAGTGTTCTGCTTATATTTTCCTCTAAGAGTTTTATAGTATCCAGCCTTACATTTAGGTCTTTAATCCATTTTGAGTTAATTTTTGTGTATGGTTTTAGGGAAGTGTTCCAATTTCATTAATTTACATGTAGCTGTCCAGTTTTCCCAGCATCACTTATTGAAGAGACTGTCTTTTCTCCATTGTATATTCTTGCCTCCTTTGTCATAGATTAGTTGACCGTAGGTGCATAGGTGCATCTCTGGACTTTCTATCCTGTTCCATTGATCTCTATTTCTGTTTTTGTGCCAGTACCATAATGTTTTGCTCACTGTAGCTTTGAAGTATAGTCTGAAGTCAGGGAGCCTGATTCCTGCAGCTCCGTTTTTCTTAAGATTGCTTTGGCTATTCGGGGTCTTTTGGGTTTCCATACAAATTGTAAAATTTTTTGTTCTAATTCTGTGAAAAATGTCATTGGTAATTTGATGGGGATTGCATTGAATCTGTAGATTGCTTTGGATAGTATAGTCATTTTGACAATATTGATTCTTCCAATTCAAGTATATAGTGTATCTCTCCATCTGTTTGTGTCATCTTTGATTTTTTCGTCAGTATCTTATAGTTTTCTGAATACAGGTCTTTCACCTCCTTATGTAGATTTATTCCAAGGTATACTATTCTTTTTGATGCAATGGTAAATGGGATTGTTTCCTTAATTTCTCTTTCTGATCTTTTGTTGTTAGTGTTTAGGAATGCACAAGACATCTGTGTATTAATTTTGTATCCTGCAACTTTACCAAATTCATTAATGAGCTCCAGCATCTTCAGGATTCTCTATGTATAGTATCATGTCATCTGCAAAGAGTGACATTTTTACTTCTTCTTTTCCAATTTGGATTCCTCTTATTTCTTTTTCTTCTCTGATTGCCGTGGCTAGGACTTCCAAAACTATGTTGAATAAAAGTGGCAAGAGTGGACATCTTGTCTTGTTCCTGATCTTAGAGGAAATGCTTTCAGTTTTTCACTGCTGAGAACGATGTTTGCTGTGGGTTTGTCATATATGGCCTTTATTATGTTGAGGTAGGTTCCCTTGATGTCCACTTTCTGGAGAATTTTTATCATAAATGGGTATTGAATTTCATCAAGAGCTCTTTCTGCATCTATTGAGATAATCATATGGTTTTTATTCTTCAGTTTGTTTATGTGGTGTATCACATTGATTCATATATATTGAAGAATCCTTGCGTCCCTGGGATAAATCCCACTTGATAAAGTGTATGATCCTTTTAATATGTTGTTGGATTTGGTTTGCTAGTATATTGTTGAGGATTTTTGCATCTATGTTCATCAGTGATATTGGCCTTTAATTTTCTTTTTGTGTGGTATCTTTGTCTGCTGTTGGTATCAGGGTGACGGTGGCCTTGTAGAATGAGCTTGGGAGTGTTCCTTCCACTGTAGTTTCTCGGAATAGTTTCAGAAGGATAAATGTTTGATAGAATTCACCTGTGAAGCAATCTGGTCCTGGACTTTTGTTTGTTGGAAGTTTTCAAATCATAGTTTCAATTTTAATACTTGTGATTAGTCTGTTCGTATTTGCTGTTTCTTCCTGGTTCAGTCTTGGAAGGTTGTACCTTTCAAAGAATTTCTCAATTTCTTCTAGGTTGTCCATTTTATTGGCATATAGTTGCTTGTAGTAGTCTCTTATGATCCTTTGTGTTTCTGTGGTGTTCATTGTAACTTCTTTTTCATTTCTAATTTTATTGATTTGATGAGTCCCTGTCCCTTTTTTTTCTTGATAAGTCTGGCTAAAGGTTTATCAGTTTTGGTTATCTTTTCAAAGAACCAGCTTTTAGTTTTAGTTTCATTGATCTTTTCTGTTGTTTTCTTCATCTCTATACTGTTTATTTCTGCTCTGATCTTTATGATTTCTTTCCATCTACTCACTTTGGGTTTTGTTTGTTCTTCTTTCTCTAGTTGCTTTAGATGTAACATTAGGTTATTTATTTGAGATTTTTCTTGCTTCCTGAGTTATTAATATTGTATTGCTATAAACTTCCCTCTTAGAACTGCTTTTGCTTCATCCCATAGATTTTGGATCATCGTGTTTTCATTGTCATTTGTCTCTAGGTATTCTTTGATTTCCTCTTTGATTTCTTCAGTGATCCATTGGTTTTTTAGTAGCATATTGTTTAGCCTCCACATGTTTATGTTTTTTACAGTTTTTTTTTCCTGTAGTTGGTTTCAAATCTCATAGCGTTGTGGTTGGAGAAAAGGCTTCATATGATTTCAGTTTTCTTAAATGTACTGAGGCTTGATTTGTGGCCTGAGATATGATCTATCCTGGAGACTGTTCCATGTGCACTTGACAAGGAAGTGTATTGTGCTGCCTTTGGATGGAATGTCCTATAAATATCAGTTAAGTTCATCTGGTCTAATGTGTCACTTAAGGCTTGTGCAACACAGAAAACAATGAGAAAAATCCCATACAAAGGCCTTAGAAAACTAGGCAGAGGGCAGCTTAGGAAGTAGATATCAGCAAATAATAGCTAGAAGTCAGTGGAAGCAATTTAAAGATACCTCGGAGGAGCACAAGCTGGACAGAAGCATACAGGCGAGTTTGTAACATGGAGTTGGGCAGCCTTTATCGCAATGCAGCCCCGACACCAGTACTCTGAGAGCATGATGATATTCAATGGACTTTGCTTTCATTGTGGTCTCTTATCTTCGCTGTCTATTATAGTAGTCACTAGCCATATGTGGGTATTTATATTTAAATTGTTTAAAATTAAATAAATTAATTAAATTTTTTAAAACTTCAGTTTCTCATTTGCACTATCCACATTTCAAGTACCCAATAACAACATGTGGCTGATAGCTACCATATTACAGAATACAGAATAGACTGTTTTCAGCATTGCTGAACATTCCAATAGGTAGCATTGGATTAACTATCGCTTCCATCATTTCAGTTAATTTTCCCAAGAAACATATGTGCTCAGACATCACACTTTTGTTTGCTGACCAGTTTAAAATAATGAGAAAAAGAGTAGAATTATTCTGTTCGTGATAGGTCCAATATAGAATCTCCAGTGAGAGGCTTAAGCGCAAACCTGGAATTCAGTCAAAAATGTTGATTATCTATCCATCGCTACACTTATCCCCCTGTGTGCTCTCTTTTTCTCTTCCTCTAAGCATGTCCTGTCAAGTTGGAAAATAAGTGATTATTGGAAGCCAGTCAGGTTGAGTAACAGACACCAATTAAGTATCTATTGAAAAGAGCCAACATGATGCTGGTTAATTCTGGCTTTTGGACTCCATGGTCCCCTATTGGTATTATGCAGACCTCCAGCAGGGTTTAGGATATGGTTCTCCAGTTCCTCTGTCAGACACCCACAGGGCACCCTGGATGCTCTCGACAGCATCAAGGGAAGCCTGGAGTTCCAGGACTGGATCTTCTTGTAATTGATGACAAATGTTTACAGCTGCCACATCCCCAAGTTGTAATATATGTTTCTTATCTTAAAGGAAATGTCATGGCACATAGAAGATGTCCTTTTGGTTTTATAAATGTACTGGAGATGAATTGGGAGTGTTTTGAAGCATCAATTTGCAGAGAAAAAAATGGGAATGGGATGGTAACAATCATGGCCAGACGCTATGCTAGAGACTTGACAACAAAGAGTTCCCATTTAAATATGACAAGAACCCTGCCATGTAGGAATTATACCCACTGTTACTGATGAGGAAACTGAGGCTAAGTGAGGTCAAGCGATTTTACAACCATTTCAAATGTTGCCATTAAGTGGCAGAGGTGGGACATAAACCCATCATTGTCTGACACCAATTTTGAGTTCTCTACCTTATACTCCAGCAGTATTTGCTGTACAGATAAGAAAGCATGGCCTTTTGACTGGGACCACCTCTTCCACTTCATCAGAAGTCCACACAGGCTCCAATTGGGAAGTCCTAAGAATTTGGGCACTGTTAAAGTTGGAAGATTTTTACTTTTGTCAGGGGTATATATGTAGGGATCTTGGCCCACATCTTGTATTTATTGAATCATTCTTCTTCCAGCAAACAGTTATTAAGAAGCTATTGTGCATCAGTTGTTGGGGATATAGAGATGAATAAATAAAGCATGAATTCTGCCTCAAGTAGCTCAGAATATCCTGTATGATATAGATACATCAATAAGCTATTACAAAACAGGGTGACAAATGTAGTGAGAGAAGGAAACATAGGGTGCTCTGCAGTGGAATTCCAGAGGTAAGATGGTGGGAGGAGTAGACAGGAGCAGGCAGTGAGGGGATGCATTGTGGAGAAATTAAAAGTAATAACAGAAGCAACTAAAAGTGAGGCTTCTTTTTAAATATCACCACGTGGTAATAAATACTAGGCAATGTCAGCAATAAAATTCTCCTACTCCCCCAAATAATTTCTTGGTCTAACTTCTAAATAATTGCTCATGTTACTGTTGAATTTAAATAATAAATACATAAACAGGAAATTGGCACATTTTTGCTACCTTTCCTTTAGGAAACCTTTCACTCTACATGGAAGTTAATTCAGAGAACTCCCAGTTGTACCATCAACTCACCCCCCCCCACACACCTCCATCCCCCAACACATACCTAACTACACTCATTTGTTTCCAGAGTCAGTTCATGATGGTACAGATGAGCTCACCTCTGATATTGTTTGTCTCCAGCCTCTGAAGTACTATGTATTCCTGCATTTAAACACTAGATTCAAAAGAAGCAATGAGAGCACAATGGTTGGAAGGATGACAGGACTAGAGTTACTTCATGCTAAGTGACCACCTATTTGATTTAAAATGAAAAGCTGAAACAGTACAAACCTGTAGTAGTTTTATTACAGGTCAGGAGAGATTTTAATTCATACATGAAATATTTTACAGATTTTGTGAAAACCTTTTAAATTGGCATCTATTCTTTTAAAGTTGTCAATTGTTTTTAAACTAATGAACACATTAGGAAAATAATGATTATTATGAATTATTATGTGATTTCAACTGAAAATAATTTCATCATTTAGAAGAGAGAGGTGTTAAAAAGAAATCTGCACTAGATATCTGATACACTAGGTCCAGCACTGGTGCTGGAGGTTCAGATAAGGAGGCTCCTGACACCTATAGGCTTGACAGAGCCCAGTGCATTTGAAGAGCTCAGGATAGTGGGAATCTAGGATAGCTGTTAGGAGGAACAAGAGCTGAGTTTGATGAGGCCAACAGGGACCAGGTAAGGAAGGCCAGAGGCTTAGAAGGTTTTGAACAGGGAGAGAAATGGTTAAATTTGTGCATTGCAAAGTCTGTTGACAGGAAGTATGACATAGGCAGCAGCCTGTTTTTTTATGTCACTTCATTTCTTTTGAACTTAAAAAATGTTAACAACTTATTTTAACTTAACTTCAGGCTTACAGAAAAGTTGCAAAAAGACTTTTCAAATATCCTTTGCCCAGAATCCCCAACAATTATATCTTAGCAGGATTGATACAATACTGTAAATACACTACTATTATCTAATCTATAGACCTTATTTGAATATCACCAATTTCCCACTAATACCCTTTTTTTGGGTCTAGGATTCAACACTGCATTTAGTTATTATGCTTTTACTTAGTATCTCCTCGAATTTGGGACAGTTCCTCAATCTTGCTTGGTTTTTCATGACTTCAGCACTTTTGTGAAGCACTGGCCATTTATTTTGTAGCCTAATCCTCAGTGGGAGTTTGTCTGCTGTCTCTACATGATTACATTCTGATTTAATTTTTCAGCAGAAATACTGAAAATTTGATATTATGTCCTTCTCTAGACACATATCAGGAAACACTTATTGATTTGTGATATTACTGATAATGTTAACATCACTTTGTTAAGGGGACATATGCTAGGTTTCTTCAATGTGCTTATTATTTTTTCCATTTGTCATTATTATTTTTTCCATTTGTGTGGAGATATTTTGAGACCATATAAATATCCTGTTTCTCATCATTCTTCCACCCACAAATTTTAGCATCCACTAATCATTTTTGCCTGAAACAATTTTTGCCATGATGTTTCTCAAATGATGATTTTCTATTTCCACAATTTCTTCTATATGCCTTAGTTGGAATTATGCTGTAATGAAAAGCTCTCTTATTTATTCATTTATATCAGCATATAAATGTACATCTATATAAGTATCAGTATATATGAGTATAAAGCCATGAATGCTTATTTTAATCTATGGCTTATAATTGATTACTGTCATTATTTATTTTGTTCCTTAAAATTTCCCAGACTTGGCCATTGGAAGTCTCTTTATGTTGACTTCTGAGTCTTTGTAACATGTCCCCAATGTTTTCTTCTTGCTCAAGGTAACTAAAAAAAACAGAATTTGGATATATTAGGTCTCTTTTTTCTATTATTGACATTAGATCATCTGATACTGTCTTGCAGCTCTAGGCTGCTCTGTTCTGTGTCTCCCCACTTCCATTCTTTTTTCTCCTTGTGTTTCAGTTTGGGTAATTTCTCATAACCTATCTTCCAGTTCACTGATTCTTTCCTCAGCTGTGTCAGTCTACTGATTAACCCATCCTGAGCGCTATTCATATCTGTTACCACGTATTTTTATTTCTAGGATTCACCTATGGGTTTTTCTTGTAGTTTCTTTATATCTTCAAAAATTACCTACCTGTTTATGAATGCTGTTTGTTTTTGAATGCTGTTTACCATGTTTACTGGTGCCTTTAGCATGTTAATCATATTTATGTTTAATTCCCTGTCCGATGTTTTCAACATCTGGTTTACCCTTGAGCATGATTCTGCTGATCGCTTTGTCTCTTGGCAGCGGGTACATTTTCTTGCTTTTTAGCATCTTGTCATTTTTGATTGAATGGCAGACATTGTGTATAGATCAGTTGTGGCTGAGGTAAATAGTATTTTTGCCTAGAAACAGGCATATTTCTTCTGTTGGGCCATTAGTAAGGGGGTTTAGTCAGTCTAGTTAGGACTTGAACTGAGTTTGGGTTTTATTGTTACCTATAATGTACTCTATCTTTAAATTCTTTAGCATTACTTTGTGTTTAGGTTGTTGGCTCTGGCATGGGTAGCACTTCTCAGTGCCCCTGTTCCACCTTCAACTGTCAGCCTTCCCCATGCACCTGTGCCACAGAGTGGTTTCTCTCCATGCTTTTAGCCATTCCGTACTTTAGTAACTTCTGTTTTTGCTCTGTGTTAATTTTCTTCCTTGTGCTTTCTTTTAGTTTATTTTCTTTTACTTCTTTGTATTTTTGTTGAGCTGAATATTTAAGTTTTCTACTTTGATTGTTTCATTTTTATTTATAAGAGTATTTATGGCTATGCAGTTTCTGACAGTCATTGCTTATAGATTCTGATTATCGGTGTTTTCATTACCATTAATTTTTAAAAATTCTGTATTTTCAATGTGTACTTTACATGAGGTTGTTTTCAATTACAAGTGAAAGGGCATTTTGGATTTTTTATTTTCTTAATGATAGCTAAGTGTTCATTGGTTTTTTTGCATAGTGATCAGACAGTATTAGTTATATTTCTATTTTATGAAACTTATTACTAGTTTCTTTGTAACATAATATGGGATCAATTTTATGATGACTCACAAGTAGTTTAGAAGAAGGTATATTCTCTGTTATCAGTGTGAGATGTATGTGTGTGTTATCAGTGTGGGATGTTCGTGTGTGTGTGTGTGCGTGTGCGTGTGTGTGTGTGTGTGTGTGTGTGTATCCTTGAAGCTCAAGGATTTTTCTTTTATCTTTGAAGTATAATAGTTTTATATCATTATCTCAGTGTTGATCATCCATGGTTAATTTCCCAATAATGTTATGGGCCCTTTCAATATGTAGATTCAAGTTTTTTGTTTGTTTGTTTCTGGAAATAGTACTGAATTACAGTTTTAAATATTAGATATGCTCAATTATTTTAGTTTTCTTGTTCTGGGCCTCCAATTATATGTATGTTATTTCTTCTTTGCCTGTTTTCCATTACTAACAGTTTTTCTCTGTCTTTCCTCCTTCTTTCTTTACCTCATTTCTGTTATCTTGGCTATTTCCTACCTTTATTCAATACTGTTTATTAAATTTTCATTTGAATCTACATTCCCCTGAGAATCTTACAATTTACTCTTAATTTCTGAAATAATTTTGCTTGTTTTTATCCTTTTATTTTATTGAACCAAGGAAGTCCTTTCATTTTTTTTGCTTTTTATATATTTTTGTTTTTGCTTTTTGAATTCCTGATTCAAGGTGATTTTTCATATTTCCAGTGTCTTGCTCATGTATATTTAATTAACTTTGCAATGTTCTCTTGCAAGTTATTTCTACTTCATGATTACTTTTTTTTTTTGGCGGTACACGGGCCTCTCACTGTTGTGCCTCTCCCGTTGAGGAGCACAGGCTCCAGACGCGCAGGCTCAGCGGCCACAGCTCATGGGCCCAGCTGCTCCGTGGCATGTGGGATCTTACCGGACCGGGGCACGAACCCATGTCCCCTGCATCGGCAGGCGGACTCTCAACCACTGTGCCACCAGGGAAGCCCCATGATTACTTTTTGAGGGAGAATTTACATCAACTAAAATATGTTGAGTCTTGCTTTCTAATTCTTATTATAATTTTGAATAACTCTTGTTTTCCATTGAATTTTTTTAAAGATTTGATGATATTTAGATTTCTAATTCAATGCTGCCCTCTTCTGCCAATTCTAAAGTCCAGTTCTTTAGTTGCGGGGGGAGAGGGAGAGGGAGAGAGAGGGAGGGGGAGGGAGGGAGGGAGATGTGGGGAAGATGTTCCATGTCCTCTATTTTTTTGTGGGTTTTTTTTTTTGCTTGTTCTCTTGCAGAACCCTAAAATATTCCAATTTGTTTCTTTTATCCTTTACTATTTAATTGTCAAGGGGGTCGTTTCCCTTTCTTTTGGCCTGTTCCTCTCTCTGAAGCCATGCCTTTCAAAAACTGCTGTTTCAAATCATGTGTACTTTTAAGCACCTTTCTTGTCATCAATAATCAGATTTGTCAATAGACTTTTTTTTTTTAGTATTTTCACACCTAAGGTGAACTTTCTCTTTCTGGCTGTGGTTTTGAGAAATTTTTGTCCACCTTTAGCTTCCATCTTCTCATTTTCTTGTAGTTTTTTCCAAACTTGTTCATCTTAAATAGTTTTTGTTAGGAGCACGAGTGACAGATCACTGGTATTTGATAATTGTTATTTCCCCAGTTATTTTGAAGTTTGGTAATTCTCTGTGTTCTAGTTATGCTGAGATTGTGGGGTTTGCTAGTTTTATTTGTTCTTCTTATTGTTCTCTCTTATTTTTACAGGATATATGCAAAATGTAGACCTAGGTAGCTGCTATTGTTTTCAACTCCCCAGAACTTCTCAATGTATCATTGTAGAACAGCACTCCAGTTTTAAAATCAAAGATTAAAAAAATATTTTAAGCTGTATAGGTAGTATACCCAAAATCATGCAGTTCATCAGTAACAGAAAATGAGAACAATAGAGTGTAGCAGTGAGAGTCCAAATGATAGGATAAGATACATGTGGTTTTAAATACAGGTTTCTACTGTGTGACCATGCATGACTTATTTAACTACTCTAACCCTTCCATATCTTCATCCAACAAATAGAGATTATAGTACTTACCTCACTGTTCTCTAATGAAAATTAAATTAGATACACTTTTAAAAGTCTATACTACATCCTCTAATATGATATGTCTCCACAAATATAAATGGAAGCCCCTCTTCGAAAAAAAAAAAAGTTATCTTTACAACTTTTTCCCAGAGTTTTATAATATCCTATTGCCTGTCTAGCCAGAAAGAACTTTGACCAATGCAGTCTTAGCTTACTCCAAGAAAAAGTTAAGTTCATCCTAGCATGCGAGTATTAAATGTGACCCCAGTATTTTCCACACATCAAAGGTAATGTCCCAGAATCAGAAGGGAACATGAGAGTCTAATCTCCCATAGCATTCCTAAACCCCTCCACAGGGTCCTCAGCAATTGGCTATTCATCTCATCTTGTGCGTCTCCAGTTGTAAACAAAATATCACTGTTTCCTAAGCAGCCTATTTTTCATTTGTTTTGTTGTTGTATCTGTGGTTACACAGATGTCTTTTTAGTTTGTTTGTTTGTTTACTGGATATCTCCCTCCCTTAAACTTCCATCCCCTAGACCCAGTCTTCTTATCTAAAAGTCACTATAATAATTCTTCTTCCCAGTGCTCTGAGGGCCTCAGAGATAGGTCTGGCTCACAGATGTTGTGAAACCAAGTTCTCCCTTAAGCTTTTCTTCCCAGGCTATGGAGCCTTCATTGTTTTTGGTGACTGATTCTTCTCTATTTGTAGAAATAACTAGGCTTCTGCATGATTGTCCCTAAGGTGAGTTGTAGGACGTTTTTCCCTATTTACTAATTGTACCAGACACCTGTCAGAAATGGTCCTTTTGGATCTTTTCTAGATCCCAGCCCTTCCATACAGAAGGACATCTGTGGCGGTGATTTCTGCCACAGATGCTGAAGTACATTACCTAGTTATTGGATAGAAACACGTGCCCAGCAGGGCTCAAGATGAGTAATGAAAGCTATCATTTCTGATTTTCTCTGATGCTTTCTCTTATTCAGACTTTTTCTTGGGGGGTGGGGGGTGGGTGGATAGATTCTCTCACTCTTACTCTCCCCATTCCTGGCAGCATTTTATTGTATATGATTGAGTAGGTCAGTAATATAAACTGATAAGTTGCATAGAAACATGACGCAAATATAAAGACAGATTTCATCAAACACGTTTAGAATGGCCCCAAGTTTTAAAAGTAGTTATAAATAGACTTGTCATGGAACCTCAATTTAGCAGCAAACATGACAACAAAATAGAACACTCTAAAAACTTGTTACCTGTATATCTACCTTACCCACCATACCTATTACAATGCCCTGATTTCAAATAAATATCTTTCACCACTTTAGGTCACAGGTCATAAAATTTTCACTTAGTCAACACAATCACCAAACCCATAAAGCATGTGACATTCCTATTTCCCCAGCTCAGTCATTATCATCCACAAAATTGTAGTATTATTAGTAGCTGTGGTAATAATGATGATAGATAGCTTTTATTGAGTACTGTGTCCACTGGGCCAAACACTTTGTATTTGTTGTTTAATTTAATCATCATAAAAATCCTTTAAGTATTCCACAGGCAATGCCTTTTCCTAAGTTTACTATAAAATATCTCTTTCTCTTCACCAAACTTCTTGAAAGAGTCTCTACTTCATGACTTGCCTTTGCAGCCCATTAGCATGTGGCTCCTGCCCTCACCACTCTATTGAGACTCATCACCAGTAATCACCTTGTTGACCAATGCACAGGCTTCTCTTTATTTCCTATCTAGGTGGACCTTTCCTGAAGCCTTTGACATTGTTGACCACTCACTTTTTCATGCAGTTTTATAAGTGTTGTTATCTTCATTTTATAGATGAAGTTGAAGCTTCCATGGGTTGAATAACTTGCCCAAAGTTACACAGCTAGTAAGTCAAAGATTCAAGTTTGACAAATCTAGAGTTCAAGTTCTTTACCCTATTAGGCAATCCCGTATCCCCAAACTCAAACTTCATAGTTCCTTAACCAACTCTACTCCAAAGATAGTCAGTTCCACTCCACCTGGGTAAGTCATCTCTGTGGCTATACTTTGTGGACTTGAGATTACAAGATCATAAACTAAAATCATGACTTACTAATCATAGCCATCCCCATGTAACCATGTCTTCTTCTTTTCTTCCTCCTCCTTCTCTTCTTCTCCTCCTCCTCTCCCTCCCCCCCCCAATCCTTCTCTCCCTGGTCACATTGCTGCATTCTCCATCTCAACCTCAGCACCAGACAGAGAATCACTTAGCTACCCTATTTCTGAATAGTTGCTCTCTGTTGAAAAAGGGAATTATTTCGGGAACATCTTCAGTGCTCTTAATTCTTGTATTCCCATCCATTCCCTTTGCCTCTTTCCCTAAGTCCAGCACTCCACTTCTGTCCCTTCATTCTCAACATATGGAACCTTTTACTTCTTTCATAGAAGCCACAAACATATGAAACAGTATAGTTTCCTCCCTTCTTCCTCCCAACTTATTTTTACTCATAATCTTCCCACATCTACACCTCAAAGTTAGTTGCACATTAGAATCATATTAGAAAATTTAAAATTCTCAATACCCAGCTGGAACTCTAGACAAAATAAATCAGCATCTCTTGGGGGTGGGACAGGCATTGATAATGTTTAAGGCTCCTCAGTTGATTCCAATGAACAGTGAAGTTCAAGTGGACCACTGCTCTAATCTCAAATATTCCTAGAGCAACTTCCCAAACCTACCTGATCCCCAGGTCCCTCTGGTGGAAACACTAATTTAGGAAGTCTGTATTGGGGCCCAGGAATATAGTTTAACAAGTATCCCACAGGTAATTCTTGTTTGCAGGTTAATTTAGGACACATTATCCCAGATTTTCTGTATCTCCTCTCTAATATTTTCACACTCTATCAGCTTTTCTTCTGACCTCAGATATCTAAGTATGCCTCATTCTTAAATGTCTTTTCTCTGCTGTATATTTTTCTAAAGTTACTACCATACCTCTCATCTTTGTTTATCATCAAAAGTCTTGACAGTGGCTCCCATTGAGTCCCCACGAAGGATAATCTGTCTCTTATCCATACTACTCTTCTTACCCAGGGTTGCCAACAATTAGCCCAAACTTTTCGGTTCTGTTTGGGTTTTTAACTAAATTCATTTTCCTGTAGCTTTTGCTGTTAACCACCCCTCCCTTCCCCTCCCCTCCAGAAACATTATTCTCTCTTGATTTTCCTCCTACTTCTCTGACCAGTCTTTCTCTGTCTCTTTCCCTGTTCTCCCTGTAAGTACTTAAGTGCTTTTCTCCCTCTTCTCCCCAGACACATTTGGCGGGGGGCGGGGGGTGGGGGGCGGTGTGTTCTCATCCATTTCTATGGCTTCAAGAAGAGCTACATACTGACAAGTCTCAAATTATATCTTCAATTCTAAACTCTGTGTAATTATATTCAACAAGCTACCAGTTAGCATGTAGGTGTTTCTAATTCATCATGCCCCAAAGTAAACTCAGTATCACTCTGCCTACATCATCTTTCATCTTCACTACCTCTGTTAACATCACCCTGCTTTGAATTGCCCAGCTAGAATTCTTGAAATTCTGGTGTTATTGATTGTATGTGAGTCTGTATGAGCCCATGTATTATTAAATCTCCCCACACCTCACCAAAGCAAGGAATCATCTCCTGCTCACCTTAGTTCTGAACAATTTGTCCCAACCATATTTCCAGCTCTACATCCTGACCTGCACCAACTCTCATGAGCTTCTCTTACCTCAGCAATCCAATATCTCACTCTTACCTTTGGATCATCTTCCATACTTGGCTTTTAAAAGCTGTTTCCATGGTGACATTCTTGGCTATGCTCTTAGACTACATTTCTCCCTAGGCTGTGCTGCCTTAGTTGGCCCTGTGCAAATTCTCCTCAAGGTCCTACACTCCTCCAAAGCCAACCTTCTTGGAATAGATACTGGGGTAACCCTTCAGCCATACCTGCCCTATCCCTAAGAGGAGACGCTTGATAGATTGTATTTATTAAACATTTCTCATATTTTTGTCCTTCTCTCTATTCCCTGACCAATCCTAATCCAGGATTTTATTCTTTTTGCCTGGAATTATTATAATAGTCTCTGTGTAGACTTCCCTTGTGTCCACACAGCCATATGATTGCATTATTCCCCTGCTTAGTCATTAATTGCTCTCTATTGCCTATAGATGAAAAAATCTGAATTCCTAAGCTTGCCATACAGATCCCTTCATCTTTTTCCCAGGTACCTTTCCAGTCTTTTCTACAACTACTTTGTCCCCCAAAGTCTTCTTCCCCTTTCATTTCACTTGTCTTGTTTGCTTCCTGCCCCTGCCCCCATCTCTCTCCCTCCCTCCCTCCCTCCCTCCCTCTTTCTCTCTCTCTCTCTCTCTCTCTCTCTCTCACACACACACACACACACACACACACACACACACACACTAAACTTTGGCCACACTAAATCTGTAATGCCCTTACGCACCTAGAGTTTCTTAAATGTATAGCCCTAATGTCTCCTGTTTTCTATCATTTTCTCTGACCTCTTTTGCTCTAGGAAGAATGTATCACTTTCATTTCTGTTTTTTAAACTACAGCACCTAATGTACAATATTATGTTTATGCACTCAGTTAGCGGTCTTCTTCATTACACTGCACGTTCTTCAAATGCAGGGACTATGTCTGTTCCATCTTTAACAGCTAGTCCTGTGCCTCAAGAATAGAAAGCATTCTACCAATATTAGCTGGTTAAATGGAAATGCTACAATCTTTTCGGTCAAGAGTCTGCAAACTGCAGCCAGCAGGCCAATATGGTCTAGCCTGTTATTGTATATAAAGATTTTCTTGGAACACAGCCACCCCTACTCATTTACATATTGTTTATGACTCCTCTTCTGTAATAGTAGAGTTCAGTAGTTGCAACAGAAATAATAAGGTCCTTAAAGCCTAAAATATTTACTCTCTGGCCCTTTACAAAAAAAAAAAGCAAATGATGAGCCTTGTTTTGGGTTATTGAAGAGTATACTTAGCAAATGTTAAGTGTAATTTTATATATAAAATTTTCATCCTTGATATCACTGTTCTAATTTGTTCACACTAGATCCCATGACTTTAATGCATCAAGAATCAAATGTCCCAGTAAGTTAGAAAAAAATAATAATTTCTCTCCAAGAATCTCACACTGCTCATTTCCTTCCTCAGGAGTTCTGTTCTGCCATGAGGCCCTTCTCTTATTTTGCTGAACCATTGGATGGTTTGGGAAAAAAATTGCTGTGGAATCATGGTCTTAGAAGATTTAAAATAAGGCAAAATGTTTCTCCAGGGAAATATATTAAAAGATCATAAGTCTAAAATAATCAACCAGAGCCCCTGGGAAGAGTGGGCTTCCCGGCTGTTGCAGAGGAGGCATGTTCAGTGAGTGCCTTGTGTCCTTACACGTTGCTTTGGCAGGGTGTTAATGGGATTACCCACGCTTCATTTGGAGGAGGCTTGGCTCAGAATACATATCTGGATGGTACCTAAATACCAAAGGAGAGCTTCCTCCATCATAAACATACCTGAGCCCTTGCACAGATGTTAAAACCTTGGGTGCCTTTGTTGTGGTCCTTAATTTTGTTAATCGCCCTAGGTACAGATTGGCTGCTCTTGTCAATTTAATTCAGCTTCAGACAAAGCAACAAGGTCACTATTTTTTCCCTTTCTTTCTCTCTCTCCCTCTCCCTCTCTCTCTTTGCCAGCGAACAGGATTGAGTCCTCATGTAGCTCTAATAGGCAGCGTGGGGAATCGTTAGTCCACCTCAACGCCCTGACTGATGGGCACTTCACTTCAATCATCTGCCTGAGCAGTATGGCCCAGTACTATTGACACTGTGTCAGCTGCGAGAGAAAATGCCTTAATCGGCCTTGACACCCTCTGCATTGATTTGACAAGTTGCTGTAATGACCTTCTTGTTTCTCTGAAGGATTACTATTTACTCGGGAGGTGCTGCTGACTAAATGTACTTCATTGTCATGGAAACGCTGATGGTGGATGCTGCCTCCCCACCAGGCCTGGGTGGAGGGTGACATTGATAGGAGACTCTGAATATTTCAATGAACTGGTCTGTCCCAATAGTACTAATTCCAGCCCATTAATCAGACCTACTCTGAAGAGCCAGCTGGAATTAGGGACCAGCCTTGTCAGATCCCCTGTAAAAGACAGTTTGCTGTAAAACTCATTATTTTCCCAAAATTCATGTTGAGGTTTTCCTTGAAGTGAGAAGGCACTGTTCATTGTGGCCACCTCCTGAGTGCACCTGGAAATTATTATCATTTACATATTATTGAAGGAAGTTGCTTTCTCCTTCACAGACTCACCCTTGCATTAGAAGAAGGGATAAGAATGGAAGGAAAGAAAACACTTCGAACTCCTACCATGTTACTGGCAATGTGTCAGCACTGTTACATTTATGAATAAGAATTGCTCTATAAATGGTAGGTTTTGTTATTATTTTATTTCACTGATTCTAAGACAATTTGCCCATCCTAACATTTCTGAAATCAGGCACCTCATAAATCAATCTCAGTGTACATTTGTTGTCAGCCAGATGGCACTTGTGACACAGTTGGGAGAAAATGTTCCATTGACATTTTCTAGTAAGAATGAAAAACAACAGCATCAAAGTGTCTTAGATTCAATATTGAAGATTTTTGCAGTGAGTTCTTTATACAATACTTCTTTGAATTCTTAAGAAATCTTGTGCAATTGCATGTTGCGTTTGGCTACAAGTAACAGAACCCTGTCTACAGAGGACTAACCACAAATGGATTTTTTTATCAAATAACAAGAAATCTAGAAGTAAGAGTTTGTTGGCATTGTCTCAGCAACTCAAGGATGTCAGAGCCAAGGTCTCAGCAATTCTCTTTGTCTTTTCCTCATGGGCCCAAGATAGCTGCTGAAGTTGAAGACATAACATCCTAATTGCAGATAGAAAGAAGGAATAAGACAAATAGTATAGCTCTCAGCTGTATCAGCCTCCTTTAAAAGGATTCCTGTACATCACTTTTAACCATTTCCACTTATATCTCATCTACCACTTCTATCTGCAAGGAAGCCTGGGTCTTTTAAAAATCATGCATGTTGCCAGCCCTCCCAAAACTGGGACTGTGTCACTAAGGAAGGAGAGCAGGACATATATTGAATAGGCAACTCTGACGTATCCTATGAACAAGATATTACTATATGCCCATTGTACAGATCGTGAAATTGAAGCTTAAAGAGGTTAAGTGATTGAAGCCTCACAACTGTCCCATGAAATAAATATTCTTATTCCGATACTACAGATAAAGGATAAGCCAAGTTTAGAGATTAGGGAACTTGCCCTGATCATCACAAGTCTGTCTTATCCTAGAACTTTGGCACCATGTACTACACCACAGGTCATTCTAGAGAAGGCTTAGATTCAATGGTAAGACAATTTGAAGATGGAAAGAGGAACTGGGCTAGGAAACACGGCTGAAAGGATGTTTTCCTTCTTCCAGTGATCCAGCCAGTGGTCATGAGCAGAATCCATTTTTTGGATGTGTGTGATTTGTTTCGTGTTTATTAAGTGAGCACAGAATGTCTGGCTGCTTTTCCAAGACTCTTGAATGGAGACCATCTGCCCATTTTTACTGCTTCTTTTAAGGCTTATTGGCCAGGCAAGTGTTTTGTCTCTTGGGCTCTTGTTGACTCCTGACTTCCCTGGAAAGTCCTGAGCAATGTCATCTGTGATTTAAAGGAGGCTTAGGAGAGAGGAAGAAAAGAAGTTGACACCTGGGTGGAGGGTAAAGGATTGTAGAGTCTTGAGTGTGGTCAAATAAGGAGAGATGACCATCTGAGGTGATCTGAGTCAAGGCACCTGGGTAGGTAAGTTGGAGAGGTGGTTTCTACTTCTAATTCCCCTTTTCTATGAAAGCTACTCTTCCCACCCCACCCCCCAACACACAACCATTACATGTGTTTCCGATGGGGCTGTTAATCATGGAATCCCACTTAGCCCCCTGCCCTAAGCTGGGCTCAAGTCTCCAGGCTAGACCCAAAGTGTAAACAAATCCAGGGATTAGTCCAATGACTGGCAATGTGAACCTAGTAGGGCCATTCAGAAATCTCCCTGAGATTCTAAATCTTGACACTGAAAGAATGTCCCTATTCTTTTTGATGATGAGCTATTAGTATAAGGGTCTGGGGATGCTAACAACCATCTTTCTCACCACCTGCAAAGAACGTATCTGAGAATGATATAATCATACACTGGGGAGTGAACCCCGACATGTCGAGATAGCCAGAGCCCTGACAACATCATTTGAACACCTGCATCTAGCATCACTTAAAGTTATATATCTATGACCTATTTCAAACTAGGTTAAACAAAGCAACAGCAACAAAAGAACAACAGCAAAGAAATCCATTGGCTGGTGTAACTGGAAAGACTCTATCACTTTTGATAACAGTGATCCCGACTAATACTCAAGGAATGAAGCACCATTCCAAAAGAGCCAAGGCACAGCCAACTAAAAAGTTTAAAGGAACATAAACAAGGCAGTTATCCAAGACTGTTTGGAGGACAAGTAAGGAATGAGTTGAGAAGAAGGCCTCAAAACTGAGTTTGAGAACGTGGAAGATGAGATATAACTTTTCTTCACACAGTGAGTGTATATATTCAAGTATATATATGAATACATATACACACACACACCTATATTTGTATATACACATATGCACACACATACACATATATACCCTGTAGTAACTCATGGGTGTATGTGTGCATGTGCAGGTGTATCTATGTGTATACACTTATTTTTCAGATCTATTTAAGGGCTACTGTGATTGAATTTGTAGTGCTTATAGACAAATGTGAATTTTCTCCAAGGTCCTTTTTATCATTCTCTAAAGCAACAAATAAGAAAAATTTGTTCCTACCCCAGTCACAAAAAGGTCAGTGAAATTTTTGGTGTTTTGCTATGGTCTAGTGGCTAACTGAAAACTCTCCCCATCTCTTCCCCCAGAAAGAGCTTCAGAAAAACAAAAGCTGATGCAGTGTCCCTAGTTCTTAAACCTCCTCCTCCAGACTCTTTCCTTTAATGGATTTAAAAACTCAATAATAACTATGCATATTGGACCAGAATCAATTGTGTCATCCTTGTTTAAGTTTTCCACTATTTTTCTAACATCTTTATTGGAGTATAATTGCTTTACAGTGGTGTGTTAGTTTCTGCTGTATAACAGGGTGAATCAGCTACACATATACAAATATCCCCATATCCCCTCCCTCTTGCATCTCCCTCCCACCCTCCCTATCCCACCCCCCTAGGTGGTCACAAAGCACTGAGCTGATGTCCCTGTGCTATGCGGCTGCTTCCCACTAGCTATCTATTTTACATTTGGTAGTGTATATATGTCCATGCCACTCTCTCACTTCGTCCCAGCTTACCCTTCCCCCTCCCCATGTCCTCAACTCCATTCTCTACATCTGCATCTTTTTCCTGTCCTGCCCCTACGTTTTTCAGAACCTTTTTTTTTCAGATCCCATATATATGTTAGCATACGGTATTGCTTTTTCTATTTCTGACTTATTTCACTCTGTATGACAGACTCTAGGTCCATCCAACTCACTACAAATAACTCAATTTCGTTTCTTTTTATGGCTGAGTAATATTCCATTATATATATGTGCCACATCTTCTTTATCCATTCATCTGTCGATGGGCACTTAGGTTGCTTCCATGTCCTGGCTATTGTAATTAGAGCTGCAATGAACATCGTGGTACATGACTCTTTTTGAATAATGGTTTTCTCAGGGTATGTGCCCAGTAGTGGGATTGCTTGGTCGTATGGTAGTTCTATTTTTAGTTTTTTAAGGAACCTCCATACTGTTCTCCATAGTGGCTGTATCAATTTACATTCCCACCAACAGTGCAAGAGTGTTCCCTTTTCTCCACACCCTCTCCAGCATTTATTGTTTGTAGATTTTTTGATGATGGCCATTCTGACCGGTGTGAGATGATATCTTATTGTAGTTTTGATTTGCATTTCTCTAATGATTAATGATGTTGAGCATCCTTTTATTGTAGTTTTGATTTGCATTTCTCTAATGATTAATGATGTTGAGCATCCTTTCATGTGTTTGTTTGCAATCTGTATATCTTCTTTAGAGATATGTCTATTTAGGTCTTCTGCCCATTTTTGGATTGGGTTGCTTGTTATATTGATACTGAGCTGCATGTGCTGCTTGTAAAATTTGGAGATTAATCCTTTGTCAGTTGCTTCATTTGCAAATATTTTCTCCCATTCTGAGGGTTGTCTTTTGGTCTTGTTTATGGTTTCCTTTGCTGTGCAAAAGCTTTTAAGTTTCATTAGTTCCCATTTGTTTATTTTTGTTTTTAATTCCATTTCTCTAGGACATAAGTCCAAAAGGATCTTGCTGTGATTTATGTCAGAGTGTTCTGCCTATGTCTTCCTCTAAGAGTTTGGTACTGTCTGACCTTACATTTAGGTCTTTAATCCATTTTGAGTTTATTTTTGTGTATGGTGTCAGGGAGTGTTCTAATTTCATTCTTTTACATGTAGCTGTCCAGTTGTCCCAGCACCACTTATTGACGAGGCTGTCTTTTCTCCATTGTATATTCTTGCCTCCTTTAGCACAAATAAGGTGACCATATGTGCGTGGGTTTACCTCTGGGCTTTCTGTCCTGTTCCATTGATCTATCTTTCTGTTTTTGTGCCAGTACCATACTGTCTTGATTACTGTAGCTTTGTAATATAGTCTGAAGTCAGGGAGCCTGATTCCTCCAGCTCCGTTTTTCTTTCTCAAGATTGCTTTGGCTATTTGGGGTCTTTTGTGTTTCCATACAGATTCTGAAATTTTTGGTTCTACTTCTGTGAATAATGCCAGTGGTAGTTTGATAGGGATCACATTGAATCTGTAGATTGCTTTGGGTAGTAGAGTCATTTTCACAGTGTTGATTCTTCCAATCCAAGAACATGGTATATCTCTCCATCTGTTTGTATCATTCTTAATTTCTTTCATCAGTGTCTTATAGTTTTCTGCATACAGGTCTTTTGTCTCCTTAGGTAGGTTTATTCCTCGGTATTTTATTCTTTTTATTGCAGTGGTAAATGGGAGTGTCTCCCTAAGTTCTCTTTCAGATTTTTCATCATTAGTGTATAGGAATGCAAGAGATTTCTGTGCATTAATTTTGTATCCTGCTACTTTACCAAATTCATTGATTAGTTCTCGTAGTTGTCTGGTAGCTTCTTTAGGATTCTCTGTGTATAGTATCATGTCGTCTGACAGTGAGAGCTTTACTTCTTCTTTTCTGATTTGGATTCTTTTATTTCTTTTACTTCTCTGATTGCCATGGGTAAAACTTCCAAAACTGTGTTGAATAATAGTGGTGAGAGTGGACAAACTTGTCTTGTTCCTGATCTTAGAGGAAATGGTTTCAGTTTTTCACCATTGAGAACAATGTTGGCTGTGGGTTTGTCACATATGGCCTTTATTATGTAGAGGTAAGTTCCCTCTCTGCCTACTTTCTGGAGGGTTTTTATCATAAATGGGTGTTGAATTCTGTCAGAAGCTTTTTCTGCATCTATTGAGTTGATCATATGGTTTTTCTCCTTCAATTTGTTAATATGGTTTATCACATTGATTAATTTATGTATATTGAAGAACCCTTGCATTCCTGGGATAGACCCCACTTGATCATGGTGTATCATGTGATATGTGATCATGATCCTTTTAATGTGCTGTTGGATTCTGTTTGCTAGTATTTTGTTGAGGATTTTGGGATCTATGTTCATCGGTGATATTGGCCTGTAGTTTTCTTTGTTTGTGACATCTTTGTCTGGTTTTGGTATCAGGGTGATGTTGGCCTCGTAGAATGAGTTTGGGAGTGTTCCTCCCTCTGCTATATTTTGGAAGAGTTTGAGAAGGATAGGTGTTAGCTCTTCTCTAAATGTTTGATAGAATTCGCCTGTGAAGCCATCTGGTGCTGGGCTTTTGTTTGTTGGAAGATTTTTAATCACAGTCTCAATTTCAGTGCTTGTGATTGGTCTGTTTATATTTTCTATTTCTTCCTGCTTCAGTCTAGGAAGATTGTGCTTTTCTAAGATTTTTTCTGTTTCTTCCAGGTGGTCCATTTTATTGGCATAGAATTGCTTGTAGCAATCTCTCATGATCCTTTGTATTTCTGAAGTCAGTTGTTACTTCTCCTTTTTCATTTCTAATTCTATTGATTTGAGTCTTCTCTCTTTTTTTCTTGATGAGTCTGGCTAATGGTTTATCAATTTTGTTTATCTTCTCAAAGAACCAGCTTTTAGTTTTATTGATCTTTGCTATCGTTTCCTTCATTTCTTTTTCATTTATTTCTGATCTGATCTTTATGATTTCTTTACTTCTGCTAGCCATGGGGTTTTTTGTTCTTCTTTCTCTAATTGCTTTAGGTGTAAATTCAGGTAGTTTATTTGAGATGTTTCTTATTTCTTGAGGTGGGATTGTATTGCTATAGACGTCCCTCTTAGAACTGCTTTTGCTGCATCCCATAGGCTTTGGCTCATCGTGTTTTCCTTGTCATTTGTTTCTAGGTTTTTGTGATTTCCTCTTTGATTTCTTCAGTGACCTCTTGTTTAATTAGCAGTGTATTGTTTAGCCTCCATGTGTTTGTATTTTTTACAGATTTTTTTCCTGTAATTGATATCTAGTCTCATAGTGTTTTGGTCAGAAAATATACTTGATACGATTTCAGTTTTCTTAAATTTACCAAGGTTTGATTTGTGACCCAAGATATGATCTATCCTGGAGAATGTTCCACGTGCACTTGAGAAGAAAGTGTATTCTGTTGTTTTTGGATGGAATGTCCTATAAATATCAATTAAGTACATCTTGTTTAATGTATCATTTAAAACTGTGTTTCCTTATTTATTTTCATTTTGGGTGATCTGTCCATTGGTGAAAGTGGGGTATTAAAATCCCCTACTATGATTGTGTGACTGTCGATTTCTCCTTTTATGGCTGTTAGCATTTGCCTTATGTATTGAGGTGCTCCTATGTTGGGTGCATAAATATTTACAATTTTTATATCTTCTTCTTGGATTGATCCCTTGATCATTATGTAGTGTCCCTCTTTGTCTCTTGTAATAGTCTTTATTTTAAAGTCTGTTTTGTCTGATATGAAAATTGTTACTCCAGCTTTTTTTTTTTTTTTGCTGTACGCGGGCCTCTCACTGTTGTGGCCTCTCCCGTTGCGGAGCAAGGCTCCGGACGCACAGGCTCAGCGACCATGGCTCACGGGCCCAGCCACTCCACGGCATGTGGGATCTTCCCGGACCGGGGTATGAACCCGTGTCCCCTGCATCGGCAGGCGGACTCTCAACCACTGCACCAGCAGGGAAGCCCCTCCAGCTTTCTTTTGATTTTCATTTGCATGGAATATCTTTTTCCATCCCCTCACTTTCAGTCTGTATGTGTCCCTCGGTCTGACGTGGGTCTCTTGTAGACAGCATATATACGGATCTTGTTTTTGTATCCATTCAGCCAGTCTGTGTCTTTTGGTGGGAGCACTTAATCCATTTACATTTAAGGTAGTTATCAATAGGTATGTTACTCTTACCATTTTCTTAATTGTTTTGGGTTTGTTATTGTAGGTCTTTTCCTTCTCTTGTGTTTCCTGCCTAGAGAAGTTCCTCTAGCATATATTGTAAAGCTGGTTTGGTGGTGCTGAATTCTCTTAGCTTTTGCTTGTCTGTAAAGGTTTTAATTTCTCCATCGAATCTGAATGACATCCTTGCTAGGTAGAGTAATCTTGGCTGTAGGTTTTTCCCTTTCATCACTTTAAATATGTCTTGCCACTCCCCTCTGGCTTGCCGAGTTTCTGCTGAGAGGTCAGCTGTTAACCTTATGGGGATTCCCTTGCATGTTATTTCTCCCTTGCTGCTTTTAATGTTTTTTCTTTGTATTTAATTTTTGATAGTTTGATTAATATGTGTCTTGGCATGTTTCTCCTTGGATTTATCCTGGATGGGATTCTCTGTACTTTCTGGACTTGATTGCCTATTTCCTTTCCCATGTTAGGGAAGTTTTCAACTATAATCCTTCAAATATTTTCTCAGTCCCTTTCTTTTCTCTTCTTCCTCTGGGACCCCTATAATTTGCATGTTGGTGTGCTTAATGTTGTGCCAGAGGTCTCTGAGACTGTCCTCAGTTCTTTTCATTCTTTTTTCTTTATTCTGCTCTGCGGTAGTTATTTCCATTATTTTATCTTCCAGGGCACTTATCCGTTCTTCTGCCTCAGTTATTCTGCGATTGATCCCTTCTAGAGCATTTTTAATTTCACTTACTGTGTTGTTCATCCTTGTTTGTTTGCTCTTTAGTTCTTCTAGGTTCTTGTTAAATGTTTCTTGTATTTTCTCCCCTCTATTTCCAAGATTTTGGATCATCTTTACTATGATTACTCTGAATTCTTTTTCATATAGACTGCCTATTTCCTCTTCATTTGTTTGGTCTGATGGGTTTTTACCTTGCTCCTTCATCTGCTGTGTGTTTCTCTTTCTTATTTTGCTTAACCTACTGTGTTTGGGATCTCCTTTTCTCAGGCTGCAGTTTCGTATTTCCCGTTGTTTTTGGTCTCTGCCCCCAGTGGGTGAGGTTGATTCAGTGGGTTGTGTAGGCTTCCTGGTGGAGGGGACTGGTTCCTGTGTTCTGGTGGATGATGCTGGATGTTATCTTTCTGGTGGGCAGGACCACTTCCAGTGGTGTGTTTGAGGTGTCTCTGACCTTATTATGATTTTAGGCAGCCTCTCTGCCAGTAGGTGGAGTGGTGTTCCTGTCTTGCTAGTTGTTTGGCCTGGGGCATCCAGAAGTGGAGCTTGCTGGTCATTGAGTGGAGCTGAGTCTTAGCGTTGAGTTGGAGATCTCTGGGAGAGCTTTCGCTGTTTGATATTACGTGGAGCCAGAGGTCTCTGGTAGACCAATGTCCTGAACTTGCCTCTCCCACCTCAGAGGCAGAGGCCTGACACCTGGCCAGAGCACCAAGACCCTGTCAGCCATATGGCTCAGAAGAAAAGGGAGGAAAAAAGAAAGAAAGAAACAAAATAAATAAAATAAAGTTATTAAAATAAAAAAATTTTTTTAATTATTATAAATTTTTAAAAAAAGTAATTCAAAAATAGACAAAAAGAAAGAAGAGAGCAACCAAACCAAAAGAACAAATCCATGGGGCTTCCCTGGTGGCACAGTGTTTGAGAGTCCACCTGCCGATGCAGGGGACATGGGTTCGTGCCCCGGTCTGGGAAGATCCCACATGCCGCGGAGTGGCTGGGCCCATGAGCCATGGCCGCTGAGCCTGTGTGTCCAGAGCCTGTGCTCTGCAACGGGAAAGGCCACAGCAGTGAGAGGCCCACGTACCGCAAAAAAAAAACAAAAAACAAAACAAAAACAAATCCACCAATGATAACCAGCGCTAAATGTATACTAAAAACAAAAAACAAAAAACGGACAGACAGAACCCTAGGACAAATGGTAAAAGCAAAGCTACACAGACAGAATCACTCAAAGAAGCATACACACTCACAAAAAGAGAAAAAGGAAAAATATATATATATATATGTTTTTTTAAAAAAAAAAAACGAAGAGAACAACCAAGTCAATAAACAAATCTACCAATGATAATAAACTCTAAATACTAAACTAAGATAAACATAACACCAAAAACAAATTAGATGCAGAAAGCAAACCCCAAGTATACAGTTTTTCCCAAAGGCCACCTCCTCAATTTGGGATGATTCGTTGTGTATTCAGGTATTCTACAGATGCAGGGTACATCAAGTTGATTGTGGAGATTTAATCCACTGCTCCTCAGGCTGCCTGGAGAGATTTCCCTTTCTCTTCTTTGTTCATACAGCTCCCGGGGTTCAGCTTTGGATGTGGACCCGCCTCTTCATGTAGGTCGCTGAGGGCGTCTGTTCTTCGCTCAGACAGGAAGGGGTCAAAGGAGCCGCTGATGCGGGGGCTCTGGCTCACTCAGGCCGGGGGGAGGGAGGGGCACGGAGTGCGGGGTGAGCCTGCGGCGGCAGAGGCCGACGTTACGTTGCACCAGCCTGAGGCGCGCTGTGCGTTCTCCCGGAAGAGTTGTCCCTGAATCACGGGACCCTGGCAGTGGCGGGCTGCACAGCCTCCCGGGACAGCATCCTGGAAAGGGAGGTGTGGATCGTGACCTGTGCTCGCACATAGGCTTCTTGGTGGCGGCAGCAGCAGCCTTAGCGTCTCATGCCCGTCTCTGGGGTCCGTGCTCATAGCCGCGGCTCACGCCCGTTTCTGGAGCTCATTTAGGTGGTGCTCTGAATCTCATCTCCTCGTGCACCCTGAAACAATGGTCTCTTGCCTCTTAGGCAGGTCCAGACTTCTTCCTGGACTCCCTCCCGGCTAGCTGTGGCACACTAGCCCCCTTCAGGCTGTGTTCACGCAGCCAACCCCAGTCCTCTCCCTGGGATTTGACCTCTGAAGCCTGAGCCTCGTCTCCCAGCTCCCACCTGTGTCCCAGCAGGTGAGCAGACAAGCGTCTCGGGCTGGTGAGTGCTGGTCGGCACCGATCCTCTGTGCGGGAATCTCTCCGCTTTGCCCTCCGCACCCCTGTTGCTGCGCTCTCCTCCGTGGCTCTGAAGCTTCCCCCTTCTGCCACCCGCAGTCTCTGCCCGCGAAGGGGCTTCCTAGTGTATGGAAACCTTTCCTTCTTCACAGCTCCCTCCCAGAGGTGCAGGTCCCGTCCCTATTCTTTGTCTCTGTTTTTTCTTTTTTCTTTTTTCTTTTGCCCTACCCAGGTACATGGGGAGTTTCTTGCCTTTTGGGATGTGTGAGGTCTTCTGCCACCTTTCAGTAGGTGTTCTGTAGGAGTTGTTCCACATGTAGATGTATTTCTGATGTATTTGTGGGGAGGAGGGTGATCTCCATGTCTCACTCCTCCACCATTTTGAAGGTCTCCTCAGGTTTTTCACTATTAACATCGTGTATTTATAAATATTTTCATGGGAGGATGCATGCATATTTCATATGCCATGCTGGCTGTGCTTTCTATACAGGTTGTCAGGAGGCAAAATACAGGCACACATGAAGTGTTCCACTAGATCATATGCAAGTCAGTTAAAAACACTGAGATGACAGACTAACAGTGATTCACTGTAAAATTGCTAATAGACTGTACATTGTCTGTTATGCCCATGTTGTGTTGCCACTGAGTCAAATTAAAGGATGAAGAAAGTTAGATGTATGTGTCACTTTAAATTGAAGCCTGCTTCAATATGCTATCGAGTATAATAAAAGAATACCTATATACCATCTTCTGTTGGCCTGGTAATGTATTAAGCTAAGATAAATGGGGCAGCCATCTGAAGCAGGAACTAGTGATGGCCAGAGCAGCAGTTAACAAGCTGGGGACCTGACCTGTATCAGGTTTTGAGAGACAGAGAAAACATTAACAGCCCTGTTGATCAAGATCTGATGAGGGTTTTTTTGGTTTTGTTTTTATTTATTTATGGCTGTGTTGGGTCTTCGTTTCTGTGCATGGGCTTTCTCCAGTTGCGGCGAGCGGGGACCACTCTTCATCGCGGTTCGCGGGGCTCTCACCATTGTGACCTCTCCCGCTGCGGAGCACAAGCTCCAGACGCGCAGGCTCAGCAGTTGTGGCTCACGGGCCCAGTTGCTCCACAGTATGTGGGATCCTCCCAGACCAGGGCCCGAATCCGTGTCCCCTGCATTGGCAGGCAGACTCTCAACCACTGTGCCACAAAGGAAGCCCTGATGAGGGTTTTTTAAAAAAAGTTCATTGGGTCCTGCTAACCCCACACCTAAAAGAAAGAGCCACTTTTTGTATTAGCAGTGGTTGCAGTGGTTGCAGTGATTGGGAGGATTGGACCTCCTTATCCATACCTCTCCTCATGCCACCACCCCACCTATGTCATCTCAGGATAACTACCAGATGCCTTAAGGTACTCAATGAAGTGTCCCTCTTGGCAGAAGGAAAAGAAAATTCAAAGTGTGAATTGTGTTTCAGAGCTTAAATGGTGTGGGTTTGCTTTTTTTTGTTGTTGTATGGGTCTTTTTGGTGTTTTGGATTTTTGTTTTGTTTTTGTTTATATCTTGAAAGATTTGTCCTACTCCATCATTCCAGGCTAGAATGCTGTCTCATTCAGAGAGCAGGGTAATACCATCATGCCTCTGCTGGGCCACAACCAAGCCCACTCCTTCCTCAGCAGACTCTTAGGCCACGAGCCTGGTAAAAAGGAGTTTGCATTCAGTGCCCCAGCGCTGTCCTACCTGTTTCCTTTTCTGCCCCTCTCTCTCCCATTCCATTCTGAGTGGTCTCCACTCCTCTCTTTTTCTTCATGCTGTATTTTTACTTATTTGTAATGAGCACCCACTGAGGTACCCAACCTCCCATTCTACCCCTGAGATACACCCCCTAAAATTTTGTTAGGAGATTGGGGCCATACGACAATTCTGGAGAGAATGTATATATCTGCGTATATGAGCCCCAAGGCAGCTGTGACATGGACTGAAATGAACTGGTCAGTGAGTATCAGATTGATTGTGTGTACATCTGAGTGACCCTGACACAGTTGTGTATGCATGTCTGTCACAGTCTGGGGAGCATGAAGAGCAGTGACATCTATGCAGGTGAAGACATTTAACAGGGGCCAGATCGACCCTCTGCTCCCTCAACCCCAGTCTTGGATAAGTAGATATCCTGATAAACCCTTCTCTACAACTGTATTCAGGAGGATTTGATAGTAATAGATTACCTTTCCTGCATACACATGTGCATGTTATTAGGAGTCCAGTGGTGATTGGATAGATTAATAAGACTGCTACAATAGTGGGATTTGGAAGCTCTTTAGCAGCCATTGGGACCTTCCAGTTCCTCTCAAAACCATCTGCAGAAGCAGTCACACATGTGATCCCCATAAAGAGCTGGGTTTTATCGTGGACAAAACCCCATCATTAACTTGTACATGTTTATTTTTCTCGTGCAGCAACAGAAACATGAGGTCAGTCCAGCCTGAGGCAGTTTGTCCAAGAGGAGGTGGAGGAAGGACTGCTAAGTGATTGGAAGTCTGACTTGCCTTTCATGGCAGAAGATGACATCATCTTTCGGAAACAACAAACCCTCCGTGGTACCTCAGGGGGATCGTGAGTGGTGAGTGAGCCTCTCCCGGACGGGGTGAAAGCTCTGTTACGTTTACCTGGCCCCGAGCTGCCTCTTCAGCATCCCCTCCTTTCCCTCGCCAGCTTTACATTTCCGGTTCCAGCCAGCACCTCCATTTCCCCAAGTGGCATCTGCCTATTGCCTCCAGATTTGTGGACATTCCCTCCTCCTGCATCTTCACCTGGAAACCTCTCAGTGATAGTCTAGGTCTAGGTCTCAGCTTCTGTTCTCTCTACGTACAATACTGTCTCTAACCCAGTAGTCCTCAAAGTGTGATCCCCAGACCAGCAACACTGACGTCGTGTGAGAGCTTATTAGAGATGCAAATTCGTGTGAGCCTATCTTGCTTATCTTTTTGAGAGCATGGAGGGAAATAACCATGCAGTTACCTTTCATCATGAGGTCTTATCCATCAGATCCGTTGTCCTTTTGAGCCGAGATTGCGCCTGTTCTTGCTTGTGTCCTTTGTGCCCAGGTGTTGTTGCTGGGGGAGGTTCCGAGCCTGGCTGATAGGGAGATCAGTAAGTGTCTCTTGAATGAATGAATGAATGAATGATACAAAAGTGATTGAGAGGCAGAATCATAAGGTGGTCCAATGCCTACGCTCTGTAGCCAGATTGCCTCGGAGCAAATCCTGGCTACCGCATTCCTGGTTCTGTGGCCCTAGACAGTTACTCAGTCTCCATGCATGCTGGCAAAATAAGCACGGTAATGGCCCCAATTTTGTAGGCCTGGCATGTGGATTCGATGCATTAATACTGATAAGTACTTTGAACAATGCATGGCATCTAGTAAGCACCCACTATTATGAGTATTAAAAAGGACTTTAATTATGACATATTCTAGTAGCCAGAAGGATTTCGTTGGACTTCCCCAAAGAATACTTGGGATTAGAGTCTGGAATATACATATAGACAGTCTGTGACTTCCGATGGTTCGACTTATGATTTTGCAGTGTTACGATGACGTGAAAGCAATGTACATTCAGTAGAAACTGTACTTTGAATTTTTCATTTTAATCTTTTCCTGGGCAAGTGATATGCGTTGCAAGACTGTCTCATGATGCTGGGAGCGGCAGCCACAGCTCGCAGTCAGCCCTGACTGACAACCAACATACAACTACTCAGTACCCAGGCAGCCATTCTGTTTTTCATTTTCATTGCAGTATTCAATAAATTACACGACAGATTCAACACTTGATTATAAAATAGGCTTTGTGGTAGATGATGTTGCCCAACTGTAGGCTGATGTAAGTGTTCTGAGCGTGTTTAAGGTGGGCTAGGCTAAGCTGTGATGTTTGGTAGGTTAGAGGAACTAAATGCATTTCCATTTATGATGCTCAACTCCTGATGAGCTTATCGGGACATAACGCCATCATAAGTCGAGGGAGAGCTTGACTTATGATTATATATATAATCTTCTGATTCTATTTCTTGGCACTTTTCAACACAGTGTCTAGAGAAGAGCTTTATTTGGTGATGTCGTCTTCCAACCAATTAACAGGGTTTATAAATTGGAAGCAGAGTTGAGGAGAATAGGATTTGCTGAAGAGTCTCTCACTACTCCCTTCACACTTCTCCTTTTGCTCAGCCCCCTTCTTTTTTTCTTTTTCCTTCTGTTTCCTTTTTCCCCTTTTTCTTTCTTGCTTTCTTTCTATCCGTCTCCCTCCTCTCTCTGCCCTTCTTCTTCTCCCACACTAATGACTTCCTCCTTTCTCTTCCTCTCTCTCCCCCAGATGTTTCTGGACCTATCACACTGGTTTCCGCCAAAACTCTTAAACGCCACAAAGCGTCTGAGATATTATAAATGACTCTTAACAGCGCATGGTTTTTAGCCCAAATGAACATGCTAGGAAGGTTCCAGGGAAAAGAAGCATTAATGCAAATGAAGTCCTCAAAGTTGTATTTTCACTGTACCTGAAACTGAGCTTCTTTACAATGCTTGTAGCTGAGAGCATCTTGTTGAAAAATGTCCCCAAAGCAAAGGCAGGAGGGGCTGTGTGGGGGCCACTTGGGTACACCCGGTATCCCAGCCCACCAGCAGAATGCCAGTCTCACCTGCCTTGCAAAGCAGACAGACTGCAGGTTGCTGTGCCTGCTGCCTTGCGTCGGATGCTTCAGCCACCCCTGCAGCTTGGAGGGCGCCTATAATGGAAAGAGTCCGTGGCCCCGCTGTGTTCAGAGGCTGGGTCTGCCCCTCACAAGTACTGAGGAGAGGATTCTGATGTTTAGTGAGAGGTTGGACAAGATTACCTCAGAGATTCCTTCAAAGTGGAAGTTCTGTGATCATGTCGATTCTTGACCTCCAAACTCTTGCTGGAGGGAACTGGAATTCTGCTGTATTGTGGGTCACCTCACCTCACCCCTCTAACCACGGAGGCCTTTTTTTTTTTTTTTTTTTGCTGTACGCGGGCCTCTCACTGTTGTGGCCTTTCCCATGGCAGAGCACAGGCTCCGGACGCGCAGGCTCAGCGGCCACGGCTCACGGGCCCAGCCGCTCCGCGACATGTGGGATCTTCCCGGACCGGGGCACGAACCCGTGTCCCCTGCATCGGCAGGCGGACTCTCAACCACTGCGCCACCAGGGAAGCCCACGGAGGCCTTTCTTAATGGTCAGCATCCTCTCAGCCCTCTGGCAGTCAAACGAATCTCCTCTGGGTTCCACCTTAGCCCTGTACTCTTTCTCAAGTATAAACAATAAGTCAAACACCTCCCTCTGAAGTGGCCAAGAAGATGGGGCTTTGCCCACCCAGGCCAGCTGATGGTGGCTTTTCAGCTCAGACAGGGTGTGGCTCGATACAGCAGGGAAGTGATGGTGACAATGGACCATGCCCTCCCTCGCCTCCCCTCTCAGCAGAGAAGCCCTCTCCTCCTCCTGGGGATGCATCCTCTTCCCTTTTTAGAAGCCAGACCGAATTTCTACCCCCTTGCCTCTCCCAGCCAAACAGGTGACTCCTGCCAGGGCAGGGAGAGAAAAAGGCCATTGTCTGCATCTACCTCTGGCTCCCCTTCATTTCACTGAGCTCACGCGTTCCCTCTTCATGTCACTGAAAATGTTATTTATCGATCCTGCTGACAGCAGCAATAAATAGAGCCCGGGCTGTTTTACATCACTGATGAGAAGGCAGGCTCCATAACTCATCAGGCCCAATCTGATTCTACATCAGTCCTCTTCCCCTTTTTTCTTTTCTGTATCTCATTACAGAAATAGGAATTAATACACATGGACAGAAGAGAAATGAGTTTGGCTGCTCTTAGGGCTTTTGTGGGAAAGCGGGCATCCTCAGTGGCTCCTGAAGAATTGTCGGAGGGTCAGCCCAGTTGCTGTCTGCAGGCAGCCCTCACCCTCGCTGAGGGCCATTAGCTGTGCCCCGATGACCATAGGCTGTGGGGTCGTCATCACACATGTGGGCTGGAGCTGAGATTTGGGGGTTACGCTAGAGATAGCCCTCAAGCATTCTTTTGAATCTCAGTGTACAGCTGTGAGCCGGGGATGGCCTGAACTGTAAGAAAAAATGGTGCGTTTTCTTGGAATACCTATTTTCCTTTAGATGGAAGAGGAAATGTATATTAAAAGAAACACACATTTTAATGTGGGGTTGACCCAAATGGACATGAATTTTAACCGGAAACTTCCAAGACATTTCGCTTTTGTGATGAGCCCCTTGGAGCTATGCTTCAGACCTCAGTAACGGGCAGTCCCTTTACTCAGGCTTTGGAGCCTTCTCAAATAAAATACTTTCAGAAATGAGCCAACCTACTTACCCTACTCTTCTGAAAGCACCATCCTTAAACAGGGACCTTGCTTTGTGTTGAACCCACAGCAATAGACAGTGAGTCTACCCCAAGACAAGGGGTATCGAGTGGAATCCGTGCTGGATGTAGGGTGGGAACACTGAGATTATTTTCCGGGCCCATCCCTTTGTTGCTGGACTTCAGGCGTATAGCTCCTTTTCCCCAAAAACTCACTATCCTCCTCTATTTAATGGGGGTGGTGGTATCTGCCTGCCTGGGCCCTTGTGAGCAATAACTGAGACAAAGAGGGGAACTTTGCTTGTCAATAGTCTCGTACATGGGATTTTTCTTCAGTATTAAAGCACAATCAGCACCAATTTCTGATGGCAGGTGCATCATCATCATAGGGGTGCATGAAAGGACTCCATGTTACAAACTGTCCCACTATGTAAAACACAGTTCTTATCATTATTGAGCACCCACTAGCTGAATTCAGGCCAGGCATGGAGAATACTAAGTGGGACTGCAAGACGACTCTGATCTATGGAACTCCCCGTCTAACTGAGAAAATTAGACAAATGTCACCAATGTGGGACAGCTAGCAAGCAATAGCTAGATTGTGCAGGTGAGCTGTGTGTTCAGACTTTATAATAAAGAAAATAGGACAATCACAGTGAATCTTTACGGAGGTTTAGTGTGTGCTAGGCATTGTCCTAAGGGCTTTACCTGTAGTTATCTCTTCTAGACCTTCTAACAAACCTCCAAAATGTATCTTCTTTATAATTGAAGAATGGAAGCTTAATGAGATGAAGAGCCTTGCCCACGATCCTGTAGTGTTTGCACCAGATTTGTCTGACTTGAAAGCCTCTGACTAAAAGGCTTTCCCAGGGAGCTGTGACCATGTGGGGCAGGCGTGCATGAAAGTTGCCAAGGAAGTCCGATTTTTTTCACTTCTTATCCCCTGAGCACTAGAGCTCTGGGACCCCTCATTGTGCCTCAGTTTCTTCATGTGCAAACTAAAGTGATTGACTTAGTTGATCCCAATTCTGAGGCTCTAGATACACTTGTGAAAAGGGAAACTAGGCAGATTCAACCTCAGTCTACAAACGCTTCTGATAGGTTTTGAAGTCTTTATTCCAAATGGAATGAAAAAGGGCATGATACAACCCTAAACTAGGCCTCATTTATCTCACAGAAGATGATGCATTTAATTTTGGAAAAATAGAGGTAGGGCAAAAACTGCACAACTCATCCACTGCTTTGAAATAAATTTTGAATATATATGTGTGCATGTATGTGTGTGTGTGTGTGTGTATATATATATATATATGCCTGTATATATTGAAATATAAAATATAGATGTTTGTATATAATATATATGGTATATATGTACGTAAGTCTAGGTATATGCATACAAACATCATTACTATCATTGCAATTTTTATTCCCCTGCTTGAATTTTAGGCTGACTCTCCCTCTCCTATACTCAGAGCTTAGAGCTGTGAGTACTGAGACATCGGGAAATCCCAGCTTTTACTCCTTTATTCGCCATCTTTAGAAGTTGCTGCTTCTTGTTCTCTAGCTATTTCATAGTTCCTAACTTTGCTTAAAAGCATTTCTAATTCCTCACATTGAAAAGTGGATTGCAAATGAAGTTTAATACGGAATGTTTTGTACCAAGAAAACTAATGCCCCATTTTCCCCCCTAATGAATGCCAAAATCATCACAGACTCAAGGCTCATGAATAATGTATATCGTCCAATTAAGTGCAAATGCTGTTCAGTTCTTGCAACTGGTATGTGATGCCAGTTCTGGCCTCAGAATGGGCCCTGAGGGTGGGGTTGGGAGAAGGGCTTGAGGAGGGTTGAGGTTGTGTGTGTGGATGTCTGACAGCTAAGCCCCTACAACTTGCAGCGTGTTCATTATGTCCTGGGAGCTAAACTTCCCATGCTCGAGTCCACAGAGAGGTGTTTTTTTCCAACCATAAATAGAACTTATCTTAAATTTCTAAATCCTCAGTCTCTAATAGCCTGGGAGCTCTTGCCTGGTCATGTAAAATGATCAACATTTTTGCCTGTAAAACCATCAACTCTAATTGGCCAGCAGACCCCTCTCCCCAAGCTGAACTGCTTCAGGTGGTCAACCTCTGGAGGCTGACCCTCCGAGGGAGATGCAGCAGTGATTCTTAGCACCCAAAGAGTACATTTTATTCTTTCGGGTCCTGATCCAGATGTCTTTCTTCACCAAGAGATCCTGGCAGCCTTTTAAGGCAGCTAAACTGGGTGGGACTTTGGTTTTGGGGTTTTGTTTTTTGTTTTGTTTTAGCGTTTGTTTATTTATTTGCATACAATACTGTGGTCAGGAACTTGTTAATTCTCCAGGGAAACTGTTTGCAATGCATCACTGAGGCAACAACTTAACAGTTCACACTGATCATTCCCTGTGGTCTGCCATGGTGACGGTGATGCTTTCATGTATCGTGAGCATGAATTGGGTGCGTTCTTTATCTTCCACTGCCAAAAACACAGAGCCAGGAGGACATGATATCAAGTCACTGCTTTCACACACCTGGTAAAGGTGGTCATTTCACATATCTGGGCCTCAGTTCCCTCATCAGGAATAGAAGATGGTAACTGACGATTGTTTTATCCAGGTGGGTGTATAAAGTAAAAGCGGTATTATCTGTGAATCCTGAAGCCTTGTGCAAATGTTTGTAACTGTCCTCTTGGCTTTGAGTGTATAGACATTCTCACTTGCAGCTTCACGACTGGACATGACAAATCTCTATACCTTGGGCTTGCCCAAGCCTGATTAATGTTGTTCATAGAAATATTCATCCATCAGGGTTTGCATTTGTAGCATTTAGTTGTGTCAAATATCAGAGCCAGCCAGCGGTTTCTTAGAATTACACCGCCTAATAATGAATGCTGGAGACAATTTTTTTCAGCCTAAAATCTCTTCTTACAACTCAGGGCTGATGAGTACTGCCCTACATTTCTCGATGGATCCAATTTAACACCAGGCGAAGCAGTGACTCAGACTAACTTAAATATCTCAAGATGAGTTTCACCTTTTCCTCTGAGGCCATATCAGTTCAATTGCATAAGTGCAAATTTATTGAAAGTGGTTTGGTGCTTAGCTTTTCTCTATTGGCAGTAATGGACTTTAAATTTATAGCAGGCTGATGAATTTCAGATAAGAGAACCATTACCTTACAAAAACATTAAGGAAAAATATATAACTACAATTGCTGAACCTCAAATGCATACTGTTTGAATGAGGGGAGATGGATGAGGTAGGCTGACATTTGCAAATGCAATTGCTCTCCATCCTCATGGTGCTAGCCCAGGAGTTTGAAAGCATGGCATATTCCAGAAAGGGCTTGGGATAGTTAGGCATTACAAGTGCATTATAACAAAATAGCAGGAGTAGGATATGATCTAGAGGTGAGGGATTTTTCCTTCTCTTAATTAATATAATTGAAGGTGTCTTTTGGCAATGGACCAAGGCTGTCATAGGGCTTGGGTGGTTCATTTGGTACCTGTGATGTCCTTTCCCATATGTTATTTTCCTTTTATACATGGCTTTGTCTGTGGACTCTGGCATTGTGTAGACTAAAATGAAGGATGCCCAGTACAAATGTGAGGTCCAAAGAGACCTAGGCTTCTCCATTTTCTTGGGGCTTCCGGTATACTGGGGTGGGGGGGGGGAAGGAGTGAAATTGAAAGAGTTATATTTTAAAATATTTTGTTATATTTTTAAATATGCTGAACAAATTAACTCTTTAACTTAAAAAAATGCAATAGGGCTTCCCTGGTGGCACAGTGGTTGAGAGTCCGCCTGCCGATGCAGGGGACACGGGTTCGTGCCCTGGTCCGGGAAGATCCCACATGCTGTGGAGCGGCTGGGCCCGTGAGCCATGGCTGCTGAGCCTGTGCGTCCGGAGCCTGTGCTCCGCAACGGGAGAGGCCACAACAGTGAGAGGCCTGCATACCAAAAAAAAAAAAAAAATGCAATATAGTTGTGCTACACATAAGATAATCACAGAATTGATAAAATAGGGGTTATAGACAGTATTTTTCCACAATGGAACACAAGTTTTGGGTTGTGTGATGAACTTTATTTTCTCCCCAGTTCTGTCGCATATCTTAGCAATTGTGTGAATAACCTCGTTTGGAGATAAAGTCTCTTTTTTAAAGTTTATTTTTATTGAAGTGTAGTTGCTTTACAATGTTTCAGGTGAGCAAAGGGACTCAGCCATACATACATATATTCTTTTTCAGATTCTTTTCCATTATAGGTTATTACAAGATACTGAATATAGTTCCCTGTGCCATACAGTAAGTCCTTGTTGTTTATCTGTTTTATATATAGTAGCGTATATCTGTTAATCCCAAATTCCTAAGGTATCCCTTCGCTGCTTTCCCCTTTAGTAACCATAAGTTTGTTTTCTGTGTCTGTGAGTCTGTTTCTGTTTTGTAAGTAAGTTAATTTGTATCCTTTTTTTTTTCTAGATCCCACATATAAGTGACATCATATGATAATGTCTTTCTCTATCTGACTTACTTCACTTAGTATGGAGGTAACGTCTTAACACGAGATCCTTTGTGGGCTTGTGTGTCAAATAGCCTTTCTGCTTTTCCATTTCCATCCCATTCCCCTATAGGACATAGCTTTCCAAAAAGTTTCATTCTTGGGCAAGTTACTTATTTTTCTGGCTCTTGTTCTCCTTATCCATAAAATGCATGTGTGTCTGTGACAGGGGTAGAGGTAGGGGATTCCCAGCGCCACTGTGGTCCAAGATGAGACCCCAAATTTCCCCAGGATGCAAGGCATTTTCTCTGCTTTTGAAGAGAAAAGTCACTTCAGCCAGCCTCCAGGAAGACCCCCTCTTGGGGTGGTTTCACTGTGGTCTGGTTTCTCTGTGGTCCTCTCTCAGTCCAAGGCCGCTTCTCTGCAGTTGATGCTGTGCAGGGGGAACCAGCCACATCCAGCCCTGAGAATGAGAAGAAATGGAGGAAAAAGACATTGCATTTCTACGAATCCCCCTGACCCTCCTGAGAAGGGAGGGATGAGCCATGAAAACTGCCTGTGTCATTTTATTTATTTATTTTATTGATGTGTAGTTGATATACAATGTTGTATTAGTTTCAGGTGTACCAGCAAAGTGATTCAGTTATGTAGATAGATAGATAGATATTCTTTTTCAAGTTCTTTTCCCTTACAGATTATTACAGGATATTGAGTATATTTCCCTGTGCTATACAGTAGTTCCTTGTTGATTATTTTATACATAGTAGTATGTATATATGCTAATCCCAAACTCCTAATTTATCCCTCCCCACACCCCCTTCCCCCTTTGGTAACCATAAGTTTGTTTTCTATGTCTATGAGTCTATTTCTGCTTTGTAAATAAGTTCATTTGCATCATTTTTTTAGATTCCACATATAAGTGATATCATATGAGATTTGTCTGTCTGGCTCACTTCAGTTAGTATGATAATCTCTAGGTTCATCCATGTTGCTGCAAATGGCATTATTTCTTTCATTTTTATGGCTGAGTAATATTCCATTGTATATGTACCACATCTTCTTTATCGATTCATCTGTCAGTGGACATTTAGGTTGCTTCCACGTCTTGGCTATTGTAAATAGTGCTGCTAGGAACATAGGAGTGCATGTATCTTTTTGAATTAGAGTTTTCATCTTTTCCAGATTGGAATTGCAGAACATATGGTAATGCTATTTTTAGTTTTTTATGGAAACACATACTGTCCTCCATGGTGGCTAAACCAGTTTACATCCCCACCAACAGTGTAGGAGGGTTCCCTTTTCTCCACACCCTCCCCAGCATGTATTATTGGTAGACTTGGATGATTCTGACTGGTGATATCTCATTATAGTTTTGATTTGCATTTCTCTAATAATTAGCGATGTTGAGCATTTTTTCATGTGTCTGTGGGCCTTCTGTATGTCTTCTTTGGAGAAATGTCTATTTAGATCTTCTGCCTATTTTTTTGATTGGGTTATTCGTTTTTTTTGATATTGAGCTGTATGAGCTGTTTGTATATTTTGGAAATTAATCCCTTGTTGGTCATGTTGTATGCAAATATTTTCTCCCATTCCATAGATTGTCTTTTTGTTTTAGCAATGGTTTCCTTTGCTGTGCAAAAGCTTTTAACTTTCATTAAGTCCCATTTGCTTCTGTTGATGGATATTTAGGTTGCTTCCATGTCTTGGCTATTGTAAATAGTGCTGCAAAGAACATTGGGGTGCATGTAGCTTTTCGAATTATAGTTTTCTCCTGTGTCGTTTTAGACACTGCTCCTCTGGCCTTTGTCCCAGCACTGCAGGCAGGGAATGGAAGTCCACTCAAACTGCCTTGCACACGGAGGGTTCTTCCTGTGTGGCTTGCAGTCTCTGTCCTAGGACACCAGAGGCAGCCCAACACTTAAAACACAGTTAGCTTTAAGAGAGAATCTTCCGGTTTCTATAAATAATGCCAGAGGGATTTGTGTAGAATGAGACATTAGTTTTGTAGTTATACACACAGCAAATTTGAAAGAAAGGGGGCTGAATTCAGTTGGCTGGTGGTTTATTATGAAAAAAATTAGCTATTAATTGAACTCAGCAAAGTTTGAATGAAATTAAATCGGCAAACACATGATGTTTTGCCAGCAGTTTTCTCAACCAACAAACAGCTATTGGTGTGGCCCAATCTTGGAAAAGTTGATACTGTCATTCTGGGCTAAAGCAACTGACTGTGGTCCCTTGTTATAACAGCCCATTAGAAAAAACACAGACTAACGTGGCCTTGAGGAGAAAATTGTATTTTAAATGCCAATTGCAGAACAGTGTCCATAGCTGATCCAAGAACATCAATTATAATTTTAATGTGGAGTCTTTAAGGCTCTATCAGTAACCCCAGGTCATTTGTTTTTAATGTAAGGACAATGGCACACACCAAAATAGTAAAATTAAAAGTAACCATAACTATCATATTACATTTTGATTCACAGACAAACATAATTTTGAAAGTGAGAGACAATGAGAGATTATTTAGTTCAATTTTCTTATTTTACAGATGAAGAAACTGAGACGTATACAAATGACCCTGCCTTCCCTGGGGTGGAGATTCCAGCCCCATCTCCTCCTTTTAGTGTCTTGCCTTACAGAAACTGACATCATGGAGCTTCATAAATTAGGAAGGACAGATTATTTTTTTTGGTCCCATTTTAATTTTTCTCAAAACTCATAAAATATCATTAGAGTGCTGTTTAATTTTTTCTGAAAAGCAGGAAATCGTAAGATTGATAAATAGTTTAATGTGAACCTGATGGCTTGATTAATTAATCACCAAGCTGAGGAACCACTACAATTCATATGTCAATTCAGACTATTTTCGAGAAATGATTTGAATCAATTGCTAATGAAATTGAGGAATTTAGGAGCTGCTTTCTGACTTCCAAATGACAGGGCTCATATTTAACTCAAGAGACGTGACAGTTAATGACAACATTAAAAAGTGCCATGAATTATTTTCCAGATCATGGGAAAATTATAGCATCTCCCCATTGGAACAGCTCTCAGCTCATCAGCATGAAAATAAACAGCCTTAATCACATGCTAAGAAATCTTCGATGCTGTTTAAAATCTAGGTTCTTTTTCTGAAATAAACAAAGACCATAATCCTCAGGAATAATTGTAATATTTCATAACCTCTTCCTTAATACAGAGTTATAGGTGAACCTAGTCTAATTGATATGACTTCTGAAACCCTATGGAAAAAAAAATTGTGGATCATTGTTCATAGATCTAATTACTTTAAATCCTTAAAATAGGTAGAGTTTAATTTTTCTTCCCTGCTTTAATTCATAGGCTGAGGTTTCCAGTCCTGTTTATGTATAAAAGGGCTAGCTTTGTACATCTTTCTGTAACTTTTCATTTCCAGCCAGACTCTTTAATTAATTTAAAGTTACATCTAGATATAACAAGACAGTTATTATGTGTTAATGGAATATCAGTGGCAAGTGGGAAAGGGCACTGATCAATATTTAATCTAATTAAGGTGTACACAAGGCAATATTATTACGTAATTAACTCAAAATAGCATAAGTAATACATGCCTGTTTAAATTTTTATTAATATATTTGTTAAAAATTTTTAGGTCATGCTGTTTTATGGGCTTTCTTGAGAGATATAAAAGTAAAATGTTTGTCAAGATGCTACCGGAACAACTGTTAAATGTGGCTCTTAATCATCTTAACAGTCTTTAAGGTTCCAGTGCAGTTCTAATAGTCTCACTAAGGATGAAAGATGAAGTTGCCACAGACAAGAGTCCACATGTAAAACCTTTTTGGAATGGTCTTGTAATTTTTTTCTTCTAAGTTCTCATGCTGCTTTGCAAGGAGAATGTGTGACAGGACTTGGATGTGTAAGAAAGTTTGAAATATGTTTACTGTTTTTAAGTACATTCTTTAAAGAGCTACATGTTGCTGGGGAGAAAAATATATGGAACTGTAAATATCATGGGGTTACTCTACATATATCTTACGGGATTTTAATACCACAGCTTCACAAATTCCTGTAGAATTGCAATTTGGGGGGCGAACTTTGGTAGGACAGTGATTATCTCATACAAAGACCAGAACTGATTGTTATGATTTTCAGAGCTCCAAATATACAAAGTTACAATATGGGAAAACACGTAAATGAGGATCTTGAAGCCCCAAATCCAGGAATAGGCCATTGTGCACAGAAATTAACATGGGTAGTGCTGTGGGATGCACATTTGTACTGAGTATGGTGAAGAACGGGTTCAAGGTTACCAAGTCGAAGCTCTTTTTTATAGGGTCATTGCTCACAAAGTTTGCAGTGTCTCATGGTCCCCTAAACCCCACAAGCAAATCTAGCTCTTGATCCAGAGAACCATCTACTTGAATCTACCCATTCCATGTACAGATAGGTGTGGTTAGAGGTTCTCTGATCCCTGTAGCCGCTGGAACACTGAAAATACAGGGAGAATTTTTATCCAAATAAAGATTGAATGTGGTGGCACAGTGATTTTATTCCAAAGGCTTCCATTGCTTCCCTCCATCCTATCATTTTATCGTGGAAAGAGTATTGGAGTTGCTGGGGAAATTTATTGTTCTCCGCCATTCCTGGTATGTATATCTTGCCTAAATGTTGGGATGGCATTTCTATGTTTTTATCTCTGTGAATGAGGGAGTGAGGGATAACTCATAACTTCTGACTCCCCATCTCTCCTGTGCGTGATGATAGCAACAGGGTTGAATCATCATATATTATACACACAACATATTTTTCTTCCTCTCTCTTGAGAAGGGCTGCAAATGCTGAAGATGACAGTTAGGGAAGATGAAAAATCCATAAAAGGATGGAATAAAGATGTTCCAAATAGAAGTAAACTTTTAAATACTTCTGTGTGACCGTGTTTGGTAATGAAGCCATTGATACGTGTGTAGCAAGCTAACAAGAATAGCTGAAAACGATTACCTTTGCCTCTGGGCTTTGTTCACTGTAGTTAGAATTATCTTGAGTCCACAATTCCTGTTGTGCTACAAATCTTTTTTAGCTAGACAGTTTTTAGGCCTAAGCAGTTGTTAAGGCAAGTAAGGGAAAGATTCACAATGTCCTTCCTTCTGTAGGCTCATGTCTGATCCCAGTCTTACGGTGGGGCAGGACAATCAGTCTTGGAGTTCGTGGGGTGAGGGGGTGGACTTTGCCAACCCAATCACAAGCCCCCCCCCCATACTGTCTCCCCACAGAAATGAGGAAAAGAGAATACTGGCATTTCTTTACCCTTTTCTTATCAAAACTGAAATTTGAAAGGTTCTTGGCCAATAAAGGAAAAATTGATCTTTAATCATAAGGAAAAGGAAACAAACCAGTGAAACTAGGAGAGTTTTCTAGTAGTCACTTCTGAACCTGATGTAATGAAAGCATTCCAACTGGCTTATTATATTATCCTCAGCTCTTAATTCCCAAAGAAAAATAGTTCTTTATTTTCTCTGTCATTCCTGAGCCTTTCTTTTTTATCAGCTTTGTTGAGGTGAACTTTACATAGAAAAAAAAAAATCACAAATTTTAAACGTACAACTTTATGAGTTTGGCAATATGTACAGTCGTTTAATAACAACAGTCAAGATATAGAATAATTCCATCACCCCCACAAGTTTCCTCCTGCCCCTTTGCAGTCAGCACCCTCCCGTGACAGCCATAGGCAAACCACTGATGCTTCCTGTTTCTGTAATTTTGCCTTTACTAGAATTTTAATTCAATGGAATCATATAAGATGGTCTTTTGTGTCAGGCTTCTTTTATTAGCATGATGCTTTTGAGATATGTTGATTATTTCAGTAGTTTGTACTTTCACGCCACAATATGTTTATTAATTCACCAATTAATATACTTTTGGTTTATTTTCCATTTTTAGCTATGAAGACTAAAGCCCATATGAACATTTGAATACAGATCTTTCAACGGACCTATGTTTCCATTTCCTTAGAGTAAGTACTCAGAAGTGGGAATGCTGGACCAGCGGTAAAGGTAAGTGTAAATACTTAGAGACTGCCAAGATATTTAAAGTGGCCATTTAACTTTGTATTCACACCAGCAATGTCTGAGAGGTCTAGCTACTTCACATCCTCGCTGAGACTTAGGTTGGTGGTCTTTTTATTTTAGACATTCTATTGGATGTGTAATAGTTTTTCATCTGGTTTTTTTTTTTTTTTTAATGTTTGAGGGTCATCACTTTATGTTTTCAGAAGTCATCAGATTTTCCATATAAATGCACAGTCTTGAAAAGTTGTAAAGGTAAACAGTAGCAGTAAGATTCTATTTGCTGAACAAACAGCAAAGCGCATGTTATTTTAAGCATTCTAAACAGGATATCAAACTTTCAAGTATTTGGGGTGGAATCAGTTGTTTAAAAGGAATATGTTAAATTTACAAGGGCTTTGACAAAATTGGACAGAGAAGGGGAAGCAATGAAAAGGTAAGTGCTTCCTTTTAAGGAGCTGTGTTACCCAATGGTCAAAGCTGTTTGGACTAAAACATTAAACTATGCCCTCTGAGAAGTGACAGAGGCTCACAAATATTAATGCGAGCATGGGCACATTTCTCTGAAGCCAAGTTCCTTCTTTTTTAATTTTTTTTAAAAATTAATTTATTTACTTTCGGCTGTGTTGGGTCTCCGTTGCTGCGCTCAGGATTTTCTCTAGTTACGTTGAGCGGGGGCTACTCTTCGTTGCGGTGTGTGGGCTTCTCATTGCGGTGGCTTCTCTTGTTGTGGAGCTCGGGCTCTAGGTGCACGGGCTTCAGTAGTTGTACACGCGGGCTCAGTAGCTGTGGCGTACGGGCTTAGTTGCTCCGCGGCATGTGGGATCTTCCCGGACAAGGGCTCAAACCTGTGTCCCCTGCATTGGCAGGCGGATTCTTAACCACTGCGCCACCAGGGAAGTCCCGAAGTTCCTTCTTAATTATTCTACTTATTTCTCAAACATGCTCACGGAGTGTTACATTAGCAAAATAAAACAAAAAAAGCTCAAGTTACATTCTCTTATTTAGCTGCAAAACTTAACCCATAAGTGACAGAAATTTATTTTTATATAGATGGGACCATTTCCCCACTTTAAGGGAGATTTCCGTACAGGTATGTATGTGAATAAGTACTATGATCCTCTTCCGTTTTTGTTTCCACCACGTTTGTTTGTTTTCAGTTGACATAGCTTGTCTTAATTTCCTTTGTGATTTCGAATTGAGTTCCTTTGTTGTTGTTGTGTTGCTGCTGGCAGTTCCTAATCTGGATGTGTCTTAGTGTATAGAGTCTTCTTCATTACCTTCGTTTTTATAAAACACTTGCTCTAATTGCTCCAGTCAGATTAATGGTTTAATAACCAGTTACGGGAAGACAAAGTTCTGGAGTTTCTTTCACACAGATTAGAAGTTAATAACTGACACAACCTTAAAATCCTGTTTTCCATGCTTAACTAAACAGCAGTTCCTTTCGGTTCACTTATAGTCTTGGACCTTTAAAAATCCACGTGTTTTTGCCTTTTGAACAAGCAAATATTAAGGGAATCTTCGTGTTCTTTAAATTTTTAAACAAGTGTTCCTTTTATTTCTCATAACTTACAATTCAAAAACCCTTGAGGAAGTTTTGTTTCGTTTTGTTTTTTCATGTGAAACTTAAAACAGTTGTGAAAGAATAAAACTCCGGGGGAAAAATACCTGATATGTTTCACATTGTAGTAGAATTAAACAAGTACAAAAAAGTAAACTTGGAAATGAAGCAGGGATAAGATACTGAAAAACTGATTTGCTAGCAGTCATTTTTCTAAACAAAATTGGCTACGGCCGGCTAAGATGTAATTTACCTAATCAGAGAGCCCTCGATGGACAATCAATGCCAACTAAATCCCCATCACTTCACACTACAGCAAGAATGCTTTCTAAATTGATATCCCACACAAACACAGAGTTGTTTTCATAAATGAATCCATTTCCGTTTAAAGTGCGGAGTCCTGGTCCTGTTGGGTGTGATAAATAAATGGTATAAAGATCCATGAAACCCTCCATGATGATATTCTGCCCACTTGGAGTACGTTTGACGCCTCCCTTTCTCTTTGATTTCTTTTTGTCTTCACAGTCTCTCTCTTAGAACAGAGTAGCTCCCAGGATGACTTTCTCAAGTTTACCGTCTCTCCATCTCTGTTGTTAATCACATGTTTGACACTTCCAGACCTTGTGCCCTCACATATTCCCCTCTTCCTGCATCTTCAATCTTTCCTGCTCACATTATCTGGGCCAATAAATGTGATTATGTCTATTCCACTTGAGAATGGCTGTTTCTTTTTTTTTTTTTTTTTTAACATCTTTATTGGGGTATAATTGCTTTACAATGGTGTGTTAGCTTCTGCTTTATAACAAAGCGAATCAGTCATACATAAACATATGTTCCCATATGTCTTCCCTGTTGCGTCTCCCTCCCTCCCACCCTCCCTATCCCACCCCTCCAGGCTGTCACAAAGCACCGAGCCAATATCCCTGTGCCATGCGGCTGCTTCCCACTAGCTATCTACCTTACTACGTTTGTTAGTGTGTATATGCCCATGACCCTCTCTCGCCCTGTCACAGCTCACCCTTCCCCCTCCCCATAACCTCAAGTCCGTTCTCTAGGAGGTCTGCGTCTTTATTCCTGCTTTACCCCTAGGTTCTTCATGACATTTTTTTTCTTAAATTCCATATATATGTGTTAGCATACGGTATTTGTCTTTTTCTTTCTGACTTACTTCACTCTGTATGACAGACTCTAGGTCTATCCACCTCATTACAAATAGCTCAATTTCGTTTCTTTTTATGGCTGAGTAATATTCCATTGTATATATGTGCCACATCTTCTTTTTCCATTCATCCGATGACGGGCACTTAGGTTGTTTCCATCTCCGGGCTATTGTAAATAGAGCTGCAATGAACATTTTGGTACATGACTCTTTTTGAATTTTGGTTTTCTCAGGGTATATGCCCAGTAGTGGGATTGCTGGGTCATATGGTAGTTCTATTTGTGGTTTTTTAAGGAACCTCCATACTGTTCTCCATAGTGGCTGAACCAATTCACATTCCCACCAGCAGTGCAAGAGTGTTCCCTTTTCTCCACACCCTCTCCAGCATTTATTGTTTCTAGATATTTTGATGATGGCCATTCTGACTGGTGTGAGATGATATCTCATTGTAGTTTTGATTTGCATTTCTCTAATGATTAATGTTGAGCATTCTTTCATGTGTTTGTTGGCAGTCTGTATATCTTCTTTGGAGAAATGTCTATTTAGGTCTTCTGCCCATTTTTGGATTGGGTTGTTTGTTTTCTTGTTATTGAGCTGCATGAGCTGCTTGTAAATTTTGGAGATTAATCCTTTGTCGGTTGCTTCATTTGCAAATATTTTCTCCCATTCTGAGGGTTGTCTTTTGGTCTTGTTTATGGTTTCCTTTGCTGTGCAAAAGCTTTGAAGTTTCATTAGGTCCCATTTGTTTATTTTTGTTTTTATTTCCATTACTCTAGGAGGTGGGTCAGAAAGGATCTTGCTGTGATTTATGTCATAGAGTGTTCTGCCTATGTTTTCCTCTAAGAGTTTGATAGTTTCTGGCCTTACATTTAGGTCTTTAATCCATTTTGAGCTTATTTTTGTGTATGGTGTTAGGGAGTGATCTAATCTCATACTTTTACATGTACCTGTCCAGTTTTCCCAGCACCACCTATTGAAGAGGCTGTCCTTTCTCCATTGTACATTACTGCCACCTTTATCAAAGATAAGGTGTCCATATGTGCATGGGTTTATCTCTGGGCTTTCTATCCTGTTCCATTGATCTATCTTTCTGTTTTTGTGCCAGTACCATACCGTCTTGATAACTGTAGCTTTGTAGTATAGTCTGAAGTCAGGGAGCCTGATTCCTCCAGTTCCTTCTTTCGTTCTCAAGATTGCTTTGGCTATTCGGGGTCTTTTGTGTTTCCATACAAATTGTGAAATTTTTTGTTCTAGTTCTGTGAAAAATGCCAGTGGTAGTTTGATAGGGATTGCATTGAATCTATAGATTGCTTTGGGTAGTAGAGTCATTTTCACAATGTTGATTCTTCCAATCCAAGAACATGGTATATCTCTCCATCTATTTGTATCATCTTTAATTTCTTTCATCAGTGTCTTATAATTTTCTGCATACAGGTCTTTTGTCTCCTTAGGTAGGTTTATTCCTAGATATTTTATTCTTTTTGTTGCAATGGTAAATGGGAGTGTTTTCTTGATTTCACTTTCAGATTTTTCATCATTAGTATATAGGAATGCCAGAGATTTCTGTGCATTAATTTTGTATCCTGCCACTTTACCAAATTCATTGATTAGCTCTAGTAGTTTTCTGGTAGCATCTTTAGGATTCTCTATGTATAGGATCATGTCATCTGCAAACAGTGACAGCTTTACTTTTTCATCTGGTTTTAATTTTCATTTCAATTCTGTAGAGACGTTTAGCATCTTTTCCTTCCTCATTTAGTCATATACACTCTTTGGTGAATTATCTGTTCAAATGGTTTGCCCTTTTAACAAAGTACTTTTTTTTAATAATCCATTGTAAGAGTGCTTTCTTCTGAATACAAGTCCTTAATCAGATATGGTTTTCTTGCTTTTTTAAAAATTTTATGTGAGTATATATGATTTACAATGTTGTGTTAGTTTCAGGTGTACAGCAGAGTGATTTATACATTTATATATATTCATTCTTTTTCAGATTCTTTTCCCATATAGGGTATTACAGAATATCGAGCAGGGTTCCCTGTGCTATGCAAGGTCCTTGTTGATTATTTTATATGTAGTAGTATGTATATGTTAATCCCTACGTCCTAATTTATCCTTCCCCCAACTGTTCCCCTTTGGTAAACATAAATTTGTTTTCTAAGTCTTTGAGTCTGTTTCTGTTTTGTAAATAAGTTCATTTGTATCAATTTATAGATTCCACCTCTAAGTGATGTCATATGAAATTTATCTTCCTCTGACTTACTTCACTTAGTATGATAATCTCTAGGTCCATCCACGTTGTTGCAAATGGCATTATTTCATTCTTTTTTATGGCTGAGTAATATTCTGTTGTATGTGTGTACGTATGTATATATATATATGTATATATATACATACATACACACACATATGTATACCACATCTTCTTTATCCATTCATCTGTTGATGGACATTTAGGTTGTTTCCATGTCTTGGCTATTGTAAGTAGTGCTGCTAGGAACATTGGGGTGCATGTATCTTTTTGAATTAGAGTTTTCGTCTTTTCCAGATATATGTCCAGGATTGGAGTTGCAGAATATATGGTAACGCTATTTTTAGTTTTTTAAGGAAATACATACTGTTCTCCATAGTGGCTAAACCAAGTTACATTCCGAGTAACAGCGTAGGACAGTTCCTTTTTCTCCACACCCTCTCTAGCATTTATTATTTGTAGACATTTTGAGGATGGCCATTCTGACTGGTGTGAGGTGGTACCTCACTGTAGTTTTGATTTGCATTTCTCTAATAATTAGCACTCTAGAGCATCTTTTCATGTGCTTTTTGGCCATCTGTACGTTTTTGGTTTGGTTTTTTTTTTTTTTTTTTGAGAAATGTCTATTTAGATCTTATGTGCATTTTTTGATTAGGTTGTTTTTTTTGATATTGAGCTGTTTGTATATTTTGGGGATTAAACCCTTGTCGGTCACTTTGTTTGCAAATATTTTCTCCCATGCTGTATGTTGTCTTTTCATTTTGTTTATGGTTTCCATTGTTGTGCTTTTAAGTTTCATTAGGTCCCATTTGTTTATTTTTGTTTTTATTTCCATTACTCTAGGAGATGGATTGAAAAAGATATTGCTGTGATTTATGTCAAAGAGTGTTGTGCCTATGTTTTCCTCTAGGAGTTTTATAGTATCCGGTCTTACATTTAGGTCTTAAATCGATTTTGAGTTTAATTTTGTCTATGGTGTTAAACAGTGTTCTAATTTCATTCTTTTACATGCAGCTGTCCAGTTTTCCCAGCGCCACTTATTGAAGAGGCTGTCTTTCCTCTATTGTATATTCTTGCTTCTTTGTTGTAGATTAATTGACCATAGGTGCGTGGGTTTATTTCTGGGCTTTCCATCCTGTTCCATTGATCTATATTTCTGTTTTTGTGCCAGTACCATACTGTCTTGATTACTGTAGCTTTGTAGTATAGTCTGAAGTCAGGGATCCTGATTCCTCCAGCTCTGCCCTTTTTTCACAAGATTGCTTTGGCTATGCAGGGTCTTTTGTGTCTACAAACAAATTAAAAATTTTTTGTTCTAGTTCTGTGCAATTGGAAGGGCTTTGCATTGAATCTGTAGACTGCTTTGGATGGTGCAGTGATTTTGACCATACTGATTCATCCAATCCAAGAACGTGGTATAGTTCTCCATCTGTTTGTGTCATCTTTGATTTCTTTCATCAGCATCTTATAGTTTTCTGAGTACAGGTCTTTTGCCTCCTTAGGTGGTTTATTCCTAAGTATTGTATTCTTTTTGATGTGATGGTAAATGAGATTGTTTCCTTAATTTCTCTTTCTGATCTTTTGTTGTTAGTGTATAGGAATGCACGAGATTTCTGTGTATTAATTTTGTATCCTGCAACATTACCAAATCCATTGATGATCTCTGGGAGTTTTCTGGTAGCATCTTTAGATATTCTATGTATAGTATCATGTCATCTGCAAACAGTGACAGTTTTACTTCTTCTTCTCCAATTTCGATTCCTTTTATTTCTTTTTCTTCTCTGATTGCCATGGCTAGGACTTACAAAACTGTGTTAAATAGAAGTGGCAAGAGTGGACATCCTCAGAGGAAATGCTTGATCTCAGAGGAAATGCTTTCAGCTTTCACCATTGAGTATGATGTTAGCTGTGGCTTTGTCATATATGGCCTTTATTATGTTGAGGTAAGTTCCCTCTATGGCTGCTTTCTGGAGGGTTTTTATCATAAATCGGTGTTGAATTTTGTCAAAAGCTTTTTCTGCATCTGTTGAGATGAGCATATGGTTTTTATTCAATTTATTGATGTGGTGTAATCACACTGATTGATTTGTGGATGTTGCAAAATTCTTGCATCCCTGGGATGAATCACAGTTGTTTATGGTGTAAGATCCTTTTACTGTATTGTTGGATTCAGTTTGCTTGTATTTTGTTGAGGATTTTTGTGTCTATGTTCATCAGCGATATTGGCCTATGTTTTTCTTTTTTTGTTATCATTGTCTGGTTTTCGTATCAGGGTGATTTTGGCCTCATAGAATGAGTTTTGGAGTGTTCCTCTGCAATTTTTAAAAATAGTTTCAGAAGGATAGGTGTTAACTCTTCTCTAAATGTTTGATAGAGTTCACCTGTGAAGTCATCTGTCCTGGCCTTTTGTTTGTTGGAAGTTTTTCAGTCACAGCTTCAATTTCAGTACTTGTGATTGGTCTGTTGGTATTTTCAATTTCTTCTTGGTTCAGTCTTGAAAAAGTGTACCTTTCTAAGAATTTGTCCATTTCTTCTAGGTTGTCCATGTTATTGACATTTCTTTGCTTATAGTAGTCTCTTATGATCCTTTGTATTTCTGTGGTGTCCTTTGTAACTTTTCCTTTTTCATTTCTAATTTTATTGATTTGAGCCTTGTCCCTTTTTTTTCTTGACGAGTCTGGCTAAAGGTTTATCAATTTTGTTTACCTTTTCAATGAACCACCTTTTAATTTCATTGAACTTTTCTATTGTTTTCTTTGTCTTTGTTTCATTTATTTCTTCTCTGATCTTTGTGATTTCCTTTTTCCTAACATTGGGTTTTGCTTGTTCTTCTTTCTCTAGTTGATTTAGGTGTAAAGTTTATTTGAGATTTTTCTTGTTTCCTGAGGTAAGATTGTATGGCTAGAAACTTCCCTCTTAGAAATGCTTTTGCTGTGTCCCAAAAGTTTTGGATCGCTGTGTTTTTGTTTTCATTTATCTCTAGGTATTTCTTTTATTCCTCTTTGATTTCTTCAGTGATCCATTGGTTGTTTAGTAACATATTGTTTACCCTCCACGTGTTTATGTTTTTCACGGTTATTTTCTTCTAGTTGATTTCTAATCTTATAGTATTGTGGTCAGGTAAGATGCTTGATATGATTTCAATTTTCTTAAATTTACCCAGGCTCTTTTTGTGGCCCAGCGTGTGATCTATCCTGGAGAATGTTCCAAGTGCACTTGAAAAGAGTGTGTACTCTGATGCTTAAGTTCATCTGGTCTAATGTGTCAGTTAAGGCCTGTGTTTCCTTATTGATTTTCTGTCTGGATGATCTGTCCATTGATGAAAGTGGAGTGTTAAAGTCCCTCACTATTATTGTGTTACTGTCAATTTCTCCTTTTATGGCTGTTAGCATTTGCTTTATGTATTGAGGTGTTCCTAGGTTGGGTACATATATATTTTCAATTGTTATAGCTTCTTCTTGGATTGGTCCCTTGATCATTATGTAGTGTCCCTCTTTGTCTCTTATAACAGTCTTTATTATAAAGTCTCTTTGGTCTGATATGAGCATTGCTACTCCAGCTTTCTTCTGATTTCCATTTGTGTGGAATAAGTTTTTTCATCCCCTCATTTTCAGTATGTATATGCCCCTAAATCTGAAGTGAGTCTCTTAGAGACAGCATATATATGGGCCTTATTTTTGTATCCATTCAGCCAGTCTATGTCTTTCGGTTGGAGCATTTAATCCATTTATGACTAAGGTAATTATTGGTATGTATGTTCATAGTGCATCTTGTTAACTGTTTCTGATTTGTTTTTGAAGCTTCTCTTTATTAAACATTTCTTGTACCTCCTTGGTCTGTGACTCCATTCTTTTTCCAAGATCCTGGATCATTTTTACTCTTAATTCTTCTTCTGGCAGATTGCCTATGT